>NC_052316.1:14472905-14799695 GCF_016432855.1 Salvelinus namaycush
AAAACTCCCTCCCACCAAAACAGGCTGATATTTCAGGCAGTCTTTTCATACAGCACATGCACTAAAAGGGCATTATCATAATTTTCACAATTTCACAGTATTATTCCAACCTCATAGTGTGGAAATATACAGTATATACAAAAGTATGTGGACACCCCTTCAAATGAGTGGATTTGGCTATTTTAGCCACACTCATTGCTGACAGGTGTATAAAATCGAGCACACAGCCATGCAATCTCCATAGACAAACATTGACAGTAAAATGGCCTTACTGGAGAGCTCAGTGACTTTCAATGTGGCACCGTCATAGGATGCCGTCAAGTCAGTTCGTCAAATATCTGCCCTGCTAGAGCTGACCTGGTCAACTGTAAGTGCTGTTATTGTGAAGTGGATACGTCTAGCAACAACGGCTCAGCCGCGAAGTGGTAGTCCACACAAGCTCACAGAACGGGACCGCCGAATGCTGAAGCGCATATCACGTAAAAATCATTCATTGCTGACAGGTGTATAAAATCGAGCACACAGCCATGCAATCTCCATAGACAATCACGTCTTGCTGATTGGGGCTTTTGGAAGTACCCAAAAAGGCCACTAGATGTAATGTGATAAAATAACAAACTTGAAAGTTACCAAAATGCTGGTAGTTTACTGGTAAACTTTAAAAGTTATCAATAACATGCCCTCCCTTTGCAACCCTATTAGTAGTGATGAGCGTTTTTTTAAACAACTAATTGACCAACGTAGGTTAAATTATTCGAATTCCATTTAGTTCCGTTTTTTGTGAGCTGGATGTGCAATGTCTGTAGACATAAATCAGATCAAGCCTGAACTGTGCTATGTAGTAGGGAGTTGTAGTTTCCAATAGTAAATATTATACATAGTTTAGCGCAGAAACGTGGTAATTAACTACAGTGACCATAATCCATTGCGCACCCGCTTAAACTTGTCCTAATGTGTGGAACAGACGCCGAAACTAAGAGAAGAAACTGAGAGAAGAGAGAATGTGCGATCGAGAGGGATAGAAAGCAGTTGCTTCGCAAGCATTAAAATACATGATCTAAGTGATTGATAGTTGGTATTCAGCAGTCATAAAAGTATGCCTTATTTACTTGAAGAACTACTAAAATAGTTTTTTTTTTAGACAGCATAGACAGCAGCTCAATAGAGATGAGATGATGACTTGGAATTAAATAATAGTCATCAAATAAAACAAATATTTTATTAAAGTAATGTGAGTAAATTATGTAGTAATGGGCAGTCACTACCACCATGGGACTTTTATTAATTGTTTTATTCAGTGCTGTTACAGCATCCAACCCACATAATGCATAGTGCATTTAATGTAAAAAAAATATATAATATTAATCGAAATCGAAAACCGTCATTCATTTTTAATCATCGAACAGAAACAGAAGCAACAGCAAAAAGCACTAATCGCTCAGCACTACCTATGAGTAGACAAGCCTGAAAACTCGGTCCGTCCGTGTAAGTGTTGGTATCTCACCACAGGAGGGTGCTCTTGGTTTGAAGATTGTACAGTGTCAAGAAAGGATTAACAGACAGCTCATCCTGTTAGCAATACCAAAGCCTCAAAATGTAATCAAAATTGTGTAAATGACATGAATTATATTTTTTTAAACATTATTATACTTTTCAAATAATACCTCTGAAACCAATGCTAACACATGTATTTGTCTAATTATGCTATTTCTGCAGTTCCTGCTGAATAAATAGCCTACAGTATAGTACATCTATGTATTTTTCATATTATATGCTTGCAAGTGATGCATAACTATTTTGCTAAGGCCACCCTGGCATTCCTATATACTCAGATGATTTAGACCACAAATGATTGACTAATATAGTATATTAATTTCAATCTCCAGACAACTGGCATGTTCTTCTCCTGACTCACAACAACACATGTGATAGGCTTAGACAGTGTATAACACACACACACAACCACAAACCGTATACACACACTAATTTATAACAATATCAGTGAGTGCTCTTATACGGCCAGTGATTAAGGGCAGTGTGTCTGTAATATAGGCTGGTAATTGGTTACACCTGCAGAGGGTTGGATGACAATGAGGATTCAGGGTTCATCAGAGACACGTTAATCCCTATAATAAATCAGAGGGATTTGGACGCTGTTCTCTCCCAGCGCCATAGTTCACCTAACACTCTTCTGTAGCGCTGCCCCACAATATACAGTATCCAGCTGCAGCAAGGAGCAGCAGGCACGCTCAAATCTCACATATGCAGACTATGTCCCAGGCACTGCGATGTCCTGTTTGGGTAGAGACGTAGAGTTAGGGTTGATTTAGGGTTAAGGACTCGAACCTACATTTCTAAAAACCTGTTTTTGCTTCGTCGTTATGGGGTATTGTGTGTAGATTGATAAGGAAAAACAACTATTTAATAAATTTTAGAATAAGGCTGTAACGTAACGAAATGTGGAAAAGGCGAAGCATTTACGAGCTTAGATGGGATATGGTTGGATGATAAACTGTCTTTTAAAATGCATATTGACGAACTTTGTAAACGGCTAAAAATCAAGCTAGGCTTCCTCTATAGAAACAGGACATGTTTGTCCTCTACAAATAGAAGACAAATTGTGCAAGCTACTTTTATGTCTGTTATAGATTATGGGGATATTATTTACATGCATGCTACGGCATCAACACTTAAATCGCTGGATGCTACTTATCATTGCGCACTTAGGTTTATTACGGGTGCTAGCTACAGAACTCACCACTGTGTTTTATATCAAAATGTGGACTTCGCTGTCCGTGAGACGAGAACAACATGCTCTCGTGTTTTGTCTATAAAGCACTTCTGAATAAACTACCTTCTTATTTATCATCACTCGTCAATATTATAATTATAATTCCTAAAACCAGGTCTCAAACATGGATTACACTTGAGGCCCATGCGATTTCCACAGAGTTGGGTATGGCTGCCTTTTCCTGTTACGCTCCTTGCCTATGGAATAGCCTGCAGACTAAACTTAAACTTGAGACTCTTGTCCCCCTGTTGCCCATTTTAAATATTTATTGGAGGATTTTTTCTTGTGTTCTTGTGCTGTTAGGGGAATAACCTATGTGTAAATGTAATCTGTTGATGTTTTTTTTTTGTGTTATCTGTGATCGTTTTGTTTGTCTTGTGTAGTTTCTTAATCATTGTACCTAAACTGTATGTGTAAACATGTATACGCCGTGCCCAGCTGTAAAAGAGACCTTGGTCTCAGTCTGTGTTCCTTGTTTGAAATAAAGGTATAATAATAATACTTTCCGAATTCACTGTATCTGTTCCTGCTGCAGTTTTGTCAGAAGTTTAATATTTTGATTATTTCCTGAGTGTAACGGATGTGAAATGGCTAGCTAGTTAGCGGGTACGCGCTAGTAGCGTTTCAATCAGTTACGTCACTTACTCTGAAACCTATTAGTAGTGTTGCCCCTTGCTCTGCAAGGGCCGTGGCCTTTGTGGAGCGATGGGCAACGATGCTTCGTGGGCGACCGTTGTTGATGTGTGCAGAGGGTCCCTGGTTCGCGTCCGTGTCGGGGCGAGGGGACGGTTTAAAGTTATACTGTTACATTGATGCTGTTGACCCGGATCACTGGTTGCTGCGGAAAAGGAGGAGGTTGAAAGGGGGGTGAGTGTAACGGATGTGAAATGGCTAGCTAGTTAGCGGGTACGCGCTAGTAGCGTTTCAATCAGTTACGTCACTTACTCTGAAACCTATTAGTAGTGTTGCCCCTTGCTCTGCAAGGGCCGTGGCTTTTGTGGAGCGATGGGTAACGACGCTTCGTGGGTGACTGTTGTTGATGTGTGCAGAGGGTCCCTGGTTAGCGCCCGTGTCGGGGCGAGGGGACGGTTTAAAGTTATACTGTTACATGAGCACAAAACGACCTCACGCATGAGTTACAGGGCTATCTCTAGAGGAAACATGTAATACAGTACATTTGGAAAGTATTCAGACCCCTTCACTTTTTACACATTTTGTTACATTACATCCTTATTCTAAAATGGATTAAATAAATGTTTTTCCTCATCAATCTACACACAATACCCGTAAGGACAAAGCAAAAACAGGTTTTTAGAATTTTTTTATCATTGAAGGTCCCCAAGAACACCGTGGCCTCTTTCATTCTTAAATGGAAGAAGTTTGGAACCACCCAGATTCTTCTTATGCCAAACTGAGAATCGGGGGAGAAGGGCTTTGGTCAGGGAGGTGACCAAGAACTCGATGGGCACTCTAACATAGCTCCAGAGTTCCTCTGTGGAGATGGGAGAACCTTCCAGAAGGACAACCATCTTTGCAGCACTCCACCAATCAGGCCTTCATGGTAGAGTGGCCAGACGGAAGCCACTCCTCAGTAAAAGGCACATGATAGCCCGCTTGGAATTTGCCTAAAGGCACCTTTATTTATTCTTTATTTAACTAGGCAAGTCAGTTAAGTCAGGTTTTTAGATTTTTTTTAGCCAATTGCCAATTGTGCACTACCCTATGGGGCTCCCAATCACAGCCGGTTGTGATACAGCTTGGATTCGAACCAGGGTGTCTGTAGTGACGCCTCAAGCACTGAGATGCAGTGCCTTAGACTGCTGCGCCACTCGGGAGCCCCCACCTAAAGGACTCTCAGAAGGTTCACCTTCCAACAGGACAATGACCCTAAGCACACAGCCTAGACAATGCAGGAGTAGCTTGGGGACAAGTCTCTGAATGTCCTTGAGTGGCCCAGCCAGAGCCCGGACTTGAACCCGATCAAACATCTCTGGAGAGACCTGAAATTAGCTGTGCAGAGACGCTCCCCATCCAACCTGACAGCGCTTGAGAGGCTCTGCAGAGAAGAATGGGAGAAACTCCCCAAATACAGGTGTGCCAAGCCTGTAGCGTCATACCCAAGAAGACTCGAGGCTGTATTTGCTGCCAAAGGTGCTTCAACAAAGTACCGAGTAAAGAGTCTGAATAATTATGTAAATGTTATATTTCAGTTTTTTAAATTTTTAATACATTTTCCACCCCCCAAAAATTGATGAAAAAAAATATTTAATACATTTTAGAATAGGGCTGTAACGTAACAAAATGTGGAAAAAGTCAAGGGGTCTGAATACTTTCCGAATGCACTGTACATAAATTATGTCTACATCTTGGCACTGAGCATAACGCCTACATGTGAGTCTGCTTCTTTCAATGAACCAAAAATCCCCCCCAAAGAGTATAAAACATTTCCTTATGCACAATAGAATTGTATGTTCTAAGATAATCACTCCAATTTTCTAAAACGTTCTCTGCTGTAACTTGTTGAGATACGAATGCAGTCTCCCTACTGTTTGTTTAGTAAACCGCAACTAGCAACAATCAGAATCAGACTTGCCACTTACACTTAGCATTTTCATTTCAAGTGTGACTTTAACAAAACAACTATTGTGAATAAATGGAAAACTGTTAATTGTATACATTGTTGTATTCATTCAATATTTCCATTTCATAGTGATTTGGTAACACTTAAAATATTTACAAATCACATTGATTGAACTTCAGTTTTATATGGTGAACATTGACAAAGAATAACAAAGAAAGATGGTTTTCATTTTATATATATATTTTTGTTATTCTTTGTCAATGTTCACCATATAAAACTGAAGTTCAATCAATGTGATTTGTAAATATTTGAAGTGTTACGAAATATATATAAATAAATAAATAAACACGGAAACATGTCCAATTAGTCTATGTGAAAAGTCTGTGATCTCAGTCAGGTTTTTGTCTGTCATTATGCCAATATGGAAAAGGATTTGCCAGAATTACAGTACTAGTCAAAAGTTTGGACACACCTACTCACTCAAGGGTTTTTATTTATTTTACAATTTTCTACATTGAGAGCCAGTTGCATCATAGCGCTTGATGGTTTTTGCCCTTGAAGAAAGTAATCGAAATGTTCTGCATTGACTGACCTTCATGTCTTAAAGTAATGATGGCCTGTCGTTTCTCTTTGATTATTTGACCTGTTCTTGCCATAATATGGACATGGTCTTTTACCAAATAGTGCTATCTTCTGTATACCACCCCTACCTTGTCACAGCACAACTGATTGGCTCAATTGCATTAAGAAGGAAAGAAATTCCACAAATTAACTTTTAACAAGGGGCACACATGTTAATTGAAATGCATTCCAGGGCACTACCTCATGTCATGAAGCTGGTTGAGAGAATGCCAAGAGTGTGCAAAGCTGTCATCAAGGCAAAGAGTGGCTACTTTGAAGAATCTCAAATATAAAATATATTTTGATTTGTTTAACACTTTTTTGGTTACTACATGATTCCATGTGTTATTTCATAGTTCTGATGTCTTCACTATTATTCTACAATGTAGAAAATAGTAAAAATAAAGGAAACCTCTGGAATGAGTAGGTGTGTCCAAACTTTTGACTGGTACTGTATGCACAATGGTTAAATTCAAACTCCAACTGTGTCAATGCAACTCACAATTATTAAGACCATATTTATTTGGAGAAAATGTGTTTAGATTCACAAGATATTCATCATACAACTTCTGAAAAGTTGTCTTGATATAAATGATCACAGCTTAGCGTGTCTATCTCTGCATCTTAAAAGCAAGTATAAGCCTCCATATTTTTCATCAAGACAGTTTTTTTTATTGGGTACATTTTTAAATACTTCAGTTATTATCAGTAGCGTTATCTGTCTCTCAGCAAGAGAGCTAATATTAGGCTATTTTTACCCAGGTAATATTTTCTTCAGTGATCTCTTGGGAGAGGTTTGCCAGTCAATGTGTTGTTGATGAATTCTTTTCACATTGCACTGTGAATATGACCCTCACATAAGGTCAAGTCACTCATCAAAAGTATTAATCATGATGTTTAAGGAAAAGAGAGCAATGAAAGTTGACTACAAATCAGAACATGTTGATGAACACTGTTTCAGCTCATCTAATGTTTCACTGTTCCTTCTTCACCTGCTTTAATTTGTTCCTTCTTTCCATTATTTTTTACCTACCCATTTTTGTGACAATATAGACATTTGACATGATACAACCTTGTTTGTTTTAACAAGAAATTCAAGTAATGTGCCTTTCAGTTGCCAGGCTTAGAGACAATTAATGATTTGCTCAGTCTGGCGTTTTGACTGGTATTAGCACAGGAGTGTGCGTTTGTGTGTGTGGCAGGGCCAGAGGTGTTATTTTCAGGAAGTAAGCGATCAGGGAGGAATTTTAAGCGAGTGAAAGGTTCAACCTCCTCTGAACTTGGAGGCTACATAGTCTTTGAGAAGTCCCAGATTCCCAGCCGGAAAGGAGGAGGTGGTGTACCTACAGGAACTCCACGGCAGGAACGCCACAGATCTCCTCTCCCAGCCTCTGTTTACAGAAGGGGAGGGGAGGGGGGGGGGGGGGGGGTGACAACTACCAGATGATACAGAAGATAGGCAGGCCTCACAACCAAATATACATGTCATATGCAGTTTTACTGCCTACTTTTGGATTGAAGGCTTTTCTGAAGGGGAGTGGCATTTGTGACACGTGTCACAAATGTGTTTGTGGCACTCTGTATTTGTTGTTTTGTTTTGGCGACATTGGCACAATAATAGATTCTGCTACATTCTGGAAAGACCATTAAACGTATGTTATTACCCCATTTGTAGGTTGCTCCCATAGTCAAGTCCAAAATGTGAACATTTTTTGTGAATTTTCTTTTCGAAAATCGACATATGAGTTTGTGGGAGAGTCATTTGGGGGTAATTCAGAGAATGTTCTTTGAACTGCATAACAGAGTACAAATGATCCTTGTCATATTGAACAGTTTTCTCTTAAAAGTTTCCATTCCGACATGTCTTTTGATGCCCTACGGTCAACGGAGACCAGGTGAAGAAGAGCCTGGCTTGGGTTAGAACAGGATGGAGGGGCCATCATAAAGACCCAATATGATCCATTTAACTTCAATCATACCTGACCCAATGGGTCTGTGAGAGGAACAACCATGTAGCCTAGACATGGTGATTATTTCTCTGCTAGGTCAATGCCAGTCATTCTGCTAGGTAGCTATCAGAAATAGTTACAGAGCTGAAGTAGATTTTCCTTTGAAGGACAAACACTTAATGACCTCTAAGCACGGCCATGACTGTCATGTGTTACTCACCGCTGCAATTACACTGTTATTAGACAGCAATAGACACTGAACAAAAGCACAGGAAACAAGTGCAAAAGTAATATAGGGATAGTGTCCAAACGATATGATATATTGTAAAAAATAATAACCCGATACGTAACTGTATACATCATTTCCCCCCATCACTAGTTGATTCACAAGAACTATATACAGACTTTTATTTTTACTACGAGTCATAATAGTGGGGGGAAATGTTCCAGGACACCAAAGCAGTGCTTTCATAAAACTGACTGGAAAAGCAACTAATTGAAAGTCCATCGTGTTGAAACCCAACTTGTCCAATCAATTGATGTAATTTCTCAGAACGGCACTCATAGCATGTCTAAAAATGAAGCCTTTGGCTGAGTGAGAGGCACGAAACCCCAAATCCTGTAAAGATGTCTTCCATATGTGTCTCCATTCCTCTAGCTCTCTGATTGGCCTAAGCTGTAAACACAGGGGTGTTATAGGAGTGTGTGTGGAAAGCCCTGAACTCTTACGGCAGCCTTCCCCGAAAATGCAGGAATCTGGAAAGTTCCATCGAGTTAGTGATCATCACCCCACAGAAGCAGAAGTCCACATTCAAGGGTTGTGAATGGCGAGAAGCAAAGTCCAAATGATCCTTTTCAGTAAAGGGCAAAATTTTTCGATAATATGCTAAATGTGTGACGAGGCATGATTTGATTGGAATACTATCATTGCTATCATTTCCCTTCTATACTACGTGTGAAGTAGCTACCTAATGTCACACCTGTAAATGTGACAGGTTGCCCAGACAGTACAGTATATCTAGTGTCTGTTAATATCATTGCCAGTCCATTGTAAATAATGTGAGTCTAGGTCTCTGTTATGAGAAGTGTGCCATTATAGCCGTAGCTCAAACGGTTTAAACTTTCAAGTGGCCATGGCTTTGTTTAGAGAACACATCTGCCTCTGGGAAAGTGACACAGTGCAGAGTTGAGCTCAGTATAAATACTCTCCATCTTTTTTTCCGTCACAGACGTAAATATAGTGCATATTTCGGGAACGTTGTTCATCACGTAGGTCCCACTTTTCCCCTTTTAGTAAACACAGCATTGTGTAGCTTTACGAGTAACGAGTGTGAAATCCTAGTACAGGGCGTCTCACCCTAGGGCTTGGCTCTCTCATTGAACCCATGTCTGAATACCAGTGGTTCATTTCGACCTTCCAGTGGTAATACTAGGCCCCTAAATTAGTGGAACTGATATAAAATATTGAACCCAAACTCTAAGGGGGTGTCGATGTCAGCTAATGAGGTTGAGCATTTGAAATTAGTGTGGATTATTGGTGTGGCCCCATTTGTCATGTGGTATGGCCCCACACAATGAACATCTGAAAGTCTTTTTTCAAATCACATAGCTTTCGGCCAGACAGATACAACATGGTTAGCTGCTGCCCATCTGACTGTGGAACAGTGAAGGAAACGGTGGCAGCCAGAGTTTGATAGACATGTTATGCTACACTCTTAGAAAAAAAAGTATTCTTTGGCCATCCCCAAGGGTTCTACATGGAACCTAAAAGGGTTCTACCTGGAACCAAAAGGGTTCTACCTGGAACTAAAAGGGTTCAAATGGGTTCTCCTATGGGGACAGCCCCAAAAAACTTTTAGGCACTAGATAGCACCTTTTTTTCCAAGACTGTACAGTAGAGCAGCTCTCCAACTAGACATGGTTTTGAAAAGGCTGTTTCTCAAAATAACAGGAGTGTGTTGTGTCTCTCTAAGCCACTGGACAGTAGCCCACAGGTCCTGGTAGCCAGTCATTGTGGTTTACGTTTAAAGTAGTGTTTTTAGGGATTTTTGTTTTTGTTTCCAAATGCTATATCATTTCCAATTAGGAATTGCAATTTTATTTCTCAATGCACTATTTTCACTGAAAAATGTTTGAAAATTGGATCAGGCTGGACTGATCTGGACTGATTAGGGAGGTTGGAAACATTTTTATTTATTTAAAATTTTCACTAAGGTTTATGCATTTTGATGGCTTCTCACCAAAGGGTATATACACAAAAGTAATTATGACTAAAAAGGAAAACAAATACATTGTCTGGTTGTAGTTACCACAATACAAACATATCAGAGAAGTGTCAGGACTGGAAGAGATATGAGTCACATCACCTTCTACAGGCCCCATGATCAGGTTTTTATTTATTTATCCCAGGCCAACCCACTCATTATGCCTTTAGGACTTACACAATAACCCCTCTCTTGCTCTCACTCTCTCCCTCTCTCTTCCTCCCTTGATCTTTCATTCTATTATACACAAATAACAAATGACATAGTAAGAGGTTGTTTAAAAGGACGTTCTTCAGGACTTACCCTTTCCAACACACAATGAAAATAAATGATGAGGATGAGTCAATTACCAATGCACTAATGCTGCTTTAATGCATTGTTTTTATTTGACTCACAAAGTAGTCCAGCTGTGTGGCTGTCTATAAATGTCTTAATAGCACACATGATAGGGGCTCCTGAGTGGCGCAGCAGTCTAAGGCACTGGATCTCAGTGCTAGAGGCATCACTACAGACCCTGGTTCGATCCCGGGCTGTATCACAACCGGCCATGATCGGGAGTCCCATAGTGCGGCGCACAATTGGCCCAGCTTCGTCCGGGTTAGGAGAGGGTAGGCCGTCATTGAAAAATAAGAATTTGTTCTTAACTGACTTGCCTAGTTAAATAAAGGTTCTAAAAAACTCAAAAAAAGCTGGAGTTAATTATAAGGGTATGTACAAATTAGGCTATGTACAAATTCATATTATGAGTCTTTACAGCCACAATCCAAGATGACACCTCTTCTAGAACGTAATAAGAACAGCTCACATTCAACATGACACAAAGTGGGAATCTAGAGATTAAAACTAGTACATAGTTACAGTTCTTGGTTCTCCTATTATAAAAAATTGTTGAAGCAGTCATGAGTTAAATGATTTAAGGCAGCTCACATTCCTAATTCCTTGCTATTTAAAGACCTTTCCCAGTTTTTCTATAGTTACTACAATTAACTGGAGTGACTGCCCAGTCTTGCAGTTTGACAACAAGTGGAGACGCTGTCCACTTGTCTTAGGTTATGCATCTGTATTGTCTTATGTGTTTGTTGTCATGATCATTTCAATGGTCAATGCATGCTTGAATTGTGGGAATATTCCCATGGTATTACATTATGGACCAGAACAGATGGGTATAATCTATTGTGATATGCAATTAAGGGTTAAATTGGGGATTTGTGGGTGGAACTGTCTACCATCCTACTTATCCCCAAAATATACTAAATAATATTTGTAGAACATTCTGATATTAAATTGAAAACCTTTCAATCATCAGTTCTCCACCAACAGGTATGCGGTGCCTTCAGAAGGTATTCACACCCGATAATTGTACTATGTGTGGGGTACAGAGATGGAGTAGTCATTCAAAAATAATGTTAACCATTATTATTGCACACTGAGTGAGTCGATGGCACTTATTATGTGACTTGTTAAGCACATTTTTCTCTCCTGAACTTATTTAGGCTTGCCATAACTAAAGGGTTGAATACTTATTGACTTAAGACATTTCAGCTCTTCATTTTTAATTAATTTGTAAACATTTCTAAAAGCAAAATTCCACTTTGACATTATGGGATGTGTGTGGATCAGTGACCCAGAATCTAAATGTAATTCAGGCTGTAACACAACAAAGTCAAGGGGTGTGAATACTTTCTGAAGGCACTGTACATCTCTTTCATCTTTCTATTCTATAAATGTAGTGCGTTGACACCACACTGCTATGGATAAATTCCACAGTCTGAAGGGTTATGAGCTTCTTATATCTCTCTGTCTAAACATGTATTGAATACTGTATTTGTACGCGGTGTGCTGATTGGTTGGCCTGGGCTCAGAAGCTTCAGTAAACATGGGCCACAGCCAAAGCTCCTCATTTACTTCCCACAGTTTGTAATTACACGTCAAATCACCACAGTTTGAATCAAGAAATAACATAGTGACAGTTATAGCTTATGGCTTCACTTGGTTTCTCCCCAACGACCTGTGTATTTCATATTTTAGAGAATATGAAAATCGTGTTGTTCCTCTTGGAATTGAAGCCCCTTGGATGCTGTGCTTTATTTTCCAGACAATACTGTCACACCCTGATCTGTTTCACCTATCTTCAGGTGTTTCCCATTTGTCCACATTATCTCCTGTGTATTTATACTTGCGTTTTCTGTTTGTCTGTTGCCAGTTCGTCTTGTCCCGTCAAGTCCTACCAGCGTGTTCCCGTGTTTTCTGTGCTCTAGTTTTTGTTTTTCCTAGTCTTCCCAGTTTTGACCATTCTGCCTGCCCTGACCCTGAGACTGCCTTCCATTCTGTACCTCTCTGACACTGCCCTGGATTACTGACCATTCTGCCTGACCTGACCCTGAGCCTGCCTGCCGTTCTGTACCTTTCTGACTCTGCCCTGGATTACTGACCTCTGTCTGCCCTTGACCTGTCGTTTGCCTGCCCCCTGTTTGTAAATAAACATCTGTGATTCGAACTGACTGCATCTGGGTCTTATCCTGAGTCCTGATAGTACGAACTGGCCATGACTGACTCAGCAGACTCGGACCAGGTCCGTGACACCTTACTTCACAACCTTATGGAAGGATTCCAGACCTTGGCGGAACGCCACAACCGTGCTTTCCATACGTTGCTGGAGCAAGTCCGTAGATTTTCTATTAGACAGCCAGCCACTGCCGTAACCTCCCAGCCTCTCAGTAACCCTGCTGTCAGCAGCGCGTCCCCCCGACCCACCCCGGCTTCCTGATTACCCTGCTTACCTCCTTACCGCTTTCTAGCCACCGCCGATCCACTTTTCATTTTCCATTTGTTTTGTCTGTGTCTTACACACCTGGTTTCACTCACCCAATTACCTGTTTATTATTTAACCCTCTGTTCCCCTTGTTTGGTTGTGAGTGATTGTTTGTTGTATTGTGGTCCGTATTGTGGGCTTGGGATTATTCTTGTATTTTTGATGACTTTGAGTAAAGTTACTTTTATTTACTAATCTCTGCTGTCCTGCGCCTGACTCCTCTGCACCAGCTACACATAGACCCTTACAACTCCCGTAGTGTGGCAGACTATGCGGTCGATTTTTGCACGTTGGCTGCCGAGAGTGCCTGGAACCCAGAAGCCCTGTTCGACACATTCCTTCACAGGTTATCGGAGGTGGTGAAATACGAGCTCGCAGCCTGGGAGCTGTCCATCAATCTCGACTCTCTCATCGCCTTGACCATCCAGATCAATGGGCGACTACGGGAACATAGGAGGGAGAGGAGGTCTGCTGACTCGCCTCCTCCGGAGCCTATGCAACTTGGCAGAGCTAGATTATCTCCTGCCAAACGGTTACACAGACTGAACATGTCCTCCATGTCCGACAAGTCCTCCAGCGTCTTCTGGAGAACCAGCTTTTCGTCAAAGTGGAGAAATGCGAATTCCATCGGTCCACCATCTCCTTCCTTGGATACATCATAGCTGCAGGCAACATACACATGGATCCTGGAAAAGTGAGACCGGTGGTGGATTGGCCGCAACCCACCTCTAGAGTGCAGCTGCAACGTATCCTGGGGTTCGCCAAAATTTCTACCACCGGTTCATCTGGGGTTACAGAACCCTGGCTTCCACCCTTTCAGCACTCACCTCTCCCAAGATCCCGGTTATGTGGTCTCCAGCTGCAGACCGGGCATTCTTGGACCTCAAGCAACAATTCACTACCGCTAATCCATCCGGATCTGTCCCGGCAGTTCGTGTTGGAGGTCGATGCCTCTGACATCGGAGTGGGGTCTGTCCTGTGCGTTCGGCCCAAGACCAAAAGCTGCATCCCTGCGCTTTCCTTTCCCATCGTCTCAACACCACGGAAAGGAATTACGACATGGGTAACCGAGAACTACTCGCGGTGAAGATGGTGTTGGTGGAGTGGAGGCACTGGTTGGAGGGGATGGAACACCCATTCATAGTATGGGCAGATCACAAGAACCTGGAATATCTCTGCACCGCCAAGCACCTCAATTCCAGGCAAGCTCGATGGGCCCTGCTATTCACTCGATTCAACTTCAACCGTCTCCTACCGCCCGGGGTCCAAGAATGTGAAGCCGGATGCTCTTTCACGCCTCTATAGCCCCGCTACTACACCATCGGACAATGAGACCATCGTCCCTACCTCTTGTCTCGCGGCTGCACTGATCTGGGGTATAGTGAACCAGGTCCGTGAGGCGCAGCGTTCCCGGCTAACCAGATGTTTGTCCAAAACTCTGCCCGTTCCCCGTCTCCGCGTTCGTCGCCACCTGCACCGTGTGTGCCCAGAATAAAACTCCACTGCAAGCTCCGGCTGGCCTAATTCAAGCTCTTCCCATTCCTCACCGTCCCTGGTCCCATATATCCCTGGACTTCATCACAGGTCTCCCTCCATCAGATGGCAACAACACTAACCTCACGGTGTTGGATAGGTTTTCCAAAACCACCCATTTCATTCCCCTTCCCAACTTACCCTCAGCCAAGGCCCAGCTCATGGTGGAGGACATCTTCCGGATCCATGGACTTCCAGTGGACATGGTCACCGATCGCGGTCCTCAGTTCTCGTCCCGGTTCTGGAAGGCATTCTGCACCCTCATTGGGACATCGACCAGCCTGTCCTCCGGTTTTCACCCCCAATCTAACGGCCAGTCGGAGCGAGCTAATCAGGACCTGGAGACGACTCTTCGTTGCCTCGTCTCCGCCAACCCCACTACCTGGAGCCAGCAACTCTTGTGGGTAGAATACGCTTGCAACACCCTTCCCTGCTCGGGCACTGGTCTCTCGCCGTTCGAGTGTTCCATTGGTTATCAGGAAGAGTTCAGCATACCCTTGGCCCAGATGTTCGTCCACCGCTGTTGCCGTACCTGGAAGAGAGCTCGGTCCGCCCTCCTTAAGACCACCTGCAGGTATCGCAACAGGCGGACCGCCACTAGACACCTGGTCTCCGCTATCATCTCGGGCTGAGGGTATGGCTGTCCACTCGGGATCAGCCCATCCGGGTGGAGTCCCGCAAACTTTCCCCCCATTTTATTGGCCCTTTCCTCATCTCTAAGGTCCTTAGCCCCTCTGCTGTTTGCCTTCTGTTGCCCCGTACTCACCGTATACATCCCACTTGCCATGTATCTAGAATTAAACCCATGTCTCACAGCCCTTTGTCTCCTGTTTTCTGTGCTCTAGTTTTTGTTTTTCCTAGTCTTCCCAGTTTTGACCATTCTGCCTGCCCTGACCCGGAGCCTGCCTGCCGTTCTGTACCTTTCTGACACTGCCCTGGATTACTGACCTCTGCCTGCCCTGACCCTGAGCCTGCCTGTCGTTCTGTACCTTACATCTGGGTCTTATCCTGAGTCCTGATAAGTACAGTAAAATGTGTGGGATTATTACTGTGCTTGAAGTTATGTGGAAAGACACTTCCCATTTGGTGACCGTAAACTGTTTTCTTCTCTGCCCTGCTCGGCACCTGCTAGACTACCTGTATTTCTCTGGAATGGAGGCGGCATTTGTTACACTGACAAGAGTAAACAACATTATTCAACGTTTGCTTATTATGATATTCCGGTTGACTTTCTATGGAACTCTTCACTGTAGTCAGGGTTAAGGGTTAAGCAACTGCCATATTTTGTACATGACTCATAAAGGGCAGCTTGTCATGAGATAAGTATTGGATATCTATGCAAAGAGGCATCATCATTTCCACAAATGTATTTTGTCTGTGTGTGTGTCTATGATGGTTTCTGACACTGTGACACACACACACACATAACTCTATGCCCAATGATATTCATACCTCATCCACAGGCGGAGTACAAAGGGGAAACAAACATGGTTGAGGGACCATGATTGATGATGCATCTGGCTAAAGAAAACATGATACAGACGCACGTCAAAGTGATTCGCAATCAATTCCTTTGATCCCTGCTCCATATAGAGTTGTCTGACCGTGTCGTGACAAAAGGTCTGTTTAGCCAACCAGGAGGTTCATTGTAAGGACTACAGGTCTGGGTACTAGAGAAGTCTGCGTTTTTAGGATTTCCTCCTAATTTGGGGAATGGAGGTGTTCCTTTCTTTGTTGTGTTGGCTGTAGTACAATAACTAGATGTTGCAGATGAATAATGGTATAGTTGTTTTACGCAACCTTTACTTTTAAGACACAGACACGGACGCAACACCAATAATAGGGGGACAAGATCATGCAGTCCTTAATCTTTGTATAGTCATCAATAGTCTCATGCTCGGTTACTTCTCTGAAACTATTGGGAGTTTGTTAAATGTGTGTGGAATGCCACTGCTTAGCAGTCTTGTTTTGTTTGTTCAGTGCTACTGAATTTATTTATACTAGCATACTGAAAATATGTCAGCAGTGCAAAGCAGGTTTTCACATGCCCCTTGTTAAAACATTTTCACTGTTGCTAGGGTTTACCAGAAGTGCCTAAGACATGCATGGTCAATAATTTAGGCATGATATTCTGTTAGGCTATTACCTAATGTGTAGATTTAACTTGTATATTATATTGTAATCCATGATGCACACATTTTGGATTACAAGCATTTCGCTACATCTGCAATAACATCTGCTAAATATGTGTATGTGACCGATACACTTTGATTTGATTTGATGAACATACAATCTGAATTTAGGTATTACGGTAGTACAGTACATAGGGGATCATATTCATCAATAAATCCTTCTCAACACCAAGCAGTCTGAATGGGGATAAATAGGCCTACTATCACATCGAAGTGAGGGACACACATCGCACAATGCACTCGAATGGAGTGTGAAACGATCTGCATACAAATGAGTCTCTCGGTGCTACTGTGTGTTCAGTTCACACTTGGCCAACAGTGTGTTAGGTGGCTATGGAAAAACAGGGGAAACAGGGTGTTGCCCCTCAGTGTTAATGTGCTGCTCCAATGACAGAGGCAAAGGTGATGGCCTGTGGTAGCCTAAAAGACTACAGTAAAGGGCCACACATACTGAACAAGAGTGGAGCAGTCTTATCCTGCTCACTTTTCAAAACACCACAGCCAGAGGGAAGACACAGTTCAGTTATCATCTCAGAGGCCTGCCCTCTTTTCTAAGACCATACTGTATGCTGAGCTGCATGCTAGCTCAAAATAGGTTGTGGACAGCATGACTTTTCTGGTTTTAGGCCTACAGTATAAAGCTAATGATTCTATAGGAGGGCCTCCCTTCAAAAAGTCTTCAGCTTTCTGAGTAAAATATGCAGAAGATAGAGATTCTAGCAGTGTTGTTATGATGGCTATGAAAGAACAAACCAGTCATTACCCACTGGGCAAAACTGATTGAATCAACATTGTTTCCACGTCATTTCAACCCAAAAAATCAATGTGATGAGGTTGAATCAAGGTGGAAAACTTATTGGATTTGCAAAAAGTCATCAACGTAAGGGCATTTCATATTTTTTTCACCCAATTTGTAACCCAAATCCAATGACATGGTGTTTTTTGTTGTTGTTGATTTCACGTTGAATTCACATTAGTTGAGAACTCAACCAAAGCCATGAGATGCTAAATGTGTTTATGTTAATTATGGGTCAATTACCCGTAAGACAGACAGTTATTTGCTTGACAATCACCGGCAGACGAAATTTCGTGACCGCCACAGCCGTAGTTGTGATGTGTTGTTTCGTTCATGTTTGGACCCCAGCAAGAGTAGTGTCTGCCTTGGAATTAGCTAATGGGGATCCTAATAAAATACTAATGTTAGAATAAGTGTACAACAAAGCATCTGTGATTCAACTTCAACATTTCACATACAGTTGAAGTCGGAAGTTTACATACACCTTAGCCAAATACATTTAAACTCCGTTTGTCACAACTCCTGACATGTAATCCTAGTAAAAATTCCCTGTCTTAGGTCAGTTAAGATCACCACTTTATTTTAAGAATGTGAAATGTCAGAATAATAGCAGAGAGAATGATTTATTTCAGCTTTTATTTCTTTCATCACATTCCCAGCGGGTCAGAAGTTTGCATACACTCAATTAGTATTTGGTAGCATTGCCTTTAAATTGTTTAACTTGGGTCAAACATTTCAGATAGCCTTCCACAAGCTTCCCACAATAAGTTGGGTGAATTTTGGCCCATTCCTCCTGACAGAGCTGGTGTAACTGAGTCAGGTTTGTAGGCCTCCTTGTTCGCACACCACTATCCTCACACCACTATCCTTTTCAGTTCTGCCCACAAATGTTCTATAGGATTGAGGTCAGGGCTTTGTGATGGCCACTCCAATACCGTGACTTTGTTGTCCTTAAGACATTTTGCCACAACTTTGGAAGTATGCTTGGGGTCATTGTCCATTTGGAAGACCCATTTGCGACCAAGCTTTAACTTCCTGACTGATGCCTTGAGATGTTGCTTCAACATATCCACATAATTGTCCCTCCTCATGATGCCATCTATTTTGTGAAGTGCACCAGTCCCTCCTGCAGCAAAGCACCCCCACAATATGATGCTGCCACCCCCATGCTTCAAGGTTGGGATGTTGTTCTTCGGCTTGCAAGCCTCCCCTTTTTTCCTCCAAACATAACGATGGTCATTATGGCCAAACAGTTGTATTTTTGTTTCATCAGACCAGAGGACATTTCTCCAAAAAGTACAATCTTTGTCCCCATGTTCATCTCTAGGAGACAGAACGCGTCTCCTTCCTGAGCGGTATTACGGCTGTGTGGTCCCATGGTGTTTATACTTGCGTAATATTGTTTGTACAGATGAACGTGGTACCTTCAGGCGTTTGGAAATTGCTCCCAAGGATGAACCAGACTTGTGGAGGTCTACAATTTTTTTTCTAAGGTCTTGGCTTATTTCTTTTGATTTTCCCATGATGTCAAGCAAAGAGGCACTGAGTTTGAAGGTAGGCCTTGAAATACATCCACAGGTACACCTCCAATTGACCCAGATTATGTCAATTAGCCTATCAGAAGCTTCTAAAGCCATGACATCATTTTCTGGGATTTTCCAAGCTGTTTAAGGTCACAGTCAATTTAGTGTATGTAAACTTCTGACCCACTGGAATTGTGATACAGTGAATTATATGTGAAATAATCTGTGTGTAAACAATTGTTGGAAAAATGACTTGTGTCATGCACAAAGTAGATGTCCTAACCGACTTGCCAAAACTATGGTTTGTTAACAAGACATTTGTGGAGTGGTTGAAAGACAAGTTTTAACGACTCCAACCTAAGTGTATGTAAACTTTCGACTTCAACTGTATGTCTCTGGGCAAATAAATTAACTCATCACTCCTCACAGTACTTTTTGAAAACAGGTAGACCTATTCAGTAACTGTAGAACATACCTGAAAGAACAGCATGTTAGCTTGTTAACGCTAGTCTGTCATCACGTTCAGATCTCTTATCGAAACAGGAGAAGCAGAGCAATTTCATACAGGTGTTAACGGTAAAGGAGTGAATTGTCACAACAGCCTTCCCTGAAATTATTGTCAGAGATTGATATGCAGGCAAAATAAATTATTCTTTCACCCTGATCATTATGGAGCTACCAGATACTTGACTTCCAGCTAGAACTGAAGCTGGTTGTAGAGATAGAGAGATGCTATCAGCCTCTTCCAGTTAAACCACTTACTCACTAACATTAGGGCTTTAATAAAACAAAAAACACAAATAGTATCAAATAGGCCCTGATGTCTTTTGAAATATGGATACTGGTGTGAAGATAGACAGATAGTAGCCTTACAGAGAAACTTGGCATGGACTATGCATCTTTCAAGTTCATGATTGGTGCATAAAAACACTAATTTCAAGTGCAAAGCCTATGAACACTTTCATGACCATAGCGTTTTCTGAAGAAATTCTTAAGAACATACGTTTAAAGGATATCCAAAGTTGCTTTCATTTTCGTTCCTATGTAGTTGTGTAGGTCTACAAACAGGTTTAACAGCTAGTACAATGAATGAGTAACTTCTCCCTTCCTAATTACACTTCACCCCTTTCCAATTAAACTTCAAACAAGTACAAGACACATAATGTATACACATCTGTTTTACCCCCTTTTTCGTGATATTCAATTGGTAGTTACAGTCTTCTCTCATCACTGCAACTCCCCAACGGACTCGGGAGAGGAGAAGGTCAAGAGTCATGCGTGCTCCGAAACAAGACCTGCTGCTTCTTAACACACTGCTCGCTTAACCCGGAAGCCAGCAGGCACCAATGTGTCAGAGGAAACACCATCCAACAGATAACTGAAGTCAGCTTGCTGGGTCCCGGCCCACAACGCCACAAGGAGTCGCTAGATCACGGGGAGCCATGGAAATCCACTCCAGCCAAACCCTCTCCTAACCCTGACAACGCTGGGCCAATTGTGCGCCACCCCATGGGGCTCCCATGACACAGCCTGGGATCGAACCCGAGGATATAGTGGCACCTCAGCACTGTGATGCAGTGCCTTAGACCGCTGCGCCACTCGGGAGGCAAGTATACAAGTCTTTCATGCAAAATGGAGGCAATGTTTTCATTGCATGATTCTGGACTGAGATTAATGCTCTCATCATGACCTCTTAATTTGATGTGGCCTACCCCTAGTGGCATAGTTACCATTAGGCAGAAGAGGACATTGCCTCAGGCCTCACATCATCAAGGGGCCTCATGAGCTGTGCATAATACGAACAATAATGCTAGTCATCTTTTTTAAACTACCCGCTGTTGTGGGCTGCTCAGCTCATCACTCTCTTTCTGTCTCGCTACAGCAGGTTGGTTCAGCAATAGCAACTTTGCGGGAAGCTTCGAAGTTCTAAAGGAAATGAGGAGGGAGGGGGGTTTTGCCTGTTCACTGTGCCCAGGTTAATGAGACCACATTGTTTACAAAAGAAGGCGCCCAAATAGTATAACAAATCCATACTGCCGAATAATAATTCATAATAGATAAACAAATAATTTCAAAACAAATACACTATACTGTATTTACAAAAGTATGTGAACACCCCTTAACATTTGTGGATTCGGCTATTTCAGCCACACCCGTTGCTGACAGGTGTATAAAATCGAGCACACAGCCATGCAATCTCCAAAGACAAACATTGGAGATTGAAAGTCAGTGACTTTCAACGTAGTATCATAATAGGATGCCACTTTTCCAACAAGTCAGTTCGTTAAATTTCTGCCTTGCTAGAGCTTCCCCGGTCAACTGTAAGTGCTGTTTTTGTAAAGTGGAAACGTCTAGGAGCAACAACGGCTCAGCCGCGAAGTGGTAGGCTAAAAAGCTCACAGAAGGGGGCCGCTGAAGCGCGTAGCACAGAAAAATCGTCTGTTCTCAGTTCCAACACTTACTACCAAGTTTCAAACTGCCTCTAGAAGCAATGTCAACACAATAACTGTTTGTCGGGAGCTTCATGAAATGGGTTTCCATGGCCGAGCAGTTGAACACAAGCCTAAGATCACCATGCGGAATGCCAAGCGTCTGCTGGAGTGGTGTAAAGCTCGCCGCCATTGGACTCTGGAGCACTGGAAACGCGTTCTCTGGAGTGATGAATCACGCTTCACCATCTAGCAGTCCGACAAACAAATCTGGGTTTGGCAGATGTCAGGAGAACGCTACCTGACCCACTGCATAGTGCCAACTGTAAAGTTTGGTGGAGGAATAATGGTCTGGGGCTGTTTTTTATGCCTCGGGCTAGGTCCCTTAGCTCCATTGAAGGGAAATCTTAACACTACAGCATACAATGACATTCTAGATGATTCTGTGCTTCCAACTTTGTGGCAACAGTTTGTGGAAGGCACTTTCCTGTTTCAGCATAACAATGCCCCTGTGCACATAGCGAGGTCCATCCATACAGAAAGTATTTGTCTAGATCGGTGTGGAAGAACTTGACTGGCCTGCACAGAGCCCTGACCTCAACCCCAACCCCATCTAACACAATTGGGATGAATTGGAATGCCGACTGCAAGCCAGACCCAATCGCCCAACCTCAGTGCCAGACTTCATTAATGCTCTTGTGGCTGAATTGGAAGCAAGTCTCTGCAGCAATGTTCCAACATCTAGTGGAAAGTGTGAGAGCGCCAGCTGTTCCAGACGACTGTATGATCACGCTCTCCGTAGCCAATGTGAATAAGACATTTACACAGGTTAACATTCACAAAGCTGCAGGGTGAGATGGATTACCAGGACACGTACACAGAGCATGCGCTGACCAGCTGGCAAGTGTCTTCACTGACATTTTCAACCTCACTCTGACCCAGTCTGTAATACCTACATGTTTTAGGCAAACCACCATAGTCCATGTGCCTACCGACATTAAGGTCACCGGTCTAAATGTCATCCGCCCCGCAGCACTCATATCTGTAGCCATGAAATGCTTTTAAAGGCTGGTCATGGCTCAAATCAACATCATCATCCCAAAAATCCTGGACCCACTCCAATTCGCATACTGCCCCAACAGATCCACAGATGATGCAATCTCTATTGCACTCCATACTGCCCTTTCCCACCTGGACAAAAGGAACACCTACATGAGAATGCTGTTCATTGATTACAACTCAACGTTCAACACCATAGTGTCCTCCAAGCTCATCACTAAGCTAAGGACTCTGGGACTGAACACCTCCCTCTGCAACTGAATCCTGGACTTCCTGACGGGCCGCCCCTAGGTTGTGAGGGTAGGCAACAACACATCCGCCATGCTGACCCTTAACACGGGGGCCCCTCAGGGGTGCTTGCTCAGTCCCCTCCTGTAATCCCTGTTTACCCATGGCTGCATGGCCGCGCACGACTCCAACACCATCATTAAGTTTGCAGATAACATGACGGGGGTAGGCCTGATCACCTGACGATGATGAGACAGCTTATAGGGACCTCAGGAGACTGAAAAGATTTGGCATGGGCCCTCAGATCATCAGAAAGTTCTACAGCTGCACCATCGAGAGCATCTTGACTGGCTGCATCACTGGCTGGTACGGCAACTGCTTGGTATCCAACCGCAAGGTGCTACAGAGGGTAGTGCGTATGGCCCAGTACATCACTGGGGCTGAACTCCCTGCTATCCAGGACCTCTATACCAGGTGGTGTCAGAGGAAGGCCCTAAAAATTGTCAAAGACTCCAGCCACCCAAGTCATAGACTGTTCTCTCTGCTACCGCACGGCAAGTGGTACCACTTTGGTCACAAGTCTGTGACCAAAAGGCACCTGAACAGCTTCTACCACCAAGCCATAAGCCTGCTGAACATTTAATCAAATGGCTACCCAGACAATTTACATTGACCACCTTTATTATTTGTTTATTTAGCTTGATTGTTTTGCTCTGACTCCCTTGCATTTTGTTGTGTTACAAAATTTATGAAACATTTTTTTTTCACCTACACACAATACCCCTTAATGACAAAGTGAAAACACGCTTTTAGAAATGTTTTGCAAATTTGTTGAAAATGAAAATGTCTAATTGGCATAAGTTTTCTCACCCCTGAGTCAATACTTTGGTGTAGAAGCACCTTTGGCAGCGATTACAGCTGTGTCTTTCTGGGTAAGTCTCTAAGAGCTTTCCACACCTGGATTGTGCAACATTTGCCCATTATTCTTTTCAAAATTCTTCAAGCTCTGTCAGATTGGTTGTTGGTCGTTGCTAGACAGCCATTTTCAGGTCTTGCTTTAGATTTTGTAGTAGATTTAAGTCACAACTGTAACTCGTCCACTCTGGAACATTCACTGTCTTCTTGGTAAGCAACTCCGCTGTAGGCCTTGTGTTTTAGGTTATTGTCCTGCTGGAAGGGGAATTCATCTCCCAGTGTCTGGTGGAAAGCAGACTGAACCAGGTTTTTCTCTAGGATTTTGCTTGTGCTTAGCTCCATTCTGTTTATTTTTTATCCTGAATAATTCCCTAGTCCTTAACTGTCACATCCTGGCCATAGAGAGGCTTTTATTCTCTATTTTGGTTTGGCCAGGGTGGGGTGGGCATTCTAGTTTCTTTATTTCTATGTTTTCTGTTTCTATGTTTTGGCCGGGTATGGTTCTCAATCAGGGACAGCTGTCTATCGTTGAAATCCCTGAGTGGTTTCCTTCCTCTGTGGCAACTGAGTTAAGAAAGACTTCTGTATCTTTGTAGTGACTGGGTGAATTGATCCACCATCCAAAGTGTAATTAATAACTTCACCATGCTCAAAGGAATATTCAATGTCTGTTTTTTTATAATTTTACCCCTCTACCAATAGTTGACTTCTTTGCAAGGCATTGGAAAACCTCCCTGGTCTTTGTGGTTGAGTCTGTGTTTGAAATTCACTGAGTGAGGAACCTTACAGATAATTGTATGTGTGGGGTACAGAGGTGAGGTAGTCTTTCAATAATCATGTTAAACACTATTATCGCACACAGAGTTCATGCAACTTATTATGTGACTTGTTAAGCACATTTTTACTCCTGAACTTATTAGGCGTGCCATAACAAAGGGGTTGAATACTTAATGACTCAAGACATTTCAGCTTTTAATTTTTAATGAATTTATAAAAAAATAATAAAAAAAACATCATTCCACTTTGATATTATAGGCCAGTGGCCAAAAAAACAAATTTAATGAATTTTAAATTCAGACTGTAACACAATAAATTTTGGAAAAAGTCAAGGGGTGTGAATACTTTTTGAAGGTCCTGGAAGTGTAGCCATGTACTCTATGTGATGCTGACTGGCCAAAAAGAATATGGCATATCATACTCTTTTTTGGCCAGACACCACCAGATACATGTGCTACATGTAGTAAGACAGAAGGGTGCTGTTTCGCTCGCTCAGATGTTTTCTCCAGTGAAATCGTTTCAGCCACTTGTGAATTGAAGGAAAGTTGGCGGATGCACAGTTCACTGTTCGGATGCTGGAATTATTTTGTATGAAAATGGTCACCTACTTTTTAAGTGATTTGTTTGACAATCAGATGAAAACATCATGACTGGTTGTGTTCATGGCATATTAAAAGGTAATACACTTTTACAGTTAAATTGCATGTCTTTACTGTAAAACCCATAAAAAAATACATATGAGAGGGGAGAGGCCAAACCACCACCCTGCCTACCGCATAGTCTGATGCATGGGCTGTAGCTTTCCTTTACGACAAATATCATTTGGTATATTTTTACTTGAAATGCAGACAAGTAGATTCAATGAGTTACGATGCTCATTCATTAGCAACAGTTATGCAATATCCTACACCACATTGCCAATGGAGAATCTGAAAATCAGCTTCTTTTTTTGTACCATTGTGCATGATTTAGAACCATGATTTGTTGTAACTGACCCAATAATAGATAGTCTCACTGAACGATATGAGTGTTTGTAAAAGAACAACATACAACGTTATATTTTGAACCAGATTAAGTTTATTCAACGGTCATAATATGTAGAGTATCATACATGTAAAGTCCACTTTGGCACCAATAGTTCAATAAATAAACATATTCCTCTTTTTCGATGATGCTATCTAAATAAATAAACTATAACTTAGTCTCCAATAAATATACATTATCTATAATACAGATGCATTGCATCAACTTTACTGCAGTTGGTCAATGTAGTCCAACAATGCCAGAGCTGAAGGGTGTTGTTCGTCATTTCCCAAACGTTTCCCTCCCATTTTGAGAGGGAGTTCAAGGGAGGTAACGAGAGGAAACTAAGGAAACCTGAGGGAATTTCAACCCATAGATATACTGTATTATAGCGCTGAATAGACTTAGTAATTCGTGATGGCAAATATAGGGGTTATGAAAATATATAACGACAAATACATACAGTATATATCATCAACATTAAGACAGCAATTTGTTTTTCTAGTTGCTCTTTTCTCTTAAATTGTAATCCATTTGAAAAGGCAAAAATAAATTACATATAATTTTTGTCCTTCAAAAAAGATTTAAAGGGATAGTTCACACAAATTACAAAATTACACATTGGTTTCCTTAACCTGTAAGCAGTATATGGACAAGGTATGACAGCAATCCATGCTTTGGTCTAGTTTCCCTGGCCCTGTTTCCAAATGCTAATGTTTTAGCATTTGTGGCACAAATCCCATTCAAGTCATGGGACCGATATAAGCAATTTTCGCGCATTATGTCCAAATAATTCGAAAGTATCTAAAATTGATTGTGAAGCTCAACAAAGTCACTTAGATGATTTGAACATGATGCACGGAAAATGCTAATATTTGTCCCATGACTTGAATGGGATTTGTGCCATTAGCATTAGGAAACATTAGGAAACAAAGCATGGATTGCTGTGCTGCCATATGTACCTTGTCCACACACTGCTTACAGGTTAAGGAAACCAGTGTGTCCTTTTGTAATTTGGGTAAACTATCCCTTTAATTATTTGATTGAGAAGTCCTTAACAATGTGGACCATTGTAACATGCCAGAGATATACTCCTTTCTCTACATGCAAGGGGCAATCTACAGCTAATCTGGACAGCAAGTGTCTGTGTACTGATTATTCAGAAAGGGAGGAATACTTTGGTTTTTACGCACATTTAGACTTGAGGGTATAATGGTCCTGGGCTGGAGAGGCCTGTTTTCTTAGCTTAACGCCAGCATGGGCCTTTAATTAACTTTCTGCTCTAATTATATGATTGGTTTTAAATTAAGAGGTATCCCCACTGGTTTCAGACTTAAACTTAAACCTTACTGTACCTCTCACTATACTATATACTATAGATGCTAAGGTGAAATATCTAATTGGGATGAAGTTACCATTTCGATGCAGCGCTCAGTCTAAAATGATTTGTTTACAGTTTTCGAGTATGAAAGATTGTTTCTGAACTCATGTCACTGGAGTTTTTTTGTCTTGCTCTTGAACCTGTTCAAGGTGTTTTACAATAAGGTTATTTATTCTAAGTATATTTGGCCACAATGAATCTAAGAGAATGATTTCTATTTTGTTTTCAAAATGACTCTGTTTAACGAAACACGTATTAGGCTATCAAACCTGTTATGGTAACATTACATGTGTGGTTAATTCAAAATGTCTCCAGTGTTCTCTAATCATGTAGTGACTAAAAATAGCTGTTAGTGCTGCAGAGTGCCTTGCATTTCTCTATTTTGTACTCAGTGCTTTTGGCCAAGTCAGTTATAAAGGAGGTAAGTGGATTAGGGTAGTCTATTATGGGATTTGCACAAATGGTATGGATTTGTGGAGGCTAATTCAGGGTAAGACTGAAGCACAATCCCTCTCGCAGTCATGTTTACGATGCAGCAGTCACCCAGTTAATGCACCACTCTGCCTAGATGATCAAACAAGGCTGCATTACTCTACCATCTAGGTTGTATCTGATGAGTTTATAGTGGTCTTGCTGTAGAAGGATAGGGATTTCTGATAGCATGTTGTTTTTCTGCTGGATTTCTATTTTCCGGGAAAAGGCTTATACAGCCATAGCCATTCCATTTGATTAACAAGCTGCTGTCATTAAGATTAAATCACTCATACAGGCTCCATTTAGAATGCATGCAACAAGCATATGGCTGTGGTTGTTTTTTTACCCTGCAACTTCTTATGCCAATACAAGTCATTAGAGTATTTACTACTACTAAAATATCTTATTTCAGTCTGTTTCTAGTGATGAATACAGAGGACGCTGCTGAAGAACATTTAAGGGTTCTTTTATATTGGGTGTTGTTTTCCATTATCGTTCGACATAAATGAGGTAGATTTTCATGGTTACTGATAAAGGCTGGAGATTTCATTATTTAGTTCATTGCCTGTGATATGAACGAATGACACACAATATATTGTGCGAAGCGTGCTATACATGTTTCTCCAAGCCTATCGTCTTTCCTAGTCTACTGTACTGTTGTTGCTGCTCCATTGGACTTGCCTTAGTGATATCTCATGCCTTATTAACGGTGCAGATCAAGACGTTGTGGAGAAGCCTACTGTGGGAGCTTCATATTGCATTCACTAGCTTATTCTAGTATTTTCCATGAACACACTCCTGCAAACTCATTTCTGAAAAAAATGTACCAGGCCTCTTACAAGTGTGGTATCAGACCAGACTGGCAATAGAGCATGCACTAGTTAAACCTCAGCTGCTATTTTGTATACATGTAGGTAATGGAACCATTGCTCCATAGTCCACAATCAAGCAGCAAATCATTGCAGTAACTGTTATTGCCCCATGATGACACATAGGTCATATAATATATTATCCTCACAACCGACAGAGAAGTATCCCATGAAAGGCAAGGAAAGCAAAACAGACGTTTGCTGATGTCTTTTAAAAACGAACACAGAATTAACAGTCTTAAATAGTAGTAGTTTAAATGTCCGTATTCCCTGGCATTGTACTGTAGGGATCGATTCTTGTGTACTCCTGTTTTTGATTTTGTAGCAGTAGTTGTTGCGTTTCCCATGTTCGACACAGTATCTGGGAAATCAAAATGGCTATAGAGGCGTTATACACAGCCACAGGCCAGAGCAGAAAAGTTGTGGAGCGTCTTGTATCTGTTATTGTTGTCCAGGAAGGAAATGTCATCGTACTCCTTGGGCCGGCAGCACGGGCTCCTCTCCCTCTTCGAGATGCCTTTCCTCGTCCATTTCTTCAGTATGACGTCGTAGTTGCGTCGGCTAGCTTTACAGTTCCCGCTGCAGTACCTGAAGAGCAGCGATTCATCACTGTGGTAGCCCAGACCCAGCTCACTGACAGTCACTTCCACCTCCCGCAGGGAACATGGCTTCGATGCTTTCTTAGCCCGTTTAGTCCTTTTGCTCTGCCTGGCCTCCTGCCGTGCCTTCTTCTCCACCAGAGTCCCGATCATCTGCTTCAGCTCCCCCTCTGTGAAACTCTGGAACATGTGCATGACTGCAGAGAAGAGAAGAAGAGATGGTGTTAGGCTAGAGGAAGATACAACCATTAGAAACGTCCAATCAATCTGTTGTATATACAGCATGGCCTGTGATACAATGAAGAGCTTTGAATGTCTGTGAGACCCCAGCCTCAACCCTTGTCAGTTTGGAAAATAGAAAGTTAGAAGATCCATACGGTTGTTGGTACTGGTTTTCAAATACTAGTAATGTGACAGGGTAAAAGGCTTTGAAAACAGCTGCATCACCTGTACCTGTGAAATGTACTGGAACATGCAAGTAACTTCCAAAATAAAGGAAACACCAACATAAAGTGTCTTAATAGGGCATTGGGCCACCACGAGCCGCCAGAAGCACCAGAACAGCTTCAATGTGCCTTGGCATAGATTCTACAAGTGACTGGAACTCTATTGGAGGGATGCGTCACCATTCTTACACAATAAATTCCATAATTTGGTGTTTTGTTGATGGTGGTGGAAAACGCCGTCTCAGGCTCTGCTCCAGAATCTCCCATAAGTGTTCCATTGGGTTGAGGTCTGGTGACTGAGGCACACACACACACACACACACACACACACACACACACACACACACACACACACACACACACACACACACACACACACACACACACACACACACACACACACACACACACACACTTTAAACCCCCTATGCTCCTTTGAGACCCCACTTTCAAAGTCACTGAGATATTTTCTTTTATCCATGGTAGCCAAAATAATGAGCAACTGGGCATTTTTATACCCTAAGCATGATGGGATGTTTAAATTGCTTAATTAACTCACGACCCACACCTGTTTTCAATATACAGCACTTTGTATCCCTCATTTACTCAAGTGTTTCCTTTATTTTGGCAGTTACAGTACTTGTGTAATGCTAGCTTTAGACTTCCCTCAGTTTGTAGAGATGAATTTCAAACGACTGAAACATGTTCATCCTTTCCACTTGCACGGATCATTGGCTTGGTGAACAATAAGTTCTCTAAAATCAGTCTCTTATCTATCATCAATGACAGGTGTGTCTAACTAAGTGATTTTTTCCCCCAAAAAGTGATAGTACAAGGACTTTTTCAGAGTGGACATAGTATCTCTCATGCTGTACATGCACACATACATTGGGAGTGACATGAGCCTTTTCCAGTGTTAAAACGTTGTCAGTTGTGCAAATATTGAGCTCCAGTCCAGCTGCTAGCTATATACTTGACAGAGAAAGTCATATTTTCTGCGGAGTCCATAGAAATGGAATATCCCCTTTCAGACCATGGCAATTTGGCTGGTACACCGGTGGCTGAGTCTTTGTTGAACTATATTTGCCAAGTTTACACATGTTAAATATAAGCACATTTAACACTTTAGGAGTCATTGAAACTTGTTCCCCAGATGTGTAGGAGTGGAGTGAGATGTACATTGCGCATTGAAACATATCCAATGCATTTGGACACCTGATCCAGAACCTCATGCCAGAGGGATTACCAAATAACAAAACATATGCATATCAATTAAAAGGGGCGATCTGCAGTTCAAACAATAACAAAGCGTTCACCCGCCTCTGTTTTGGTAAAGAGCTGAGGGATGGGGCAGGAGAAATGTAACCACTCTCCAATTCATAGACAGAGATATGGATGCAAGGACCGACCATCCATGAGATCAAGTTGTTTTGTAGCTATACAGTATTTCTTTACAGTGACATTGTTTACAAACAATGGAGAAAAATAGGCTTATATTTGGGGTTAAACAGTTTTTATTTAACCAGGTAAGTTGACTGAGAACACATTGTCATTTACAGCAACAACCTGCGGAATAGTTACAGGGGAGATTAATGTGCCAGTTGGAAGCTGGGGATGATTAGGTGGCCATGATGGTATGAGACACAGATTGGGTATTTAGCCAGGACCCCAGAGTTAACACCCCTACTCTTACAATAAGTGCCACAGGATCTTCAGAGAGTCAGGACACCTGTTTAACATCCCATCTGAAAGACAGCACCCTACACAGGGCAATGTGCCCAATCATTGCCCTAGGGCATTTTATTTTAGACCTGAGGAAAGAGTGCCTCCTACTTGCCCTTCAACACCACTTCCAGCAGCATCTGATCTCCCATCCAGGAGTGACCCTGCTTAGCTTCAGAAGCATGCCAGCATTGGGAGGCATTTCCAAGTTATATTCTTTAAGAATCAATGGGTATGTATACCATTAATTTAAAAGTCCAAAAATATTTTTAGTAATCACAGATTACCCCTTTAAAGATACTTTCAGGTATTTCCTTCACAAGAGGTTTAGATATCATGAAAAACAATGCTTTTCTGTCTGACAATTCTGTTCTACTTTGCCCCTTAGGGTCACTGTACTGTTCTCCAGTTAGATAGAGCTGTAATTAACTGTTCATTCTATCCCCTCCAGGACACAACATTTACTTAAAAGGCTCAGGGTCTTTTGCAGCGCCAGGGGGCATGTTAAATCCTAAACCCTATAAACTCAGACACTTGAAAGACATGGACAGTAATAGCCCTGTATTAGCCTGGCTCACTGACTGACACTCTGTAATCAATGGTGCTCTTGAAGCAATAACACTTCGCTGTTCTCTGCATTCACAAATGAAATTGAAAAAGGCCTTCCCAAAGTGAAGGGTTGGAAATTCGGTCATTTGTTTCGTGTGAAGATCTCCCCATGCCCTGGCAGTAGCATCACAGATTAGGTGATTAGGCTAGCTGATTTTACGCTTGACCTGGCCTTGAAAATCTCTACTGGATAATCTGAATAATGGTCTGAGAGTCACACTCTGAGTCCAGGCCAGAAAAAGGACACTGGATAGAAAGTTTCGGTCTGGTAAAAATGACTTTAGAGAAATTCCCAATCAGTCACGCTCAGTTTCGCAGCCAACTTTCTATTAGTTTGAAAATAGAAAGACGTCAGCAGATGAGTGATAACGAGAACCCACAGTAATGTACAGCCCAAAGCCAAAGGGACAGTGTGTACATTTTGTCTTTATACCAGCTCTTCAACCACATGGCCAGGGATGTCAACTCTCTAGCCTCCACTAACCCACTTAGTGGGACTATCTGAAACTCTTCTTATCCCCATCCTAACGGACATACCCCGAGACCATCACTGACATTTTACATCGCTGAATCTTTTATGTCACATTTTCTCATGAATACTGCATACCCTCTAAAACCATATCAGGACGTTACAGGTGTTTTATCACCCTCAAAGTGCAAATGCTCCTGGGATTTTGAGATGACGCTCCAGACCTTAATGGAGTTATCTGCACTCTGGACGTCACATTTGATTTGATTACCCTGTCTGTCTGTAAGCTGCGGTTGGCTGCTATGCTGTCATGCTCTGTCAGTAGATGTACCGTGGCTTTGTCTGTAAAGGGACACTAATGGTGACCCTCAGACTGGCTGAGAATTATCCAATTTACTGTTGACACCAACACATGGGTGACAAAGCATACATTCTCTTGACTGATCTCCACCACAACATTTCCTTCACAGACCAATGACATCAGAGCTTTAGCAGGGGTCAATCAGAATATCCAAACCAATCAGAACATCTGGACCAAAGTAGTTGGTGACTGAAAATAACGATTTTGCTTACATTCTGTCAAAATGTTGCCAACGCCTTCCGCCGACCGTGCTTTGCGATGACGGCCGCCGATCAGGGAGGAAGAGGAGTTGGAGGACGAGGACGTCCGCGACGAAGACGTGTACCAGGAGGGGATGTGATGCGGTGGCGTGGGAACCATGATTCGAGTGAGGAAGAGGGACAGTGCTGCTCCACAGAGAGTCAAGGCGATGGCGGCGCACTTCCATAACTTCATCTTAGAATAAGTAGGAGCATTGACACTCTGAAAGACAAGGAACCACAAGGAAAGAAGTTAAGAGGAATGTTTTCAATGCAACACCGAACATCATAAAATCACAGAACGTCATGCAATTGATGACATATTACAGTATGTTTCACAGTCCCACTGCCATAAACAGTGGAACGAGCCTCTCATTATTAGTGGTCTTCATTTCAACAGATCTTATTCTCAAAATGTTATCTGAAGTATTTTTGCCTTCAACAAAATATGTTGTCCCTCTGCTCAGGCCATTCTGCAGTGGCTCTTTTACAGGTGTGGATTGTTAAGTGTGGTTTTGCCCAGATAAAAATAGGTATTTCAATCCCGGCAACCCATGCAAGTGGTCCCCGATCACCTTTATTTTTTGTTTGTACCTTTCAGTTAATCAAAAGTGAACAGGGAATTGCAGTCAGCATACAGCTCTGTGAGGGAGGTTACACAAGCTGTATGCTGACCGATGGGATACTATTGTGAGTCTATTGTGAACATGGATGGGATACTATATTGTGAGCACGGATGGGATACTATATTGTGAGCATGGATGGGATACTATATTGTGAGCATGGATGGGATACTATATTGTGAGCATGGATGGGATACTATATTGTGAGCATGGATCGGATACTCCTTTGACATCATGTCAAGTCCCAGATGAAAAGTCTATTACCATAGTAGCCTCCAGAAGTCTCTCATTCCACCGCAAGATTTATCTTGTTCCAGTTGTAGTCTCCATTTCGCAGGACAGAGACTTGTCGGGTATGTCTGTGTTTGAATGTACAGTCGTTCTCATGTAAGCCAGCCTTGCATTAGTTTACAGAAGATACTTCTCGCCGTCACAAGAAACACGTAAATATGTAACCTTGAAACCCCGGCCAAAGAAGGAAATTGCGAAATGTTCCTTGAAAGATCTGAGGGATAATGAATTTCCACGATCTTCTAGTTGGCTTTGCTTGAGGGATTGGCTGCGTAGAAATGGTTTAAACTGAACTATGCAGCAAGAGATTTTGTTTTCATTAGTTATCTCTCAAGAGTGTTTTATTGGCTTCACAGTTTGATTTAGGCTCCCATTGTTGTGGTATCTCTCAGTGATGCCTCTGTGTGTAAGCAATTCTTGTCTCACAACCATAAATTATGTTCTGCGGTAACTATCCTGAAAGCTCTTTTAAGTGTTTGGTGTTGTGTTGCATGCTTCCATACTGTGATTTGTCTGCATTGAATTATAACCCCTTCGGCTTTAGAACATTAGCCATAATATTTTTGCACAACTACAGAAAGCATTTGAAAACCCTTCGACCCTACTGTTCACAGTAGGAGGGTTTTCAAATTGTTGTGCAAAATGTATTATGGCTAATGTTCTAGAAGCTTACTGCTAATCAATACCATCACATGTCAATCTTAGCAATCATTTTCATAACTGGAATCTTTACACTAATTGTCAGTGTAGACAAAAGGAGTGATAGTACTTGTTCCTAAATAGGGAAAAATCCTCTTCCAGTAATGTTCCAGACTTCAAAGCCCCTTGTCCCCACAAGATCAAATTATATTTCTAGGTGATTTAGGGTTAAGGTTAGAATTAGTGTTAGGGTTAAAATTAGGTTTAGGTTAAGGAGTTAGAGTTAATTTTAGGGTTAAAGTTAGGAGCTAGGGTTAGGTATAGGGTTAAGGTTAGGTTTTTTGGTTAAGGTTAGGGTTAGGGTAGGGGTTAGGGAAAATAGGATTTTGAATGGGACTGAATTGTGTGTCCCTACAAGGTGTGTGTTTGTGGGCTCAAGCACCTGTGTGTGTAAGTGTTTTTTCATGCAAATACATGTGAGACATGGCGGGGTGCAAAACATTTCTCCAGATCAGGAAATGGTGAACTGACAGTGGCTGAGGACATATCCAGACCAGCTCTGTCAAAGTGTTTTGCAAGACTGGGGGTGAGTGCTTTGGCCTCTGTAGGGGCTTCGTCAGGGTCTGTCTTTCTGGTGTTCTCTGTAGTGTGGCACGCTAGGAGTGAAAACGTGCTTGGAGAAATTAAAAGAATGCAGGCCTCCTGTCAGTACGCACTGGTTATTTGCCTTTTAGTCAGAGACACTACCCACTGGGACCAGCGAATGTCTTTCAAACATCACTAATGGTTTACTGCCTTGTCAACAGACACCTCCTGTTGTGGAGTGTTTTTGTTGTTTGAGTCAGGTACTACCAGTCCCATAAATGTGCCCCATCATCTCATCAGGAATAAAGGCCTTCGCATACTATCCAGCTGAAACGTGTGGCGCCGTTTCCCACCGTTTCGCGCATATATTGTGACGACATTCTGTGCGTTATTCGTTAGTTTTGGTGTTAGGCAGGGTTTTTTTGGGCTGTTCGTGCGCACCCAAATATTGTATGCGAGTGTGCGAGCACAGTCATTTGCTTACGCCTAGCCGAGTTCTGCTAGGAGCAAACAGAATCTAGTCTGCAGTTGCCTTTACAAAGCACGCTATAAAGGATTACTCACTATATGTACGGCACTGTATTGCCAGTTTGGTACTCATAGAAAACATTCAAACAACACAAACACAAAAGGCATTCAAACAACACGAACTGTTCCTATTCATTTTCATCCATACCACACTACTATATTGTAGGCCCTTATTATGCTAATTCAAAGTACAATGGTCTTAACTACTCTGTATTACCTTCCTGAATAGTGTACCCATTTGAGCGGAAGTCATGTCATTTTCCAGCAGAAACATGCTTTGAGGTTTTACACCAAATTAATTGTAAATTAATTGCATGGCATTCATTTCTTATTACATGAAATTGTAGCTACAGATTCCTTTTCAAGTTGCTCATTTGCTTGTGTGTCTCTGTACAGCACTGACACACAGTTAAAGGTGTGGTAAAACTAAATATTTCCTCTGGTACAACAGAAACATTACCTCCATATTGTGGTTGACTTACAGGCCTCAATGGGAGAAAGTGTCTTAATCCAGACCAGTAGCGGTGCGTGGGTAAAATCAGTGGGAAAGCCAAGCCAGAAAAAAATCTATTTTACGACCTATGTGATAATTGTGTCGCTTGCTCTATAACCTGCTAGTTCTTATGCCTTGCCACAGTCATATATAGGCTTAAGGCTAAAACAATAAGAAGACACAGTGGCAGAATAAATTCAACCACACCTTTGTTTCATCACAAAACCAGAGAACAACATCTCTCCGATGAAGTCCACAAAGTGTTTTGCATGTAACAAACAGTTACGTGACCTACAGCATGGTCAAGGAAATTAATGTTTCCGACATTTTTGGACTACAATACAAATAACAATTTAGTCCAATCAATGTAAGCTAAATATGATGTGGCTGTCCATGGTTCTGATTTCTCTGTGTGTGTGTGTGTGTGTGTGTGTGTGTGTGTGTGTGTGCGTGCGTGCGTGCGTGCGTGCGTGCGTGCGTGCGTGCGTGCGTGCGTGCGTGCGTGCGTGCGTGCGTGCGTGCGTGCAAGTAGAAAAAACATGTTGACTCACCCTACTTTTAGAGAAACGCCAATGCCATCCTCCTCTCTTTCATGTTGACGAACCGGTCTATGACTCTGTCATACAGTACACACTTTTCATTTTTGTTGTCCTAGGATACCTGGCTAAAATGCTTGCTCGCTAGCCTGACTTCCTTTCATGTGCAATGTTAGCTAGCCTTCTTCAACATTAGCCTTCTACAACTAGCTACATATTGAACTTCCATCCTCTCAGGCCAGGGGCACAATGTCTGAATTTATGGTTGGATCCAGAATCGCCCTTGTAAGCATTGGCCAGTACGGAAAATTAAGTAAAACTACAAGTCCAAATCCCTATCTCCATCCATGGCTAATTTAGAAATGAGACAATTTTCTCTAGCTAGCTATCCACCAGAGAACAACAAGATGCAACAATAAAGTTGTTTCTGTCAATGACGTATTGCACTTGATGGGATGTGATTGGAGGGAAGCCAACGCCAAACTTTTTTTCTTCGCCAGTACCTTTCACAGTTGAGCTCACCCATTTTAGCGCAACGCTGATTGGCTATTATTTTATACTTTTTTTTATTAAGGGAGGCCAAATGCTCGCTGGCTTCCCTTGCATTCAATGCTACCGGCTGCAACAATGTCATAAGCTTTTTGACCAGACAGCATCATATCGATTGCCTACACATACAGAGACAGAGGGGCGCTCGTTCACTCGCTTGGATGCTATCTCCGGTGAGATACATTCAACCTCTTGCGAATTGAAAGAGAATTATGAAACACAGAGAGACTAAATCATTTTTTCTCTTTTCTTGGTAATTTTTTTACATTTTGGCTTCTCTTGGCATCCATGAATACACACCAGTGATCCAGACACTGAATTATATCAGCTTTTGTGCAGTTTAAGTGGTGTACAGATGTATGATCTTAATTTGATCACCCTTTTGCAGGAGAACTTACCTGCAATGCAGGAAATGTAAAACTTGTAGTGTATTTGATGTTTAAAAAGGCTTCTGAAGTTTGTAATTTCCACAATTTCAGACTTGATTTTCCCTTTAAAAAAATTATCAACCCCTAAAAAAATGGCCTGTTAATTATAATCCATATAATAATTCACATTTCCTGTTGCTGCATACCACTGCTGGCTTGCATCTGAAGCTAAGCAGGGTTGTTCCTGGTTGGTCTCTGGATGGGAGACCAGATGCTGCTGGAAGTGGTAATGGAAGAAGTCCGTAGGAGGCGCTCTTTCCTCCGGTCTAAAACAAATATCCCAATGCCCCAGGGCAGGGATTGGGGACATTGTCTTTGTGTAGGGTGCTGTCGTTTGGATGGGACTTTAAATGGGGTTCCTGACTCTCTATGGTCACTAAAGATCCCATGGCACTTATTGTAAGAGTAGGGGTGTTAACCCCGGTGTCCTGGCTAAATTCCCAATCTGGCCCTCATACCATCATTGCCACCTAATCATCCCCAGCTTCTAATTGGCTCATTCATCTCCACTGTAACTATTCCCCAGGTCATTTATGTAAATGAAAATGTGTTCTCAGTCAATTTACCTGATAAAATAAAATATTTTCCTGCTGTAGCAAACTGGCTCCCCATTGCGCTTTGCAAAGTGTGATGTCATCTTCGCCCTCAGAGTCTATTTTTATCTAATGTCTTTCTTGACCTCCAATGCTCTATCAGATCCAGCATGTGGCTTCTTTAGTGTCTTCTCTGCTCTGTCTCTCTATCTCCTGACTCCACAGGACTATGTTTTAATCCCTCATTCGCTCTTCAATGGAGATTAGTCAGAGTAGAGAATTTCCTCAGGTAATATTCTCAGACTTTTGCATTCATTACAGAGGAGTGTGCCAGCCTCTGTGAAAGATTACTTTTTAAAGGTTGGATGTCTTTGTCATGTAAATAACTTCTTATATCTGCAAATTGTGCATAAACTTCAGCTGTGTGTGTGTGTGTGTGTGTGTGTGTGTGTGTGTGTGTGTGTGTGTGTGTGTGTGTGTGTTGGTGTTGGTGTTGGTGTTGGTGTTGGTGTGTGTGTGTGTGTGTGTGTGTGTGTGTGTGTGTGTGTGTGTGTGTGTGTGTGTGTGTGTGTGTGTGTGTGTGTGTTGGTGTTGGTGTGTTCATACAGTGTGTGCATGGATTTTTGTTTATGTTCAGTCTCTTATCATGCATTTTTCATCAACTAGCCTAAACGAAAATGCATTCTTTTCTCATGATGCCCATTTGTATATCATTTGGAAAACAACTAGGATCATAATTCTAAGAAGACAATTCAATTCACATAGGACATTTTGGGAAAGAAGCTGTAAATTGAAATGTCAGGTTTTATACATATCTATTCCAAACCCAAAGGAAATGAAATCAATCCACTTTATGAGTATTTATAGAATAATTCTAAACAAACTCAAATAAACCAAATTGTTCTTATTCCTATAGTCAAGTAGGTCCTTCACATTTGGTAAAGATCCACAATGTAGTTCCAAGGCCACTCTTCCTCTGTAGGCGTTCTCAGGCCTCAACAACAATAGGGAGACGAATTCAGCCCATCTGTCTGTCTTGTTTTGTGTTTACGTGCTGTAATCACTTGAGTAAAAATACATGGAGACGTGATAAAGTGGGGTCTTTCAGTAACCAATAAACAAGTGCAAGAGGGGGAAGTAAATCACTAATGGGAGTTGTCCATACATGCAACCTTACATCATCAACTTAACTCTACAATGATCTCTCACAACAACAAAAACAATTCAGAATTTATATTCAGAAAGATGACCTTATATTTGAAATCTTGGACATTGATGAGCATGTGCCATGCTCTTGGTAGAGATAAAAACACAATCTGCTGTTTAGCACTTTACAAATCGGGATTAATTCTGTTGAGTTGGATCACTGTGAATGTGAACGCTGTTTGGGTTTACTACTAGACTCTATGCCACGGATCAATTGCAGTATTATAAGAAAACGTATAAAAAGTAGGAACATTCCAAGTGCTACAAGAGAATCAAATGTACATCCACAGTGAGGTCCACAAGCTTTGGTCATTCAAGGGTTAAGTGTTTGGAGGAGGTGGAGGGACCTCAGGTGCAGTCCATTACTTGACACACAATGTTCAAGTTTTACAGCAATGTCAATGGCTGCAAGCCTCTACAGAAGCACAATCACTTAGATCAAAGGTACCTCCTTAACCAACCGTCCTGAGAAAGGCACCAAAACTCAAGCCAAAAAGACTCAAACTCGACCCACTACACCGAGAACATCACAGCAGGAGCAAGGAAAAGTGATACAGTACCTACATTTTCTCTTCCCAAGCAGAGGAGAAGGCTTGGGCTGAATTCCTAATGGTCTACGTTATTGTACGGTCAGATGTCTTCAAGGCCAAACGGCAGGGCAGCAGCCAGGGAGGACTATAGAGAGCAGCATGGCTCCTAAGATCAGGCGTGGATTAGTGCTGCTAATGCCTCCCAGTTTATCTCCATCACGTGGGCCGCGATTTACCCAGCCTGGCTGGAGGGAGTCACCGCCTGGAGGTGTGGGGATGGCCGTGGGGGGTAATCTGTTTACCACCACCATGAGCCTCATCTGCAGGATTCAGAGAGCACTCCACTGCACATGCTGAAGGAGTGAGTATCTATAGTATGGTCCTCTATTGGGATGGTCAGACTCAGAATGACACACACACACACACACACACACACACACACACACACACACACACACACACACACACACACACACACACACACACACACACACACACACACACACACACACACACACACACACACACACACACACACACACACACACACAACAATCTCCAAAACCCCACGTCCTCAATTTGTCACGGGTAAGGATAACTGGTTTCCATTATGTAAGATACTATTAATGCAATTCAGTCACCGCATTATATCTACCCATTGGTGCTTCTGCCAGAGAACAGAGAGGGTTAAAGGTACTTTGTCAGTATTAAAGGGGGCAGATCCAGACTGCTTTGAGGCATGTCGAAAGAGGACTAGATGGAGGGCACTGACCACAGTTCCCATTATGTGTGGTGCAGATCAGGGGAAATACCAGTAAGCGCCCCAGGGTGGTGTCCCTCATCCCAGAGGTCAACTGTCTTGTGGGGTCAGGTTGGGGTTATGTGAAGGACACCAGCTAAATAAATGAATCTCTGGTTGGTTTAGTTCACAATGCGGAGGCTCCTCAGAGGAGGAAAGGTAGGACCAGAATTTCAGAAAAATTGATAAAACGAGATACTAAATATATTCACAGGTCACCAAATAACTGATTAAAACCCAAGTTTTGTAATGAAGGTCAACAGAAGCCTACCCCTAAAGGGTAGCACCATTGTATAGCCGGAGGACAGCTATTTTCCATCCTCCTCTGGGTACATTGACTTCAATACAAAACCTAGGAGGCTCATGGTTCTCACCCACTTCTATAGACTTACACAGTAATTATGACGACTTCTGGAGGACGTCCTCCAACCTATCTGAGCTCTTGAAGTATGAACTAACATGTTGTCCATCCAATCAAAGGATCAGATAATTAATATAGTACTGAAAGCATATGCAACAGCAAGCTAGCACTGCAGTGTATAAAATGTGGTGAGTAGTTGACTCAATGAGAGAGAGACAATGGTTGAACAGTTTTAAAATTGAAGAGAAGAGAGAGAGAGAGCTAGCTATATTTTGTTGTATTTTATTTATTCTCAGTTTATCTTTCACTTACTTAGCTAATGCAGCTGATTTAGCCTACTCAACAAGCTGACTCAGAGAGGAATGTTATTTATTTTAGCTAGCTGGCCAAGGCTATCCAAAACTCTTCCAAGTCAAGATAAGCTTTAGGTTTTATTCATTTATTGGAACCCGGGCCCGCTGGTGTAACTGCTAAACTGCTTACTTTACACTGTACTGCGTGATTGGACACATGGATTGGATTTTGGGTTTACTAGCGCGTTAGTTCTAGTTCGTTGACTATAAAGTTAATATGCTGACAACGATGTAGACTGTGTAGCGGTTTGCGGTTATGGTATGAAGGTTTGGCTTGGAGAGGTTTTTGCGCCTGGTGACAGACAGCTCTTGTGTTGTGCACTGAAGTCCACAAGCGAAGGGAAAACGTGAGAGGAGGAGAGTGCATAGATGTGAGAAGGAATTATACAACAAGCAAAGTGATGATGCTGTGAGTGGCTGCTATGAAAGTGAACTGTGTGTGAGGGGATCAGGGGTGTATTCATTCCGCCGATTCTGTTGCAAAATGTTTCTTAAACGGAAGCAAGCGGAACAAAACGGGGAGGACCTACCTGAATTTGTCCGACATTTTTGACTAATGAGTACACCCCAAATCAGCTAGATGCAGGCAAGAGTGTGAAAGGTAGTACTCCATTTTGTTTCTAGACTAGTGCACCTACGTTATAATTTTCTTTATGCTAGGTTGTAGCAACCTCATGATGGGTATAGGGCAAATTGTGGCATCATGTAGTAGCCTAAACCTATCAATGGTACATTGAGCTGAGTGAATGTAATCTGAATGACAGTCATCCAATATGCTGTAATAGAAATAAGGCAATGCTAATAAATAAAATAAATCGGCCTCCCTAATCTTGAACGGCACCAACCGCCACTGGTTTACATTGATTAGATAACATCTTCATGGAGGAACCTCTGTTACTGTGCCATACTGTGGTTGGAATGGTTGTTTCAATAACACTATCAGTTTAGTTCCATTCCTGATTTTACAATTAGGCAATGTAACATTTTCATTGACGCTGGAGCTGGAGGCAGATATTGTTGTTCATCATGACCACCAGATGTTTTATGTGACCTGAGATTCAAAGACATACATTTTTTAAACATTTTTAAAAGTAACCTTTATTTAACTAGGCTGAAGTGTTTTGTTGATGAGCAGAGGTGACTTCTTCCCTGAGACCAATAGATCCCAGTTAAATGAGATGTGGCCTACGCCCCATCATGGGTTGCAGAGGGTGTACTCCTGACTCACTCAAACACCCACTCCTCTGGGCTACCCTACATGCTGGCCCAGGGTTCTGAATCTCTTGGAGAGTTGAAGCGGGACTAATACCTACCATATCACAACACAAATAAAAATGACGAAAAGTTTGGCTTCTAACAAAGTAATCATTTTCAGATGCAGTCTCCCAAGTGGAGGTGAAAGATCAGTGGATATAGGCAGTAAATATAATTAATTTTCCCCTTTACACAATACATGGCCTCAGGACTGATGCCAACTCTATATTACTCTCTCAATGCCATTCACATTGTAGGTGTGGCTGCGCTGTCGTAACACATTCAGACATTTTCCTTAAGCACTCAGTAATAGTTTTGTTTCTCTGACTAGCAGATATGCTGGGGGAATTGCCATTCTCACAGTATTGTTGTATTATGATGTAGTTTATTGTGTTTTAACACCATGTCATTTTGTTTTCCCTTTCAGCAAAGCACTAGCAGGCAAGTTGTAAACACACGAACCATGGCCAATTTGCTCAAGTCTATTCAAAACTAGTCAAAAACTAAGTCAAAAACCATTGCCATCTCAAGTATTGTTAGACTATATTAATATTCTTTATTTTCCTTTTAGTGATAGATGTGTAAAGTGTGTAGAATATACACTGGCAATATTTATTTAAACTATTGTATTTTCTAATACTGTAAATATATCTCCCACTCAGCTAAAGCAACAGCAACAGTCTACTCAGCTCTCTAATCATATTTTATCTTACTACTGCAGCAATATTTAAACAATCCAAACTGAACAATCTGTACTGTATTGATATACCAATGCACATCCTAATCGGCACCAATGCAATACACCAATTAATATCTCCATCTGAAATGTCTTCAGACACGTATTACATTTCAGAGAAGGTGGCCATTCAAGATGGCAGGCAGGTTGAAAGTGAAGGGGGGATTCAAGGACATGTTGTTATCTCAATGTTCAATCTGTCTAGAAAAAACGATCAATAAACTGTTCAATCTACCATAAGGGCCAGGGGTCTGAATCGCTTGGTTAGTTCAAGTTCTCATCTCCAGCTCTACTACTCTGTCTCCTCCCACCCTCGACCCTCTCCCAACGCAACCTCAGCTTCTCTCCTGCTTCCTAGAAGTCACTCAGGGAGGTATTTCACTAATACCTCCCTGGTGTTGAGGAAATACCATCTCCACCTGCACTCAAGACAGCTGTCATCAGCCCCCTTCTAAAGAAGCCCAACCTGGACCCGGAAGTTCTGGCCAGTTATAGGGTACAGGTGGATCCGTGAACACCTCTAGTTGGCACCCCTCTTCAGGTCCAGCACTCGCCCATAACCCACCTCACCATTGCAGGCCAGAACATCCCTCTCTCATCTTCAATCTCCAATCTGAGTGTTAACTCCTCTGTGACCTTCGATGATCACTTCAAACAGCTGTGCAAAGCATAATTCTGTCACATCAAAAACATTGCCAAACTCCGTCCCACTCTTACTCAGTCTGATGTAGGTAAGCTCAACCATGCATTTGGCTCCTCAAGGCTGGACTATTGCAAAGCACTCTATTCAGGATCCCTGGCAGGTAGCTCTAGATGCTCCAGTACATTAAAAACAATGCTGCCAGGATCCCGATGAGCGTGAGTAAGCCTGAACACATAACCACCATTCTGGAATCTCTGCTCTGGCTCCGCGTCTCACTCAGAATCAAATTCAAAACCCTCTTGCTGACATTCCAGTGCATCCATCCTTACCTCAAAGACCTGCTGCTATCCCATAACCCCACCCACAACTTCTAGTCGAGCGATAGCCTTCTCCTCAACGTCCCCAGGACCAAGCTCTGCTCAATGGGGGATCAGGCTTTCTGCTTGACCACCACCCCGCCTCTGGAATGCACTCCCGGACCACCTGAATGCACCCCAGACTCTTGGATCTTTTTAAAAATGGCCTAAAAAACATCAACTTTAAGAAGGCCTTCTGGTAGTTATAGCTGTGTTCCTTGTTGTCCTTGTCCCTTGTAGACTCACCTGTATTCCTTGTTGTCCTTGTCCCTTGTAGACTCACCTGTGTTCTTTGTGTGAGTGGCCCTGTCTAGTTATGGCCATTCTCTTGTCTACGTCTTTTGTTTTTATTTATTTGAATGCACTTACTTTAGCACTTTGAAATTGGTTTTCAATGAAAAGCGCGTTATAAATTCTATGTATTATTATAATTGTTATTAAGGCAACGCTTCCATACTGTAAAAGCTGTACTGTAAACACTATAGGTATTTTATTCCCCTTAGTGCCCTACATGAATGGCACCATAAGTCATACCATCTTGAAAGGCACAAGAGACAGTACGCTATTTTCATCTCAAATGGAAGAGAAAGGCCTATGAATTGGAGACTATTACTAAAATACACTCAGCCTCAAGCCGTGACCTTGAATCAACGTCAATAGTTTTTAGATGTGTTTATCTTAGCAGTAGATCGAGGCTACTAAAATTTACTCCACTTATGGCTGGTGCATTTGTCTGTTTATGTAAGGTGCCCATTTAGGCCTATACTATAGCCTATATGCCTGATACATTAGTAAGCTAAACTTCCAAACCATGTATGTTGTTTAGTTAGTTTTGCTCAAAAAAATTATATGATATTGCATTGTATAACATATTATACAATACCATAGTATTTGGAGGTATGGTTAGGAATAGAGTCATATCTCAAAAAGAGTGATCACCTATTGCAGGAGCTTCTGCCTTCGCCACAGAAGTGGAAAAGATGGAAAAACGTTTATTTTCTCTGCAAATTATATCACAGCTGGAAGATACATTTGAGAGACAAGTGAACAGGCTCATATCTGCTCCGTCTCTACAAACAAATCAATAAATCTATAAGCACAACTAGTCCTAAACATGAATGACCAAAGATACTACCAAAGTTGATGTGATGTTGACTGGCGACAAACATACGTAGAATGTAATGTCGGCAATGTCTTTTATGTAATCTGGTAAGCATGGGCTTGACTATTCTCTGTCGGTTTCGCATGGGTGGATTTCAGCTATGTTAGTGCACTTCCTACACAATGTAGGTTCCCCTCTTCCTCTTCCCTCAACATAGTGTTGCAACATGTGTTTGAGACAGGGGGGGGCACTCATTTCCCATTGACTTATTATTGGGTTACTCCAATATGACCAGATTCAAGTGCTTCTAACCCAGACATTAACTAAAAAACAAAAGTCCTTCACATGCCTCCCCCGTTACTTCGCATGCCAGTCATAATGTGTAATCAGTGGAGGCTGCTTAATAATAATGGCCGGAACAGAGTAAATGGAATGGCATCAACCACATATTTGATGTATTTGATACCATTCCACTCATTCCACTCCAGCCATTACCACGAGCCCGTCCTCCCCAATTAAGGTGCCACGAACCTCCTGCGATTGTAATACATTCAGCTTTATGCTCATGTGTCAATCGTATGTCAATCGTTGTTGATCTGACCATGTTGCCCTCAAAGACTGTCTCCTCAGAATCTGTCCCTAAGCAGCTAGCTACTAACACAAGTGAGATTTCAGTTCCTTGCACATTGACTTTCACAATGTTGACTTAAAGTATCTTTCTGAGGTTGAATTAAGTTTTTATAAAGGTTGCCCTTTCCAATTGTTTTCTGGTACAGAAAATACAGCCAGCAGAGTTGTTTGGGGATTTACTTTATGATACTATGATGTTGGTCAGACATGTACAGGTCTGCTAAGCATGACACTACCAAACCAATTTTGAAACTGTAGCACTAACAATAGCTTCTGGGACAGTGATTTGGACATGGCCACTTAGCACCTTACGTAGTTATGTTGGTCCACTCATGTTTAAATTAAGCACTTAACAGTGATTACTGTCCTCCCTAAGCCCCAAGCTTAATCAGACAAAAGAGGATACCGCGTGTCCTTACCGTTCGCCCGGCTTATCCAGACTCGTCTGCGTGTCTAACTCTTCGCTTGACCTCCGCTCAGGCGAGGCAGAGTAGAGGAGAGAGTCGTAGCAGCTCTCCTTTCAGCCCAGTGGTCAATCAGTCCAACTCGGTGGTCAGAGTCAGAGAGTAGCGGGGCTGGCCCTCAGGACTACCAGGCTGCTGCTGCGTCTGTGCATCTGCTGAAGACCGTCGTCACACATCCAGAGGCTCCGCTGGTGGAGGAAGAAGCCCAGAATCCCCATAGTTTTACCTCCAGGTGCTCAGAGTGCCTTAGTAAAGCCAAGGTGTTAGGTCAGATTCAGTCTTGTAGAGGTATTAAACACAATGCCTGTAGTGTAGAGTTGTTTCCTCCAGATGACTCTTCCCCCTTCACACACAGCCAGACTGTCAGGTATGCTGAAGGAGACCTGACAGACTCTCCGAGAGAGAACCAGCCCTAGAAATCCAACACCTCTTATGGTAATAAATAATCAGTCCACAGCTCCCATACACCAACACTGTGTTTCAAAGAAAAGCAAATGTGGAAAACAACATAAATTCTCTAGAAATCTCCTGCAGTGTTGTTAAGTAAACATCATGTTATTTGTGCAGGACTGAAATATGGTCAAATCTCATGAGAGTACTTTTTAAACTCCAAGATCCAGATGAGTTCAGTCTGTCCATTTCCCTATGTTTAGATTATAGCACAACAATCTCTGAACATTACGAGATGTTCCAGGAGAGCATGACTGAGCTGTTCACCCCACAGATTTCTTCAACACTGCGGAAAAGTGAGGGAAAAGGGGATCATAATTGATTAATGATACGCTCTTACAGACCTCTTAATGTTAGTATAGGTTTCCCAGTAACCCTCCAAAGTTTTCCATTCATATGAAACATCAAGAAAGGTTGAAACAAATATTATATCAATGTCCGTCATGAAAGGTGTATCCTCCTTTGGGTCCCTGAGAGTTAATTCCAGCTCCGTCCTCACTCACAGACAGAGAGAGAGAGAATAACTCCAGCGTTGTTCTTAGTTACACGAGAGACGTTGTGAATCTCGGTGCTCCAGTGATGGAAACTTCAGAGATACTGAGTGTCAGAGATACTGAGTGTCCCGACTAAGTGGGAGCCCCGCTGATTGTAAGTGTGGCAGCTGCTACCTGTCATTCACAGAGAGAGAGAAACAGGCAGACACTGAAGCAATGTTCCTTCTGGAAAAGTTCAAAGTTACCTCTTTTGTTGATGTACAGTGTAATGTAGTAGTACTCTCCTGCTTGGCTCGAGCTTGCTCCTATCAGAGCGCCCAGCTTTAGACTGTTTAGAGGGATGGGAGCGCAGGATGGACAGAGGGGGGAGCTAAATGCAAGAAGCAGGGTGAGGGATTGAATGGCCTCATCACTATTTTGACCCCCCTCAGCCTCCTCCTTTCCTCCCTTCCCATTCCAGACATAAATACAAATGCGCATGCACGCGCACCCACACACATTCACACACGCTAGCTCCACCTCTCCAGAGCTCAGGCCAGTGGCAGACTCGAGTCAAATCAAACGACTCGGGCTTGGAATATCTCTGGACTGCAGTTGATGTGTGTGTGTGTCTGTGTGTGTGTGTGTGTGTGTGTGTCTGTGTGTGTGTCTGTGTGTGTATCTGTGTCAGACAGACAGACAGACAGACAGACAGACAGACAGACAGACAGACAGACAGACAGACAGACAGACAGACAGACAGACAGATTTGATCATTTAAAATACAATACAACCACACGTGGATAATGCATTTAAAATCATCGAGGACGACACAAAACAGTTTGACAAATCAGGGTTTTTCGATTTTTTTGCAAATGTATTAAAAATGAAAAAAATGAAATACCTTATTTACAGAAATATTCAGACCCTTTGCTATGAGACTCGAAATTGAGCTCAGGTGGATCCTGTTTCCATTTATCATCCTTTAGATGTTTCTACAACTTGATTGGAGTCAACCTGTGGTAAATTCAATTGATTGGACATGATTTGGAAAGGTACACACCTGTCTATATAAGGTCCCACAGTTGACAGTGCATGTCAGAGTAAAAACTAAGCCATGAGGTCGAAGGAATTGTCTGTAGAGCTCCGAGACAGGATTGTGTCGAGGCACAGATCTGGGGAAGGGTACCAAAAAATATCTGCAGCGTTGAAGGTCACCAAGAACACAGTGACCTCCATCATTCTTAAATGGAAGAAATTTGGAACCACCTAGACTCTTCCTAGAGATGGCCACCCGGCAAAACTGAGCAATCGGGGGAGAAGGGCTTTGGTCAGGGAGGTGACCAAGAACCCGATGTTCACTCTGACAGAGCTCCAGAGTTCCTCTGTGGAGATGGGAGAACCTTCCAGAAGAGCAACCATCTCTGCAGCACTCGATCAATCGGGCCTTTATGGTAGAGTGGCCAGACGGAAGTCACTCCTCAGTAAAAGGCACATGACAGTCCGCACCTAAAGGACTCTCAGACCATGAGAAACAAGATTCTCTGCTCTGATGAAATTAAGATTGAACTCTTTGGCCTGAATGCCAATCTTCACGTCTGGAGGAAACGTGGCACCATCCCTAAGGTGAAGCATGGTGGTGGCAGCATCATGCTGTGGGGATTTCTTTTGAGGCAGGGATTGGGAGACTAGTCAGGATCAAGGGAAAGATGAACGGAGCAAAGTACAGAGAGATCCTTGATGAAAACCTGCTCCAGAGCGCTCAGGACCTCAGACTGGGGCGAAGGTTCACCTTCCAACAGGACAACAACCCTCAGTAAAGGGTCTGAATAGTAAATGTGATATTTGCGTTTTTAGTTTGAATACATTTTCAAAAATGTAAAAAAAAAACAGTTTTTGCTTTGTCATTATGGGTTAGTGTGTGGATTGATGAGTGAAAAAACGATTGAATCCATTTTAGAATAAGGCTGTAATGTAACAAAATGTGGAAAAAGTCAATGGTTCTGAATACTTTCCGAATGAACTGTGTGGAGAGATTTGGGCCAATGCAGCTTCTGTCTGAACTTTCCAAGAGTGCCACATTCTCCTCCATAGCCGTTGCGAAGTGATAATTGACGCTTCCGAGTTGCGCTGTTTATTTCTGATAGTTTTCAAAAGCTATGATGTCCAATGAAAAGAGATTTGCAATTTGCTGACATCACAACACGGTACATAATTGGATACAAATTATTCAGAATTGTTGAGGGGAAAAAACAATTTAATCCATTTTAGAATAAGGCTGTAACGTAACAAATTTTGGAAAAAGTCAAGGGGTTAGAATACTTCCCGAATGCACTGTATAGCACATAAAACAAAGGACAGGACAACATTGTCATAGAGCAGGATTCCCTCAGTAGATCAGTGATCTCAGGCTCCAAAACTGAGTAATTTGATGGTTTGATGATGGTGATGCACAAAAAAAAAAGCTGATTAGAAAACAAGAAACATTTAAAAACATCTCAAATATGTGCAAAATGTACAGAGCTCTTTGTTTAGGCTGCCTTACAGCTCCATGGCAACCACGGAACATGAATTATGTATGTACATAGCAGGAGCCAAAAGAGTAAGGGGCATAATGCAATCCTTTCTATCCTGTGTGCTGATGGCTGGTCTGATATATTCATTAAGGGGTAGTTCACCCAAAATACAAAATTACATATTGGTTTCCTTACCCTGTCAGAAGTCTATAGACAAGGTATGACATTAATCCATGCTTTTGTTTAATTTCACTGGTACTGTTTCCCTGGCACAAATCCCATGCAAATTGTGGGATCGATATAGAATTTTGTCAAATAATGTCCAAATTATTCAAAAGTATCTAAAATTAATTGTGAAGCTCAATTGAAAAGTAATTTATAGATGATTTGAAAGTAATTTATAGATGATTTGAAAGTAATTTATAGATGATTTGAACATGATGAGAGAAAAATTAGTTACATTAGCATTTGGAAACAGTGCCAGCCACTGCCAGGGACACTAAACCAAAGCATGGATTGCTGTCATACACTATATGACCAAAGGTATGTGGACACCTGCTCGTCGAACATCTCATTACAAAATCATGGGCATTAATATGGGATTTGTCCCCACTTTGCTGCTCTAATGGCCTGTGCTGTTAAGGGAAGGCTTTGCTGCGTGACTTGCTTCCATTCAGCCACAAGATCATTAGTGAGGTCGGGCGCAGATGTTGGGCGATTAGGCCTGGATCGCAGTTGGCGTTCCATTTCATCCCAAAGGTGTTCAATGGGGTTGAGGTCTGGGCTCTGTGCAGGCCAGTCTTCCACACCGATCTCGACAAACCATTTCTGCACCGAACTCACTTTGTACACGGGGGCATTGTCATGCTCAAACAGATTGGGCCTTCCCCAAACTGTTACCACAAACCTGGAAATACAGAACGGTCTAGAATGTCATTGTATGTTGTAGCGTTAAGATTTCCCTTCACTGGAACTAAGGGGCCTAGCCCAAACCGTGAATAACAGCCCCAGACCATTATTCCTCTTCCACCAAACTTTACAGTTGGCACTATGCATGGGGGCAGGTAGCGTTCTCTTGGTGTCCGCCAAATCCAGATTTTTCCATCAGATTGTTAGATGTTGAAGCTTGATTCATCACTCCAGAGAATGCGTTTCCTCTGCTGCAGAGTCCAATGGCGGCAAGCTTTACACCACGCTTGACATTGCGCATGGTGATCTTAGGCTTGTGTGCAACTGCTCGGCCATGGAAACCCATTTCATGAAGCTCTTGACCAACAGTTCTTGTGCTGACGTTGCTTCCAGAGGCAGTTTGGAACTCACTAGTGAGTGTTGCAGACAATTATTACGCACTTCAGCACTCGGCGGTCCAGTTTTGTGAGCTTGTGTGGCCTACCACTTCGCGGCTGAGCTGTTCCACTTCACAATAACAGCACTTATAGTTGACCGGGGCAACTCTAGTAGGGCAGAAATTTGACGAACTGACTTGTTGGAAATGTGGCATCCTATAACGGTGCCACGTTGAAAGTCACTGAGCTCTTCACTAAGGCCATTCTACTGCAAATGTTTTTCTATGGAGATTGTATGGCTGTGTGCTCGATTTTATACACCTGTCAGCAAGTTGTTTGGCTGAAATAGACGAATCCACTAATTTGAAGGGTTGTCCACATACTTTTGTACATATAATGTACCATGTCCATAGACTTCTTACAGGATAAGGAAACCAATGTGTCATTTTGTAATTTGGGTGAACTTTCCCTTTAAATACAATAATTCCTTAGTCTTTTCGTCAATCGGTTATATTATTTGTAAAAAAAAAAAATCAGGCTAGTTACCAGACATCAAATCTGGTTTTCAATATCAACTGTGCGAAAAGTCCATTATGCTGAACATAAATATCCTGACACGAAATATGCAGAGGGAAGGGGTTTTGGGATGCACATTTGGGTTGGGTCTTTAACATCCATAAACACATACTGTATGTACACACACATAAAGACCTGGAAAATACTTACAAATGTTTAGGTATCGGTTTACTTTTACCTTCCAACTGCTTTTCACCAGCCCAAAGACTATGGTTCAAAGCAAAAAGCCAATAGGCCCACACAGGCCCCACCTATAGAAGAGGAGTCTTCTGACAGTGTTGTTTCAGTGCTAATCTATTCATTTACATTTAATGGTCTGTTTAAGGCCACCCCCATGACAACCCTTAACTCCTGTTGTCATGACCATTCACTCCACTCATTCACAACACCGGGCTTCTGTAATGAAAAGTATAGTTTAAAAGTATTTCATTGCATATTAAATACATTCCTCGCGTGGATACACACGCATCTCTAAGGAGAGAAATATGTGGATTTGAGAACAATCAATGCGAGCGTTTTGTCGAAAACTCCATTCCAATGGGAGACATTTGGAAAATGTCCAGATGCAGCCTTTGGCTCAAATTCAATGACATTCACAAGACTTCTACTTGTTTGGGATTACAGCGCTTAAAATGAAAAATCAAAGCAATGTTTTCCATTTTGGTTTCCAATAGATACACCAATATGACTTGCCTAGTTAAATAAAGGTTAAATAAAAATATAAAATAAAAAAGGAAGGGTGGTGGGAATGGACCGTAGTAGTGATCACTTTGTTTGCTAAAATGACTCTCTCTCCTCTACGTAATAAATTATGTTTGCAGGGAGGGCATGAACTAAATAGTGAATGTAAGAGGAGTGCTATTCATGTGGATTTCTGTCCGGTGAGTCCGCGCCCATGTATCTGCTTCATGACAACTGCTTTTATATAATCAGTGCATACCTGGGGCAACTGTATAGATTCTAGGGTAGGTCACATACCAGTGATCTAATTTGATTGAGGAGCTGAAAAGTCATTGAGGTATCAAAATATTCTGAAAAGGTCTCACTTCATTTTAAGGGGTTCTTATTACAGTGTAATTGCATGTAGAGGGCTGCATTCCCGTGGGATGGCCTCTGCATTTTTCATTCTGTGATTGGGAGTGGTGGTCAGACAGACAATTTTAGGATTCAAATATTTTTGTTGTCCCTCAGATTATTTGGAAATGGTTGTATTTCTGCTTTGTATCCTTTAGCCGAGGCCAAATCCTGAAAAAATATATACAGTACCAGTCAAAAGTTTGGACACACCTACTCATTCAATGGTTTTTCTTCATTTTTTACTATTTTCTACATTGTAGAATAAAAGTGAAGATGTCAAAACTATGAAATAACATATATGGAATCATGTAGTAACCAAAAAAGTGTTAAACAAATCAAAATATATTTTATATTTGAGATTCTTCAAAGTAGCCACCCTTTGCCTTGATGACAGCTTTGCACACTCCACTGGTGTAAAAAACTACTCAAGTAAAAGTAAAAAGTATCTGATTTAAAAAGTACTGAGAGTAGAAGTAAAAGTAAGGTTACCTAAACATTGTTACGCATGATCTTTTCCATGCAATACATTGAAAATGGAAGAGGAAATTAATGTATAGTATGAACTAAGTGAGTTGCAGCAATCCACATCTATATATAAAAAATATAGGATTTGCTAATACTATTAATATCAAAACATTTATTAAACATTCAGGCAATAAAAATCTCTTGATGAATTATAACTAATAAAAATTAAAGTACAAAAACAAAACAAAAAATCCCCCATTCTGTCACGGAAAATGGCAACCTAAATAGGATCCCCAATCAGACAACGATAAACAGCTGCCTCTGATTGGGAACCAATTCAGGCCACCATAGAACTACAATTACCTAGACTTACAAAAACTCCATAGATCTACAAAAACCCTAGACAAGCCAAACACGCATACCGACCCTCGTCACACCCTGACTGACCAAAATAAAACAGAAAACATAGATAACTAAGGTCAGGGCGTGACGGTACCCCCCCCCACCCCAAAGGTGCGGACTCCCGACCGCAACCTGAACTTATAGGGGAGGGTCCAGGTGGGCATCTACCCTCGGTGGCGGCTCTGGTTCTGGACGCCGCCCCCCCATCTTTACACTGGTCCCTCCGCTTTTGTAGAGCTGAACCGTGGCTCATCGCCGGAGGCTCCGGGCTGAGGACCGTCGCCGGAGACCCCGGGCTGGGGACCGTCGCCGGAGACCCCGGGCTGGGGACCGTCGCCGGAGGCCCCGGGCTGGGGATCGTTGCTGGGGATCGTCGCCGGAGGCCCCGGACTGTGTCCCGTTGCCGGAGGTTCCGGACTGTGGCCCGTCGTTGGAGGTTCCGGACTGTGGCCCGTCGTTGGAGGTTCCGGACTGGGTACTGTCGCCGGAAGCTCTGGACTGGGTACTGTCGTCGGAAGCTCTGGACTGGGTACTGTCGCCGGAAGCTCTGGACTGGGTACTGTCGCCGGAAGCTCTGGACTGTAGAAGCGCACTGGAAGCCTGATGCGTGGTGCCGGAACTGGTGGTACCGGGCTGAGGACATGCACCTCAAGGCGAGTGCGGGGAGGAGGAACAGGACGTACTGGACTCTGGAGGCGCACTGGAGGCCTGGTGCGTGGTATACTGGAGACCAGGAGCGCTGAGCCGGCACTATCCGTCCTGGCTGGAGGCCCATTCTAGCCCGGCAACTGCGAGGAGCTGGAAAAAAAGCTAAACAGATTGCATGGAAACCAACCTTCTCTCGCCTGTGTGGACGTTTTCTCTTATGTTTGGATTTTGCACAAAACCTTCTACTCGATCCCGGTTCTTTGCACACTGTCTCTATGATGTCAGTGTCAACACAAATTGTGGGCACGTTCAAGGTCATCGTTATTTCGAACTGGTTGCGAAGGTGGGCAGATCTTGACATGATGCCTTAATTAAATAAATAAGTGCACCAATGCATCCCATCCAAAAGTGAGAATGTTCTTCAACCATTACTTGAATAAATAAGTGCATTTATAAAGCATTATAATAGGCATTCGTTGTTACACCTTTGTAAATACAGACTGCAATTACCACCAGTTACATGTTGCTAGTACAGTGTTACTATGAATTGTCACGATGAATTACAATACTTATATGCAATTACAGTGTAATAAGGACCCCTTAAAATGAAGTGTTTCCAACTATTCTGAGAAGGATCTTTCAGTGTTAAGTATACTTTGGCTGCCATTCAGTGAACTTTGACATTTATGAACTCACTAGAACTGTCTGGTAGTGGTTTGAGTGGGGAGGGGAAAACAGAAAACTAGCTGTTATTGGCAGAGAGGTTTGGAACTCTCTTTCGTATTGGTCTATTGACTAATTTACCGGCCATTGATGTCACCAGGCAGCCAAAACTCCATCCCACCAAAACAGGTTGATATTTGAGGCAGTCTTTTCAAAAAGCTCTTACACTAAAAGGGCATCATCATTATATTCACAATTTCACAGTATTATTCCAACCTCATAGTGTAAAAATATAAACCACACAGTTTTTGACTGCAATGGGACTTTAAGGGTTGCTTTAGTGTAGTTTAACTTCTTCTAGTGTGAAGTAATTGGTAGCTTGGTAAACTATATGTTTAGAGTGGCTTCCCCAACATTGAGCATAATAAGTAGTACACTGCATGATGGACACCTAGCTGGGGAGGATGTGGAAGTGAATGTGTTGAAAGAAAAAGTGTCAAAAACATCCTAACTGGCGTGGAAAGTTCACAAAGATGATTATTCTAAGCTTTTGCTTGGACAAAATGATTGATGAGAATACAGTGCATTCAGAAAGTATTCTGACCCCTTCCCTTTTTATTTTCATTTTTATTTTATTTTAAATATCCTCATCAATCTACAAACAATATCCCATAACAGCAAAGCAAAAACTGTTTTTTAGACATTTTAGCACATTTCTAAAAACCAAAAAATGGAAATATCACATTTACATAAGTATTCAGACCCTTTACTCAGTACTTTGTTGAAGCACCTTTGGCAGCAATGACAGCCTTGAGTCTTCTTATGTATGACACTACAAGCTTGGCACACCTGTATTTGGGGAGTTTCTCCCATTCTTCTCTGCAGATCCTCTCAAGATCTATCAGCTTGGATGGGGAGCGTTGCTGCACACCTATTTTCAGGTCTCTCCAGAGATGTTTGATCGGGTTCAAGTCTGGGCTCTGGCTGGGCCACTCAAGGACATTCAGAGATTTGTCCCGAAGCCACTCCTGCGTTGTCTTGGCTGTGTGCTTAGGGTCGTTGTCCTGTTGGAAGGTGAACCTTTGCCCCAATCTGAGTTTCTGAGCACTTTGGAGCAGGTTTTCATCAAGGATCTCTCTGTACTTTGCTCTGTTCATCTTTCCCTTGATCCTGACTAGTCTCCCAGTTCTTGACGCTGAAAAACATCCCCACAGCATGATGATGCCACCGCCATACTTCACCGTAGGGATGGTATTGGCCAGGTGACGACCAGACAATTCCTTCGACCTCATGGCCTGGTTTTTGCTCTGACATGCACTGTCAACTGTGGGACCTTATACAGTATAGACAGGTGTGCATCTGTAACGGATGTGAAATGGCTAGCTAGTTAGCGGGTACACGCTAGTAGCGTTTCAATCAGTTACGTCACTTGCTCTGAAACCTAGATGTAGTGTTGCCCCTTGCTCTGCAAGGGCCGCGGCTTTTGTGGAGCGATGGGTAACAATGCTTCGTGGGTGTCAGTTGTTGATGTGTGCAGAGGGTCCCTGGTTCGCGCCCGTATCGGGGCGAGGGGACGGTTTAAAGTTATACTGTTACATTGATGCTGTTGACCCGGATCACTGGTTGCTGCGGAAAAGGAGGAGGTTGAAAGGGGGGTGAGTGTAACGGATGTGAAATGGCTAGTTAGTTAGCGGGTACGCGCTAGTAGCGTTTCAATCAGTTACGTCACTTGCTCTGAAACCTAGATGTAGTGTTGCTCCTTGCTCTGCAAGGGCCACGGCTTTTGTGGAGCGATGGGTAACGATGCTTCGTGGGTGTCAGTTGTTGATGTGTGCAGAGGGTCCCTGGTTCGCGCCCGTGTCGGGGCGAGGGGACGGTTTAAAGTTATACTGTTACACATCTTTTCAAATCATGTCCAATCAATTGAATGTACCACAGGTGGACTCCAATCGAGTTGTAGAAACATCTCAAGGATGATCAATGAAAACAGGATGCACCTGAGCTCAATTTCGCAAAAAACTTTTTACGCTTTGTCATTATGGGGTATTGTGTGTAGAATGATGAGGGGGGGAAAGTATTTAATCAATTTTTGAATAAGGCTGTAACGTAACAAAATGCTGAAAAGTGAAGGGGTCTGAATACTTTCTGAAAGCATTGTATGTTAAAAAAACATCAAAGTATGTTGGACATTTAAGAGTAAATTCACATTAAAATGCCTCAGTGGGTGGAAAATAGGGAGTATTCCACCTCAGTGAATTATCAACTACTGTGTTTCAGTGTTAATCCAATATTTCACAGCCAGGGACTATCACTCTACAAGGAACTCTTGTCTCTGTATTGTGTTTGGCAGTGTCACAGCAGACAATCAGACAAGCCGCCAGGTAAGCACCCTCTTCCCTCTAATCTTTGCTAGCATAAACACTTGAGCGAGGTGGGCAGGAAGCTATGCACTAAAAAGAGAAAGGCCCTATGCCTGCACTGTTTCCTGGGTGCAGAGGGAGGCCAATGTGCCCAGATAGGAGACTACTCAAGTTGAGCTGGTACACTATAATAATAGTGTATGTGCATACTGCTAAAACCAACAAGCTTTAGTGTGAACAGACGAGTGTCACTGCACTGCCTGAATGCTATCCAGGTCTGTTGGTGTACAGTGATTGGTTGATGACCGTGGGTGACTGGCTCTGTAGATAATATGATTGGCTGCTGGTTGGGGGTGACTCTGTTGAAGGTGTGTCAGTTCCCTGACACCCTCTCATTACTTGTCACCTCTACCCCCACTTGAACATGTTCAGCAGAATTAGGCAGAGTGCACCGAAGGGAGATACAGTGAGGACATGCATGTCTTGTGCGCTTTTATATGTATGTCCTGGGAAGCCTTTGAACATATTGTTAGGGGTGAGATTATGGCCAAGGTTCAGGACCGGTTAGACCCATTGCAGTTTGTTTATTGTGTCGGTGTCACGTTTCTGACCTTATTTCCTTTGTTTTGTCTTTATTTAGTTGGTCAGGGCGTGAGTTGGGGTGGGCAGTCTATGTTTGTATTTCTATGTTTTCTATTTCTCTGTTTGGCCTGATATGGTTCTCAATCAGAGGCATGTGTTTTGTGTTGTCTCTGATTGGGAACCATATTTAGGTAGCCTGTTTTGTGTTGGGTTTTGTGGGTGGTTGTTTTCAGTCTTTGTGTGTCTGCACCAGATAGAACTGTTTCGGTTGTCACTTTTGTTCTTTTGTATTTTGAGTGTTCACCTTTATTAAAGTAAGATGAACAATTACCACGCTGCGCATTGGTCCTCCGATCCTTCTAACTTATTCTCCTCAGACGAGGAAGACGACAGCCGTTACAGTCGGGAGAGGTGGGGAAGATACAACCATCACTCTTCATAACTACAGTGCATTCGTAAAGTATTCAGACCCCTTGAATTTTTCCACATTTTGATACATTACTGCCATTCTAAAATGGATTAAATTGTTTTTCCCCCTCGTCAATCTACATACAATACCAGATACTGACAAAGCAAAAACAGTTTTTTTGACTGTATTGACTGTTGATATCTGCTTGCTTGCTAGCACCGACATGAGGGCAAATCTAGCATGGCTATCCAAAGTTACATGTTCAAAGGATCTCAGCCGTGACAGCGGTTCTGAATTTGCACACTGCGTGAGACAAGAATTTGCCCACATCCCTCCCACTATTTGAGCAACTTTTTGACATTTTTTGTTGTCTGAGTGAGGGAAATGCTGTAAATAAAGAGGACTATGCATTTTGAAAGATGAGATTGAGGATTATAATAAAAACCGCTTTGATGTCATACAAGCAAGCCAAACACCAAATGTGCACTTCACATTTCCATATCATAAAACCCATGTTATATACAGTGTCAAAGTGTATGATAACTATGCTTGATGTACAGTTACGAGATGACATGGTGTCATACTCTGGGTTGTTCTGAATAGAATGAGCCTATGTTTGTCATATTATTGTAACGACCCTGGGTTTATAAGCGCGGAAATCGACTCTGTCTTTATGATCTAGTCAGGTCATTACATTATGAAGAAATTTAGCGGGGAACACACATCTGAATGTACTCGTGACTATTCTATGCGCACCAAAGTTACGATCTGCTTCTCTGAATTGCTTTGTGAAAGCCTAAAACTGTAAGATTGTATTTCATACCTAAGCTATCCATGTTGGCAGTAGAACATGCTTTCAAATTATGACCATCTGACCAGATTGGGATTTATAATGGATCGTTTTTGGAATACGTAAACAACAACAGTAATTGTGTGATGGCGGAGATGTAGGGCTGTGTTCAATACAACTACAAGTCTGATTGCTTTAGTTCCTCAACAGCTCAGCTAGGAGAGCTCAAAATAGCACTTTATAGTTCAACAAGAAAAAATTGTCATAAAAATGCATTGAAATTACATAGGAACTGTCCACACCTTGAAGAGGTGTGTGGCCACTTGGAGACACCAGTTAGACCTCTCACTCAAACCATTGTCATTTTTTTTGCTTATGTTGCACCTACCCCATATTTTTCATGAATATTCTTATCATGTTACTGATTGTATCCAGAGTATTTTCAGATTTTATTATCAACAAATATGGCAAAAAGTACAGTAAATGTAAAATGCACATAAAATCAATAGTGTAATGCTTGGATTCAGCATTTTATCAGATGAACTGTTTTGTCCTCACCTTTAGTATAAGTATTTTTCCATAATCTCCAAACTGTTCACTTTCAATTGCTACCATGGTTTTGCTTTTCATATTTCTTTTGTAAGAAACATTTACATTTAGCCCTATCCATTTATGGTAGGTCAATTCCCACGAGTGTAAAGGGTTAATGTCAATAAAACATTTACATCATTACATTTACATTTAAGTCATTTAGCAGACGCTCTTATCCAGAGCGACTTACAAATTGGTGCATTCACCTTATGATATCCAGTGGAACAACCACTTTACAATAGTGCATCTAAATCTTTTAAGGGGGGGGGGGGGGGGGGGGGGGGTTAGAAGGATTACTTTATCCTATCCTAGGTATTCCTTAAAGAGGTGGGGTTTCAGGTGTCTCCGGAAGGTGGTGATTGACTCCGCTGACCTGGCGTCGTGAGGGAGTTTGTTCCACCATTGGGGTGCCAGAGCAGCGAACAGTTTTGACTGGGCTGAGCGGGAACTGTACTTCCTCAGAGGTAGGGAGGCGAGCAGGCCAGAGGTGGATGAACGCAGTGCCCTTGTTTGGGTGTAGGGCCTGATCAGAGCCTGAAGGTACGGAGGTGCCGTTCCCCTCACAGCTCCGTAGGCAAGCACCATGGTCTTGTAGCGGATGCGAGCTTCAACTGGAAGCCAGTGGAGAGAGCGGAGGAGCGGGGTGACGTGAGAGAACTTGGGAAGGTTGAACACCAGACGGGCTGCGGCGTTCTGGATGAGTTGTAGGGGTTTAATGGCACAGGCAGGGAGCCCAGCCAACAGCGAGTTGCAGTAATCCAGACGGGAGATGACAAGTGCCTGGATTAGGACCTGCGCCGCTTCCTGTGTGAGGCAGGGTCGTACTCTGCGAATGTTGTAGAGCATAAACCTACAGGAACGGGCCACCGCCTTGATGTTAGTTGAGAACGACAGGGTGTTGTCCAGGATCACGCCAAGGTTCTTAGCGCTCTGGGAGGAGGACACAATGGAGTTGTCAACCGTGATGGCGAGATCATGGAACGGGCAGTCCTTCCCCGGGAGGAAGAGCAGCTCCGTCTTGCCGAGGTTCAGCTTGAGATGGTGATCCGTCATCCACACTGATATGTCTGCCAGACATGCAGAGATGCGATTCGCCACCTGGTTATCAGAAGGGGGAAAGGAGAAGATTAATTGTGTGTCGTCTGCATAGCAATGATAGGAGAGACCATGTGAGGATATGACAGAGCCAAGTGACTTGGTGTATAGCGAGAATAGGAGAGGGCCTAGAACAGAGCCCTGGGGGACACCAGTGGTGAGAGCACGTGGTGCGGAGACAGATTCTCGCCACGCCACCTGGTAGGAGCGACCTGTCAGGTAGGACGCAATCCAAGCGTGGGCCGCGCCGGAGATGCCCAACTCGGAGAGGGTGGAGAGGAGGATCTGATGGTTCACAGTATCAAAAGGCAGCCGATAGGTCTAGAAGGATGAGAGCAGAGGAGAGAGAGTTAGCTTTAGCAGTGCGGAGCGCCTCCGTGACACAGAGAAGAGCAGTCTCAGTTGAATGACTAGTCTTGAAACCTGACTGATTTGGATCAAGAAGGTCATTCTGAGAGAGATAGCAGGAGAGCTGGCCAAGGACGGCACGTTCAAGAGTTTTGGAGAGAAAAGAAAGAAGGGATACTGGTCTGTAGTTGTTGACATCGGAGGGATCGAGTGTAGGTTTTTTCAGAAGGGGTGCAACTCTCGCTCTCTTGAAGACGGAAGGGACGTAGCCAGCGGTCAAGGATGAGTTGATGAGCGAGGTGAGGTAAGGGAGAAGGTCTCCGGAAATGGTCTGGAGAAGAGAGGAGGGGATAGGGTCAAGCGGGCAGGTTGTTGGGCGGCCGGCCGTCACAAGACGCGAGATTTCATCTGGAGAGAGAGGGGAGAAAGAGGTCAAAGCACAGGGTAGGGCAGTGTGAGCAGAACCAGCGGTGTCGTTTGACTTAGCAAACGAGGATCGGATGTCGTCGACCTTCTTTTCAAAATGGTTGACAAAGTCATCCGCAGAGAGGGAGGAGGGGGGGAGGGGGAGGAGGATTCAGGAGGGAGGAGAAGGTGGCAAAGAGCTTCCTAGGGTTAGGCAGATGCTTGGAATTTAGAGTGGTAGAAAGTGGCTTTAGCAGCAGAGACAGAAGAGGAAAATGTAGAGAGGAGAGAGTGAAAGGATGCCAGGTCCGCAGGGAGGCGAGTTCTCCTCCATTTCCGCTCGGCTGCCCGGAGCCCTGTTCTGTGAGCTCGCAATGAGTCGTCGAGCCACGGAGCAGGAGGGGAGGACCGAGCCGGCCTGGAGGATAGGGGACATAGAGAGTCAAAGGATGCAGAAAGGGAGGAGAGGAGGGTTGAGGAGGCAGAATCAGGAGATAGGTTGGAGAAGGTTTGAGCAGAGGGAAGAGATGATAGGATGGAAGAGGAGAGAGTAGCGGGGGAGAGAGAGCGAAGGTTGGGACGGCGCGATACCATCCGAGTAGGGGCAGTGTGGGAAGTGTTGGATGAGAGCGAGAGGGAAAAGGATACAAGTAGTGGTCGGAGACTTGGAGGGGAGTTGCAATGAGATTAGTGGAAGAACAGCATCTAGTAAAGATGAGGTCAAGCGTATTGCCTGCCTTGTGAGTAGGGGGGGAAGGTGAGAGGGTGAGGTCAAAAGAGGAGAGGAGTGGAAAGAAGGAGGCAGAGAGGAATGAGTCAAAGGTAGACGTGGGGAGGTTAAAGTCACCCAGAACTGTGAGAGGTGAGCCATCCTCAGGAAAGGAACTTATCAAGACGTCAAGCTCATTGATGAACTCTCCAAGGGAACCTGGAGGGCGATAAATGATAAGGATGTTAAGCTTGAAAGGGCTGGTAACTGTGACAGCATGGAATTCAAAGGAGGCGATAGACAGATGGGTCAGGGGAGAAAGAGAGAATGTCCACTTGGGAGAGATGAGGATCCCAGTGCCACCACCCCGCTGACCAGAAGCTCTCGGGGTGTGCGAGAACACGTGGGCAGACGAGGAGAGAGCAGTAGGAGTAGCAGTGTTATCTGTGGTAATCCATGTTTCCGTCAGTGCCAAGAAGTCGAGGGACTGGAGGGAAGCATAGGCTGAGATGAACTCTGCCTTGTTGGCCGCAGATCGGCAGTTCCAGAGGCTGCCGGAGACCTGGAACTCCACGTGGGTCGTGCGCGCTGGGACCACCAGGTTAGAGTGGCAGCGGCCACGCGGTGTGAAGTGTTTGTATGGTCTGTGCAGAGAGGAGAGAACAGGGATAGACAGACACATAGTTGACAGGCTACAGAAGAGGCTACGCTAATGCAAAGGAGATTGGAATGACAAGTGGACTACACGTCTCGAATGTTCAGAAAGTTAAGCTTACGTTGCAAAAATCTTATTGACTAAAATGATTAAAATGATACAGTACTGCTGGCTGGTGAAGTAGGCTAGCTAGCAGTGGCTGCGTTGTTGACTTTGTTTGAAAGTGATCTGGCTAGGTAGCCTCGATAACTGGCTAGGTAACCTCGATAACCTCGATAATTACTCTAAACTACACAATTATCTTAGATACAAAGACAGCAAAGACAACTATGTAGCTAGCTAACACTACACTAATCAAATCGTTCCGTTGTAATGTTTCGGTAGAAGTTGGCTAGCTGGCTAGCTAGCAGTGTTGACTACGTTAGAAGGACGAAAATAGCTGGCTAGCTGACTTTGTTTGAAGGTGTAGCTGGCTAGGAAACCAATGATATGTGTATTTTTTCTCATAGGAAAATCCCCAATGCAGACTCTGATTGATGTTGAGCTAGAGGAGATTGTTGATCATTACAAATACCTTGACACTTTCCTTGACAGCAAACTGAGTTGAGGCCAATGTGGATGCTATCTGTGCAAAGAGAAATCAGCGCCTGCTCTTCCTGAAGAAACTCTGCAGTTTCATGGAAGCTGATGACCATCTTTTACAGATTATTAAATGAATCCGTTTTAACATTTAATATGCTTTGATGTTTTGGTCATCTTCATTTAAAGGGCAAGAACAGGCTGGGTAACATTGTGAAACAAAGTAGCAGGATCATTGGTATGAGCTTAACTGAGCTTTCTCACCTGTATCAGACACGAGTCATACGCAAGGCTCAGTCCGTTCTGAGGGAGTCCCAGCATCCCTTATTTGATTAATATACGATGCTTCCCTCAAAGGGCAGATACACGCTCCCTAAGGTTAAAACTAACAGGTCTACACTCTCCTTCATCCTTTGTTTTTGTGTATATTTATTGTCATGTGTTTATTGTGTTTTTCATTACATGCTGCAAAATGAATTGCACTCGGGATAATAAAGACTCTACTCTTTTAGCTGGTGTAACAGTAGTGATATAAAAGTGGGGTGAGTTGAGACATTTTTTACATTCCGCATCACTCCATCAAATATTTGTTCAATTGATACATTTCGTGTTTCCTATAAACAAGGGTGGCTCAACTTACCCCACCCTTCCCTAGGCCTACTCGTAGTATTTATATCCATATTTCTTAATTGCCACAACTGATCATATTCAGTTCAAGCAGAGTCATATATAGAGAGATTTGGGGCAATGCAGTTTCTGTCTGAACGTTTCAAGAGTGCCACGTTCTCCTCCATAGCCGTTGTGATAATTGACGCTTCCACGTTGTGCTCTTTATTACTGATAGTTTTCAAAAGCTATGAAGATGTCCAAAAGTAGATATACAATTTGTTGACACCACAACACGGTACAGAATTGGATACAAATTATCCAGAATGCTAATCAATAAAAACAACTGTTAAACTCGCTGCTCTGTTTTGCTTGTTTACAGCAGGTCATTTCATTCAGGAATTGTTGGAGGCGCTCTAGTATTGTTAAATCACCAACATTTCAAGAATAAAGGCGCTAACATGGCGTTCGTTCTGAAACCTGGCCGAACTCTCTCAATATTTGGCTCTGAGTTCAATTAACTGGTCAATTTTTGTTGAAACTTGACCTTATAGAAGCAGCCAGAACCTAATTGGATCCAGCAGCCACAAGAAGGAGAAAACATGGGATGTGTTATATGAAGAGAGAACTGTTGATATTACCACTGTTAAAGCTACTATGGTTGGTAGTTCAGCAGTAGACCAAATAAAATGAGATAAGATAAAACATTTTTCCATTGAAACTTGACATATTTGAGGGAAAAGAGGCAGAATTATATTATTGTATTTTGCCACATTTCACATGGATCTGTTGTCCATAAAGGAAAAGTTGGTTTAGTTTGCAATAAAAGTGTTTACTTGAATGTTTGACATATTTTGATGGTTTAAAGCACACCGTTTTAGCCCAGCCATTATAGTAAGTTATGCTGTAGGTCTGCCTTTCTCATTGAAAGCAAGTTTATGAAGCGGTAGAACTGTTCTATGTGTGCTATTTCTATGCTTCCCGTTCAGTGGTGATTTTAGCATGTAAATCTTGGTGGGGCAAAAAAAAAAAAGTGGGATGCATGCAAGCAAAGCCACTACACAACACAACACAACACAAAATAATACATTAATTGCACAATAACAGTGACAAACAGTGCCCACAAACTGTTATGGCCCACAAAAAAATGTCACAACAGCAGTCCCAACATCTTACCACTGCCAAACCTGGCTTTCAGCAGAGACTTGTCTGGTAGTAAAACAGTTCATTCAGCCTCATCAGTCCTATCAACGCTACTGTAGATATAACGTGATTTGACGTAATTTTATCTGTGGCCAATGACCTTGAGCCTTCTTGGAAGGGCACTTCTAATCTAAGTCTATGGCAGTACCCAAAGGGCTCACATTCTTGATGTCTACCCTTACTAAAGGCGGGTGATGTAGTGTCCCCATTAGTGACAGAACACTGGGACAATCCCGGTGCAATGCTGAGCCAATCATGGAGCAATGCTCCTATTTTCTGCTGACTGCCCCACCACCACAGAAACTGAGCTAGGCTGAAACACCTGCCTTTTAGACCATAAAGCCACTGGCTGCGGTCCAAACACTTAAAAGACACACCCTAGCCCCTCAGCCCTTAAATTAAGTGGACTCTTCTGATGACGTGTCATGAAGTCATGAAGAGTATAAACTTGCAGGGCAAGGGAGGAAGGAATGATTTTTAAATGGACCACCCTTGGCCGGAAATTCGTCGGTCGTTTGTTCCATGGTTGTGTTGTCAGTCATCATGGAAACACCGGTAGCTGTTGTTTGTGTGTGCTTTATATGCGGTACAGTCAATAACGATAGCCTTCCTTATCTTGGCCAGAAGACAATGCATCTGCAGACTTAGAATGCTTGCCAACCGAACATATCAGGTAAATTGAAAATTATAATGTATAAATGTGCTGTCAGGGAAAGTTAGCCAAGTTAGCAACGTTAGCACCCTCTGTTAACTGCAGTGTTTACGCGACAAAATTTATATGGCTTTGAAATGTATATCAAAGCCAAATTAGCTTGAAACACTTTGTTCATATGAAGAGGGCAGTGCTTTAAATATGTTTACAGTAGATGCGCATGTTGGCAGTAGCGCCTGTGTTTAAACAACTGGGAACTACAGTATGTGCGTTCAAGACCACTTTGAAAAAAACAATAACTCCGACTGGGGAAAATCGCCAAGACTGGCCTCGTTCTAGAGTTCCGACTTTCCAACCTGAAGATTAGTAACGTCATGATTTGACCTCGTATTTTTCAGAGTTCCCAGTTGTCTTGAAAGCACCATAAGTATGAGCCACTTGTTTTTATTTCAAAAGATTACTAATTTAACATTTCCATTGTTTGTTTTCTACAGAGAGTCCCCTTGGTGCACTACGCCACAATGAACATCATTATGCCACTTCTTCAGATCTACCTTGACTTGCAGAAAGACATGAACTGTGATTCCCGTTTGTCTAGAGAGGCCATGAACATAGTTGAGTCACCTTGATGTCCACAAACAGCACGGTTGGGGTTGTCACCTTGAGGTTCTCATTATGGGGCGGCAGGAAGCCTAGTGGTTAGAGCGTTGGACTTGTAACCGAAAGGTTGCAAGATCTTATCCCCGAGCTGACAAGGTAAAAATAAAAATAAAATAAAAAATCTGTTGTTCTGCCCCTGAACAAGGCAGTTAACCCACTGTTCCTAGGCTGTCATTAAAAATAAGAATATGTTCTTAACTAACTTGCCTAGTTAAATAAAGGTAAAATTTAAAAAAAAAAATGGTCTATTGGTTGGCACACGGGCTGTTGTCTCCTGTGCCTTCAATGTGCCGAAGAAGAAGGCGCAGCAGCGCCTCTTCAACCTCAGGAGGCTGAAGAAATTCGGCTTGTCACCAAAAGCACTCACAAACTTCTACAGATGCACAATCGAGAGCATCCTGTCGGGCTGTATCACCGCCTGGTACGGCAACTGCTCCGCCCACAACCGTAAGGCTCTCCAGAGGGTAGTGAGGTCTGCACAACGCATCACCGGGGGCAAACTACCTGCCCTCCAGGACACCTACACCACCCAATGTCACAGGAAGGCCATAAAGATCATCAAGGACAACAACCACCCGAGCCACTGCCTGTTCACCCCGCTATCATCCAGAAGGCGAGGTCAGTACAGGTGCATCAAAGCAGGGACCGAGAGACTGAAAAACAGCTTCTATCTCAAGGCCATCAGACTGTTAAACAGCCACCACTAACATTTAATGGCCGCTGCCAACATACTGACTCAACTCCAGCCACTTTAATAATGGGAATTGATGGAAATTATGTAAAAATGTATCACTAGCCACTTTAAACAATGCCACTTAATATAATGTTTACATACCCTACATTACTCATCTCATATGTATATGTATATACTGTACTCTATATCATCTACTGCATCTTGCCATCTTTATGTAATACATGTATCACTAGCCACTTTAAACTATGCCACTTTATGTTTACATACCCTACATTACTCATCTCATATGTATAGACTGTACACTATACCATCTACTGCATCTTGCCTATGCCGCTCTGTACCATCACTCATTCATATATCTTTATGTACATATTCTTTATCCCTTTACACTTGTGTGTATAAGGTAGTAGTTGTGGAATTGTTAGGTTAGATTACTTGTTGGTTATTACTGCATTGTCGGAACTAGAAGCACAAGCATTTCGCTACACTCGCATTTCGCTACACTCGCATTAACATCTGCTAACCATGTGTATGTGACAAATAAAATTTGATTTGATTTGACCTCTGTTGTCTGTGCAGTGCACAAGGTCATAGAAGTTGTCATCGCTGCATTTCGTCGTTGCCCAAACCAGAGGAGTTAGATGCTGTTGGCCAGGGCTTTGCTACGCTATCACGGAGCCAGGCATTCATTGTGTGTGTGTGTGTGTGTGTGTGTGTGGGAGCAATCGATGGATGTCATGTGCGCAATAAGACACCCACTGGCCCAGATGCACTCCATTCAACTTCAAGCTATCTGTGACAGCCAGGGGAGCTTCATTTACATTTTTGTGGGCTATCCTGGATCGGTTCATGATACACGTGTCCTTAAGAACAGCCCTGTGTATGCTGAGAAAACTTACCCACCTACAGGATACTTCCTCTTAGGCGATGGAGGCTATCTCTGCATGCACCAGCCCATCACTATAATGACCCCATTCCGGAAGCCCGTGCAAGGTGTGGTCCAGAAACGCTACTACAAGCAGCACTCAAAGGCACGTTGCATCATTGAGAGGACCTTTGGGATGTTGAAGACGCGTTGGAGGAGCATCTTCTTCAAAGCCTTGGAAGTTCACCACAACTTTTGTGCCGAGGGTTATCTGTGCTTGTGCAGTTTTGCACAACATTTACATGGGGGTTGGGGACCTTGAGGAACCAGACCCAGAGATGCAGATTGACATTGTGGACGCCGAACCAGCACCAAGGCAGAGCCCAAATGAAGCAAGCGGGGCTGCCCAAATGAAGCAAGCGGGGCTGCCCAAAGGAACAACTTGGCAGCATGTATTTCAGCACCTGTCCAAGTTCCTCCCTTTCTGGCTCACCACTACAATCAAGCTGTCTAACTCACCTCTTTGGTCTAATTCACTTTGAGTTGTTATTTCCAGCCGTAGTTTGCATTTTAAAGTGGTGCTGTCCAGTCTTATTCGCAAAAGGTCAGTGTGGTTCTAAGCTTTCCTTCTAACCAGTCCGTTACACGGCTGATTCCCCTCTTCAAAGTCTCCAGTCAAGAATGTTGTAGAATCAGAGATGTGACTTGTGACTGGTAGGAATGAAAGCGTGTACCCATAACGGCCCTTTGCTGATCAAACTAGCAACCACTGGTTTAAAGTTTTGTTTGCATAAGTTACTTGTTTTCATCAAGCTGTAGTTTTTGCATTACCATGGGGCTCATTCAAAAAAGGTGTAAAACAATTTCTCTAAAACAAGTTTATTTTCTGAGACTTTTGCATAACATGAATTCACAGAAAGCAGACTTAAAATATAACACGTGTTTTTAACAATGTTATTATCATTTGTGTGTGTATATATAAAATAATATTTTGTTAACATTTCATATGTGTACAGTCAATTGTGTGTGTGTGCGCTTGCAGGACTGTCAACAGAAAATAATTAAGATAACAACCATGCTTAATGACAATCTACATTGCATTACATTTTATCTGCCATTTTGTTGAGAACACCTATGAGCTTCTGTTTGTGCTTCCAGGCGTGTGAACCTGGCCTCATCCCTTTCACTCTCCCTAACCATAAGGATGTACATTCTGTTGGCTCCACGCTTGGGGGTTGAGGTGCTTGGGCTGTCTGCATCATCTGATGCTTTGTCGTGCTGCACTGGGGTAGATGAGGTGACATGGGGAGGGTTTGCTTGGATCTCCCTGGGGGGACGGGGAGCTGCTCTACCTCAATTGCCTCATGCATTACTTTGAACCACCTCCAGCTCTATCAACTATGGCCTCTCCCTGGTCTGTTCCGGTAGGAGGGTTTTTCAAATCCTATCATCAGGGTCAATAACCAAAAAATGTCAATATGATATTGTTTGAGCATTTTTCAAGTTAGCGTGCATAACATTTTAAACGTAACTTACTGTGGAAATCTTAGTTGGGTTCAGTATTGTATTCATTGAACCAAAAATATTGGAGACAAAAGCTATGAGTTATTACGATTACACTGATTTCCATGACCCATCCAATGTTTACTACCTTGTACTTCTTTAAATTCTCCCACTTCTTTGAGGCCTGGCCACATGTCAGCTTTCCTTCCAGCCCCATCCTCTGAACAATTGTTCTGTAAATAATTACAAAGCATTTTTACATTAAGTAATCATACATTAACAAAAATATGACAGCTCAAATATTATATTTTAGGGAACTTTTGGGGCAGGGAAGCGAACCCGGGTCCCTGGTATGCAAAGCAAACACCCACTTCCTTACACACCAGCTTGTTGACCAATATTTCATACATTTGCTATAGTGCTACTACTAATCCAGAACTTATTACTTAGTATGTTACATTTTCATTTGTTGTGGTTAGTATGGACTTCCATCCTCTTCCCCCACTTACTCCCAGCCCATCTTTGCAGCATTCCGTTTCCCTGTAAACAACTCCTCATTTTCTGTTCAAAGAGTAATGAGGGTTTTGGTGTCCTCGTCTGACCATTTTGAACACAGTGTCACGAACGTTGTCGGGGAAATGACCGGACCAATGTGCAGCGTGGTGAGCGTAAATTTCTTTTTTATTTTAAATGTCGCCAACAAAACCAAGAAACAACAAAAACGAATGTGAAGCTGACTAGGGCTATACAGGCCACTAACACAGACAACTACCCACAACAAAGGTGGCAAAACAGGCTGCCTAAGTATGATTCCCAATCAGAGACAACGATAGACAGCTGTCCCTGATTGAGAACCATACCCGGCCAAAACATAGAAACAGAAAACATAGAAATAAAGAAACTAGAATGCCCACCCTAGTCACACCCTGGCCTAACCAAAATAGAGAATAAACGCCTCTTTATGGCCAGGGCGTGACACACAGAACGTTGGGATGGTGTTCTTCGGCTTGCAAGCCTCCCCCTTATTCCTCCAAACATAACAATGGTCATTATTTCCAAACAGTTCTATTTTTGTTTCAGACCAGAGGACATTTCTCCAAAAAGTACGATCAAACGGGGATGATTTCTGTATTTTGAGAGCTAAAGGGAAGCTGATAGAAACGTATTAAGCACCACCTGGACCACCATTGAACATTCAGTAAATCCTGCCCACCACGAAATCATTAAACTTCCCCACATAAAACTTCTAATTATTTCAAGAATGCAAAAGTTTTCAGATGAACATATGGCTTAAGATTAACTCAAACAAAGAAAGCCAATGATTTTTGGGAGGTATATCATTGCACAACCTGCACATTGATTGAATCCATATGCCATTGAATTTACAGATTGTGTACACTTGTAGCTGTTGAGGGCCATTGGACAATTTGACATGTGTGGTGACCACTGTTATTGGAGACTCCTGCGTGGCATGCTCTCTCTCGTGTTTTTTTATATTTTTATATTTTTACTTGTGGTTCTTTATGCTGGAAGTAACAGTGTTTAACTAAAGTAAATGTGCATTAGTTCTGGTAAGACCTGAACATTGTAATACTAGATGCAATGTTTCAGATTGTTCCTTTGCAGTATTACTTTAGTGCCTTGTTGCAAACAGGATGTATGTTTTGGAAAATTTGTATTCTGTACAAGCTTCCTTATTTTCACTCTGTCTATTAGGTTAGTATTATGGAGTAACTGCGATGTTGTTGATCCATCCTTACAAAGCATGTAGAGGTCTGTAATTTTTATCATAGGTACACTTCAACTGTGAGAGACGGAATCTAAAACAAAAATCCAGAAAATCACATTGTATGATTTTTAAGTAATTAATTTGCATTTTATTGCATGACATAACTATTTGATACATCAGAAAAGCAGAACTTAATATTTGGTACAGAAACCTTTGTTTGCAATTACAGAGATCATACGTTTTCTGTAGTTCTTGACCAGGTTTGCACACACTGCAGCAGGGATTTTGGCCCACTCCTCCATACAGACCTTCTCCAGATCCTTCAGGTTTCGGGGCTGTCGCTGGGCAATACGGACTTTCAGCTCCCTCCAAAGATGATCTATTGGGTTCAGGTCTGGAGACTGGCTAGGCCACTCCAGGACCTTGAGATGCTTCTTACGGAGCCACTCCTTAGTTGCCCTGGCTGTGTGTTTCAGGTCGTTGTCATGCTGGAAGACCCAGCCACGACCCATCTTCAATGCTCTTACTGAGGGAAGGAGGTTGTTGGCCAAGATCTCGCGATACATGGCCCCATCCATCCTCCCCCCTCAATACGGTGCAGTCGTCCTGTCCCCTTTGCAGAAAAGCATCCCCAAAGAATGATGTTTCCAACTCCATGCTTCACGGTTGGGATGGTGTTCTTGGGGTTGTACTCATCATTCTTCTTCCTCCAAACACGGCGAGTGGAGTTTAGACTAAAAAGCTCTATTTTTGTCTCATCAGACCACATGACCTTCTCCCATTCCTCCTCTGGATCATCCAGATGGTCATTGGCAAACTTCAGACGGGCCTGGACATGCGCTGGCTTGAGCAGGGGGACCTTGCGTGCGCTGCAGGATTTTAATCCATGACGGCGTAGTGTGTTACTAATGGTTTTCTTTGAGACTGTGGTCCCAGCTCTCTTCAGGTCATTTACCAGGTCCTGCCGTGTAGTTCTGGGCTGATCCCTCACCTTCCTCATGATCATAGATGCCCCACGAGATGAGATCTTGCATGGAGCCCCAGACCGAAGGTGATTGACCGTCATCTTGAACTTCTTCCATTTTCTAATAATTGCGCCAACAGTTTTTGCCTTCTCACCAAGCTGCGTGCCTATTGTCCTGTAGCCCATCCCAGCCTTGTGCAGGTCTACAATTTTATCCCTGATGTCCTTACACAGCTCTCTGGTCTTGGCCATTGTGGAGAGGTTGGAGTCTGATTGAGTGTGTGGACAGGTGTCTTTTATACAGGTAACGAGTTCAAACAGGTGCAGTTAATACAGGTAATGAGTGGAGAACAGGAGGGCTTCTTTTTTTCTTTTTTTTTTTAAATATTTTATTTTACCCCCTTTTCTCCCCAATTTTCGTGGTATCCAATTGCTAGTAATCACTATCTTGTTTCATCGCTACAACTCCCGTACGGGCTCGGGAGAGACGAAGGTCAAAAGCCATGCGTCCTCCGAAACACAACCCAACCAAGCCGCACTGCTTCTTAACACAGCGCGCCTCCAAACCGGAAGCCAGCCGCACCAATGTGTCGGAGGAAACACCGTGCACCTGGCTCCCTTGGTTAGCACGCACTGCGCCCGGCCCGCCACAGGAGTCGCTGGTGCGCGATGAGACAAGGATATCCCTACCGGCCAAACCCTCCCTAACCCGGACGACGCTAGGCCAATTGTGCGTCGCCCCACGGACCTCCCGGTCGCGGCCGGCTGCGACAGAGCCTGGTCGCGAACCCAGAGTCTCTGGTGGCGCAGCTAGCGCTGCGATGCAGTGCCCTAGACCACTGCGCCACCCGGGAGGCCCAGGAGGGCTTCTTAAAGAAAAACTAACAGGTCTGTGAGAGCCGGAATTCTTACTGGTTGGTAGGTGATCAAATACTTATGTCATGCAATGTGATTTTCTGGATTTTTCTGGATTCCGTCTCTCACAGTTGAAGTGTACCTATGATAAAAATTACAGACCTCTACATGCTTTGTAAGTAGGAAAACCTGCAAAATCGGCAGTGTATCAAATACTTGTTCTCCCCACTGTAGGTGCCCTCCTTTGCAAGGCATTGGAAAAAATCCCTGGTCTTTGTGGTTGAATCTGTGTTTGAAATTCTCTGCTCGACTAAGGGACCTTACAGATAATTGTATGTGTGGGGTACAGAGATGAGGTAGTCATTCAAAAATCATGTTAAACATTATTATTGCACACAGAGTCCATGCAACTTATTATGTGACTTGGTAAGCAAATGTTTACTCCTGAACTTATTTAGGCTAGCCATAATAAAGGGGTTGAATACTTAGTGACTTTTTTGTATAATTTGTTAAAAAAATAAATAATAATAATAATTCCACTTTGACATTATGGGTTATTGTGTGTAGGTCAGTGTCTTAAAATCTCAATTTAATCCATTTAATATCAAGCTGTAACAAAACAAAATGTGTAAGAAAGTCAAGGGTTGTGAATACTTCCTGAAAGAACTGTATATGGTGTGTATATAAAGTCTAGTGAGTGTGGGTAGGGTCAGTGCAAGATAGGGTCAGTGCAGATAGTTTGGGTACCATTCATTTACTATTTTGTAGTCTGGCTATTTAGCAGTCTTATGGCTTGAGGGTAGAAGCTGTTGGTACAACAGTCGATGATCCAGTATCGTTTGCCGGACGGTAGCTAAGTGAACAGTACATTTTTCGGGCCTTTCGCTGACACCGCCTGATATAGAGGTCCTGGATGGCAGGGAGCTCGGCCCCAGTGATATACTGGGCTTTAACACTTTGCAGTCAAGGGCGGTGCATTTGCCATACCAAGTGGTGATAAAGCTAGTCAAGTTGCTCTCGATGGTGCAGCTGTAGAACTTTTAGAGGATACTTTTAGAGGGGACTAAGCAGAGGGGACTAAGCACACAAGTAGGTATAACAGCAGTTTGGATCCACCTCTGGAACTTGAAGGGCTGCTTTGAAGGGCTGCTCTTTGTTCACTAAATTAAGTTGGAAGCAATGTTATCTGTCAATGACATACAGTACCGTATATACACATATGAGAACTGGGAAATGTCACTGAAGTGGGGGGAAATGTCAGTAGTTGAATTCTAGTGATGGCAAGACATAATGTAGACATGTCGGGTCAATCGCAACCAACATTGAGCACCAACTCAACATGAGGTGATCTCTTGTTAAATCATCAATATGCGCTACGATCACCCGCACAGATGATTGATTGCAACCACTGTTGGCCACCATGTTAACACTCCCTAAAGCTGATGTCAATGTTAACTTTAAGTCCTGGTTGCAGACAACATTTTTTTAAACAATTTAGTCCCCTGGCGGTGTTATCTTCAGTATCAATTAAACCTAATATTTGAGCAGACTAAGCACAGATGTAGATATTTGACAATCATTCCGTACAACTGAAATTAGGTAGTTCCTCGTTTACCAGAAATAATCTACTGTGGCAATTTACTCTCCACATTTTATTGATGTAAAGCTTGTGTTGGTATACTTACTTTTCATTTCCAATGTATTTAATCCATTAATGAGCAACTACTGAGTATTTTCTAAACCTCCCGCTTTGGGCTGGTTGTGTCAATGTGTAGTTTATACTGTACATGCCTAATCTATGAGCAGAATTATTGTTTTACCTCAATTAACCACAAAATCCCTTGTTTGAAAGCAACTGCTTTTCTGGAAACTGTGCTGCTCCATTTTCCCTCCATTTTCTCCCATGTGGAAATTTCCCCAATTTGAGTTCTAGCCAATGAGCTTCAGCCCCTTGCCACTTGAATGACAGCTAGCAAGATGCACACACAGCGGAGTGAGAGAGCGCAATGACATGGTGCACATACAGTATCTGTACATACAGTGCATTCGGAAAGTATTCAGACCCCTTGACTTTTTCCACATTTTGTTACGTTACAGCCTTATTCTAAAACAGATAAAAATTGTTTTTCCCCCTCATCAATCTACACACAATACAGCATAATGTCAAAGCAAAAAAGGCTAAGATTTTTTGCAAATGTCAAAAAATTAAATAATGAAATATTACATTCAGTACTTTGTTGAAGCACCTTTGGCAGTGATTACATCCTCGAGTCTTCTTGGGTATGACGCTAAAAGCTTGGCACACCTGTATTTGAGGAGTTTCTCCCATTCTTCTCTGCAGATCCTCTCAAGCTCTGTCAGGTTGAATAGGGAGCGTTGCTGCACAGCTATTTTCAGGTCTCTCCAGAGATGTTCGATCGGGTTCAAGTCCGGGCTCTGGCTGGGCCACTCAAGGACATTCAGAGAATTGTCCCGAAGCCACTCCTGCGTTGTCTTGGCTGTGTGCTTAGGGTCGTTGTCCTGTTGGAAGGTAAACCTTCGCCCCAGCCTGATGTACTGAGCACTCTGGTGCAGGTTTTCATCAAGGATCTCTCTGTACTTTGCTCCATTCATCTTTCCCTCGATCCTGACTAGTCTTCCAGTCCCTGCCGTTGAAAAACTTCCCCACAGCATGATGCTGCCACCACCATACTTCACCGTAGGGATGGTGCCAGGTTTCCTCCAAACGTGACGCTTGGCATTCAGGCCAATGGTTCAATCTTGGTTTCATCAGAGCAGAGAATCTTGTTTCTCATGGTCTGAGAGTCCTTTAGGTGCCTTTTGACAAACTCCAAGCGGGCTGTCATGTGCCTTTTACTGAGGAGTGGCTTCCGTCTGGACACTTTACCATAAAGGCCTGATTGATTTTACACCAACATTTTCTGTAATGTATGAGCTATACTGTATGTCCAATATCTATGACAATTTCTTAGAAAGATGGACTTTTTAATGTGGTAATATCGTAATCATACCCTGTATCGTACCTTACGTTGTGTGATCGTACTGGAAAGATGTAGCTACAGTACCTTTGTGATTTGTTTTCCACTGAATGAGCTGTGAAAAAGGTGGCAGTTGATGCATGGCTGAGAAGTTAATATGCTATTATTTTCTCTGTCTGATAAACCCTAATGGAAAAGGTGTCATGCTAATCTTGACCGGTTAATTGCAACCAACGCGCAGCTGCAGGTTAGCGCTGGATTTTTCAAAATGCGACCAACGGGAGATTACCTGCACATGCTATGAAAGTGAACTGTGTTAGCATGTGATCAGGGGTGTATTCATTCCGCCGATTCGGTTGAAAAACCTTTCTTAAACGGAAGCGGAACGGGGATAAACGGAACGGGGATAAACATACCTGAATTTGTCCAATAGAAACTCCCGTTTGCATCAGACCTCAGGATATGACCCAGATGCACACAGTTCGAAAAAACAAAAGTTTATTTCCAAAACAGGGGGCAGGAAAACAACAGGTCAAGGGCAGGCATAGGTCAGTAATCCAGGGCAGTGTCAAGAGGTACAGAATGGCAGCAGGCTCAGGGCAGGCAGAATGGTTAAAAGCCATGAGAACTAGAAAACGGGCACTAACAAGAAACAAGAGTACGGGAAACCGCTAGTAGGCTTGACGCGACAAGACGAACTGGCAACAGACAAACAGAAAACACAGGTATAAATGCAAAGGGGATAATGGTGAAAGTGGGCGACACCTGGAGGGGGGTGGAGACAAGCACAAGACAGGTGAAACAGATCAGGGTGTTGTACTAATGATTACACCATGGATCAGCTAGATGCAGGCAAGAGTGTGCAAGGCGGTATTGAATTTGTCACCGTCTGTCACCTTGATTATTCTACATGATTACACTACATTGTAAACTTTCATTCATAGGCTAGGTTGTAGCAACCTCATGATGGGTATAGGGAAAATGTACGTATCATGTCGTATCCTAAACCTATCAATGTTACATTGAGCTGGGTGAATGGAATATGAATGACAGTCATCCAATATGCTGTAGAAGAAATAAGGCCATGCTCATAAAAAAATAATCATCCTCCCTCATCTTAAACGGCATCGACCGCCACTGGTGTGTGCGTGGATTCAACCAGCCAAACTTGAGAAGTTTGTTTAACAGAGTGTATTGGATTCCCTGGGCTCAGCATTCGGTAAATTATTCAGTGGTGGGACTGTTAGTTTGGAGGATTATTAGCTGACTGTCCATCGTGTGTTGTGACACAGCTCCTTATACCTCACTGCAGAATAATCAGGAATAGCTGTTATTATTAAGCCTACATTCTCACTAACTTGATATTCTTGTTTTTCAGAGTTGTTAAAGCTGGTTAAAAATAGTACCCCCTTAGCCTCTTTCACATACTTAGGTTGTCTCCTAAAATCCCATCTATCTACTCTTTTTAAGGGAAGCTGTGATTTATTATTGGGCCAGTCAAACAAAGAGATAAAGAGGTGTGCTTGATTCCACCAAATACTCTTCATGAGCCAATGTTGATTTGTTATTGGCCAAATGCAACACAGCTGCATTTCCAACCAGAAACTACTGTTTTAAGCAATGTTTAATTAACATGATGCACCTTTATTCTAAAGGATAAGTCTGTTGGCAGAGGTGGTCCAAAACAAATGGTGGTCCATTTGTGTCCATCCTGTGAATGCAAGGAGCTACTCCTGGGCTGTAGGAAATGTATTGTGTTGATGTTTTGGCAACTTTCATTATTCGCAGTCATATTATAGTCTCTTAGAGACTCTCTTTTTTGGGTCAATGGTTGGGAAATGTTGCCCTTGAACGTTTGACTGACTTTTGTGTTTTCTGATTTACATATTTTCCCCATGCAGCTTGAATATCACTGAGGGGATGTCTGCTGACTCTCAGATCTCTCTTGGTCTAGTGGATGTGAGTGAAAAGGACAATATGTGTAACTGGTTACAGTCAACTCAATACCACAACTTTGTCAGCCAATTAGGTAAATAATATTATTACTATGTTGATATTGATTATCAAAACTATGATCATTTTATATAGGATCATTTTTATAATAATTTTTATTATAATATCAATGCTTGTCCAAACTAATCCCTTGGGAGAAATGAAATCCACGTAAATGATTGAGAGTAAAAAAACAAGTCAGGGAAAAGAAAATGTGAGTCATGCAACTCATTTTTGGGGAAAATTGTGAGAGTTTGTATATGCTACAAGGGAATGTTGCCGGTTGAGGGGTAATTCAAAGAAAACTCAGAGACTTCATAAACATTGGCATAGTTAATCATGTGTAAACGCTCTGGTTCAAATCAGACCACATCAGCGGCCAACAAACACCCCGTTGCCCTGCTCTGTATAAAATGAACATGATGTTCAGTTGTTGATCGGAAAGGTAAATGACATGGGGTAATGGGTATTATCTGTGCTCCTTTTAAGAATCCCTGACACGTGGTTTACAGAGGGTGTTTGACCACTGTATTCCTCAGGTTATTTAGCACCAGTAATCTGACCTGTGACCTGTTCTGTGTGTTGGGCAGATGAGGGTCTCTGACAGAGGTGGTGGGTGGAAAGAGTGGACTATAATCCTCTTCTCCATTAGCTTCTCTGTCAAAATATACACAACCTGAACAAAAACACAACTGACTAGGAAACTGGGAGGACCTGATGGAAACCATCCATACTCAGGAAATCTGGTCATCCTGATTGGGGGTAGACAGAGGAGGTTAGAGTTAGAGGCCTACCTGTCAGAGAAGAAACCTCTGGATTACAAATGTTTGGACTATCTCTAACAAGCGGCCTCGTAATTGTCTGTCAAATAAACACGGTAGGGAGTTTTAAGCACAGATAAAGTGATACTCGCAGGGAAGGTAAATGTGCTCAGTCCAATTAGCCAACGGATTTCAGGATTTAAGAAGAAAGAATGTCATGTTCATTGATATAAAGAACTCACCCACTAAAATGTAACATAAGCAAACAACGACATTGTGAGTGATTTTAAATTGATCCCAAGTGAGGTAACGTACATTTATGTAAGTGCATGCATAGTTTAACCACTCTCACAGTCTATTCAAAGACAGGCTCCCCATTATGATAATAAGTTCGTAGCAAAATTGTCCACTGGGCGCAGATATCAATTCAATGTCGGTTCAACGTAATTTCATTAAAATGACGTGGAAATAACGTTGATTCAACCAGTGTGTGCCCAGTGGGTGGTCTCCCAATCGATTTTTTGTTTCAACATTGCACATATACTCCCTGAGCTAACTGGTTTTGGGAAGTTCAACCTCCCAATTAGGAAGATGTTAAGACAGGAAGGACAGGTACCAAACCATGTCATTTGATTCTTCTTCGAGCTGGTCAGGTCAAAAATGAGCCACTCCATCAGCCCCCTTGTAAACTGTGCTGACCTCGGACCTGACTTAGCCTCCACTATCATGCTCAGTGTAACCAAAGGCAACAGTGTGTTTGTCTGAAGGGTGTGACCCATACAGACCCCACAGATGGTTAGGGCTCTGCTGTTCAGGGCTCAGGGTGACTGATCGCTGTGTGAAAGCATTCACCGTATTACTGTACTCTAGGGCTGTGACGATACCAGCATCACAATATTTTTTCCATGTCAAAAATGAAAACACGAAGCAGACCAAACTCTTTGGTCCTTTAAAAACCTTCTCTATGTAAAATATTGCGTGCTATAGCTTGGAAAAATAACCACATGTAACTCTGGATGACAACATAATGATGTTTGTTTCCAACATGAAGGCTTTTTTCCTCAAGAAGTTGAATCCATTTCGCAATACTGGTATCGTCCCGGCCCTACTGTGTTCCACGTCGTCATCAACCACTGGCCACTGTGCAACGTTTCTGGAAGCGCTTATCGATCCTCGCCACAACTGAATTTACAATGTACTGGAATGCAATGAATGGGCTGTTAGGCCATGCATGTATGTGTGGCAGTGACGTAGGCAGAAATCCGTTGATGGCACGGCCAGCAAAAATGTAGGTGGGCCCAAATTTGGGCACTGAAATTATCATGAAATGATCATAAAAGCATAGTCTACCCTATACCCTACTGTAATCGATCACACACAACAAACCCTCTAACGTGATTTCGCATTACAAACTAAATAGAATTGTAGGCCTACGTAAATCCATGACTCCTGCATTTTAACGTGCGACTAACTCACATAGACCTACACATAATAAACCATAGGTCTATAATTATTAGACTGTGAGACTAGGACATAATGCCCTGATGTCACAGTAATAATCACAACAGGAAACCATAGCTTATATAGACTAGAACCTTTTCTTAGTCACTTTATGAGTCAAAAAGCAAGCCGAGTGCAATTCTCTGCTGGGCGTGGGTGATCAAGTGGATCTACAATGGATTTTGTGATATCAGTTAAATGATCAATAGCTTATAGGGCCTAACTATAGTGCATGGGCAGAGAAGCACGGGGCAAAGTTCTATTTGCAATTACATAAAATTCCTAAAAATGATAGGCTGTTTACAATTGACTGGAAATAAATATTGTTTCATGAATTTGCTTATTTTCATATATAATAAGAGAGGTCCAATTTTCTCCATGTTGGCCTACCCCATATTATAAATAATGTAGAGTCCCTTGTAGTTAAAAACTTGACTCTCAAGCTAGGCTATACGATAACATCGGTAATAGGTCAGTTGTTGTAGCTAGGCTATACGATAACATCGGTAATAGGTCAGTTGTTATAGCTAGGCTATACGATAACATCGGTAATAGGTCAGTTGTTGTAGCTAGGCTATACGATAACATCGGTAATAGGTCAGTTGTTATAGCTAGGCTATATGATAACATCGGTAATAGGTCAGTTGTTGTAGCTAAGCTATATGATAACATCGGTAATAGGTCAGTTGTTGTAGCTAAGTTATATGATAACATCGATAATAGGTCAGTTGTTATAGCTAGGCTATATGATAACATCGGTAATAGGTCAGTTGTTGTAGCTAAACTGTATGATAACACTGGTAATAGGTCAGTTGTTATAGCTAGGCTATATGATAACACTGGTAATAGGTCAGTTGTTATAGCTAGGCTATACGATAACATCGGTAATAGGTCAGTTGTTATAGCTAGGCTATATGATAACACTGGTAAAAGGTCAGTTGTTATAGCTAGGCTATATGATAACACTGGTAATAGGTCAGTTGTTATAGCTAGGCTATATGATAACACTGGCAATAGGTCAGTTGTTATAGCTAGGCTATATGATAACACTGGTAATAGGTCAGTTGTTATAGCTAGGCTATATGATAACACTGGTAATAGGTCAGTTGTTATAGCTAGGCTATATGATAACACTGGTAATAGGTCAGTTGTTATAGCTAGGCTATATGATAACACTGGTAATAGGTCCGTTGTTATAGCTAGGCTATATGATAACACTGGTAATAGGTCAGTTGTTATAGCTAGGCTATATGATAACACTGGTAATAGGTCAGTTGTTATAGCTAGGCTATATGATAACACTGGTAATAGGTCAGTTGTTATAGCTAGGCTATATGATAACACTAGTAATAGGTCAGTTGTTGTAGCTAGGCTATATGATAACACTGGTAAAAGGTCAGTTGTTATAGCTAGACTATACGATAACATCGGTAATAGGTCAGTTGTTGTAGCTAGGCTGTATGATAACACTGGTAAAAAGTCAGCTGTTATAGCTAGGCTATATGATAACACTGGTAATAGGTCAGTTGTTATAGCTAGGCTGTATGATAATACTGGTAATAGGTCAGTTGTTATAGCTAGGCTGTATGATAACACTGGTAATAGCTCAGTTGTTATAGCTAGGCTATATGATAACACTGGTAATAGGTCAGTTGTTATTGCCTACTACTTTTGAGGCACATCAGAGCATACATTTAAATAAGTGGCGCTCCTGAGTGGCGCAGCGGTCTAAGGCACTGCATCTCAGTGCTAGAGGCGTCACTACAGACCCTGGTTCGATTCCAGTCTGTATCACAACCGGCCGTGATTGGGAGCCCCATAGGGCGGCGCACAAATGGCCCAGCATCGTCCGGGTTATGGTTTGGCCGGGGTAGCCCATCATTGTAAATCAGAATTTGTTCCTGACTTGCCTAGTTAAATAAAAAAATGATGTATTGTGGCCTGCTGGAGGTCATTTTGCAGGGCTCTGGCAGTGCTCCTCCTTGCACAAAGGCGGAGGTAGCGGTCCTGCTGCTGGGTTGTTGCCCTCCTACGGCCTCCTCCACGTCTCCTGATGTACTGGCCTGTCTCCTGGTAGCGCCTCCATGCTCTGGACACTACGCTGACAGACACAGCAAACCTTCTTGCCACAGCTCGCATTGATGTGCCATCCTGGATGAGCTGCACTACCTGAGCCACTTGTGTGGGTTGTAGACTCCGTCTCATGCTACCACTAGAGTGAAAGCACCTCCAGCATTCAAAAGTGACCAAAACATCAGCCAGGAAGCATAGGAACTGAGAAGTGGTCTGTGGTCACCACCTGCAGAACCACTCCTTTATTGGGGGTGTCTTGCTAATTGCCTATAATTTCCACCTTTTGTCTATTCCATTTGCACAACAGCATGTGAAATTTATTGTCAATCAGTGTTGCTTCCTAAGTGGACAGTTTGATTTCACAGAAGTGTGATTGACTTGGAGTTACATTGTGTTGTTTAAGTGTTCCCTTTATTTTTTTGAGCAGTGTATATACCATTGAGTTGAGTTTTTCATTGAGTTTTGCGCTTCCAAACATCTAGCCACAAAATGTATATTTGATAAAAATGTAGTTAAGGTTTGTATTATCTTGTTTTAGAATTTGAATTGATGCTGGTATTGATAGTCTTTGTCATAATGGACCAGTAAGATAACAAAACTTCCACATACAGTGTAAATCAATATTAGTGATTCATAATGTCAAATATAACAATATTTCATATTAAGTCAAAATATAAGTATTTGTTGCCTGGAGCTTGCTGACTTGCTGACTGAACACATCAATACACAGTGTAAGTGACAGCCAGGGCTATAGTTATTTGACTCCTGCTTCCTATTCTAATGAGTTTGCAGGAAAAGGGGCTGATGTGCGTTTTCCATTCTATATTGATTTGTTTTCCTTGGCTTGATCTCCTCTACAAGGATTCAAATGAAATGCACCGGTACAGCGAAATGCAGAATGCATATTTTCCATTCGATCAGCATCTGGTCACTTCTTTTATAGTAGTTTCTTCCGCTGAGTCAACCAATGCTATTCCATAGCCCATCAGGTCATGTAGGTGAATGTGTTAAATGATTTAGCACATTTACAGTAAACGTTTGACGTACTCTACTGTACTTCCCAGGTGGTAAAATGGGATGGCAGAGGATCAGCAAGCTCAGCTCAATGAAACAAGCCTTTTAAATCTACTGAACCCTGTTCCTCGCCGGAAGCCCATATATGGTTAACATCGACCTGGGCTGTCAGGAGGCATCACTCTTACCTCCAGGAGATCATTCCTCTTCCTCAATGGGCCCCGGCTATAAATCCAACACTAGTTGCAGAGCATCAAACACAGGCAGATAAGAGTGAAGTGAGTGGGCGGGTACCGCGGACAGGCATAAAACAAACTGTTTGTACTCTACTCTGCCACTGCCTTCATGTCCCAGTGAGAGTTGATTATGTGATTGTAAGCTAATTTGTGTTAGATTTAGATGGATTCCAATGTAAGAAAAATATGAATCAATCATTTTTTTTAAATGGTTACATGTCACTTTAAGTGAGGGCATGGTGACTCTCGAGGAATAACTGTAATATCAGGACAAGTTAAAAGCATCCAGCTCTGACATAATGGCATGTAGAAGAAGCAATCACCAACCTAGCTTCCAGGGGAAGGTTTGTAACTCTCACTTCCTATCACAGTATACTTGACATGGCCACCAAAGGACAGAACTCTTAACTCACTTACATAAGCTACCAGGCTGCCCAAAGAGGTCAGCCCAGAGTACGTTCTTCTCAAGTCATCAAATGTTGAAAAAGCTTTAATATCAGTGTGTGGAAATGCAGTACAGCCCCCCCCCCCCCCCCCCCCCATCCTGAATAGTATATTTCTGGAGGTGTCTTACTGACAGTGACAGAGGGAAGACAGTAGCGCATCACGGTACTATATCTTTCCATTTTACAGAGAGACCGACAGTTGATTCTATTAATAATGTGCCGTCACATTGACCTCTACTTGGCAGGCACAGAGGTGGCGTCAGGCAATGGAGAAACAGCAATAGCAGGAGACATTAGACATTAAATATGGAAAGGACCTTCAGGAGTCAGAGCTGCTGTACTTAAAGTCCATTTAACTGGCTCAAACTTAACCCCTTTGAGACAGGCATGCTATTTGGAATATCAAACAGAGCAAAGTATCACACGTTTGTGATCGCTCACTGGCAAAATAATACAATGCAAAAAAGTTGGATTAAGATTTTAATACAGATTGATTTATGGGGGCTTTTCTTAGAGTTTATGTATACTGTAACTTTCTCTAAAAATTCCTGTGAGTTCACTCACTTTCTAAGATGTGCTTATTAAAATCTTTTGACATGAGTGTTTCAACAGTGTTCTGGAAATGTTCAATGTATGCCCTCACACATTACAAACATGGTCCTGAATATACAATTAATATATTTAATTTGTGTGATGAATCATTATTGTAGATTTAATTTCACGTCTCTACAATATCTGTTGCCTGTGGTTATGTGTTACTGTAAATACGGTAGAAGGGTCTGGTCTAGCCTACAACTAGTCTATAAGTCCTCTCCAACAGCCTCTCTAAAGCCCTGTTTATACCTGGTTCTAACATGCGTCAGTAGTCCTGATCTTGTCCACATTCTGATTGTGCCAACATTTGTCGACAGGTGTAGACAATCAAAAGACGCATTGTGACCTGATTGTGATTAGATATTCCTGACTTCCTCCGGAGGTAGTCGAAGACGTATCTTGTACGAATATCCTTGAAATGTAAATGATCCTGACAAAAAAAGCATATACATTTGGCCAATATCACAGTTGTCCTGCCCTCTCCAAAAAAACACACTGGCCAGTTGAGGTATAATTATGGACGACGATACGTCTACAATTACTCCAGAATTAAGATCATGGTCTTCATTACAAACGAAGTGCCAGTAGACACACAAATAACCTTCTCACCCAAAAATGCTAACCTCCCCCTGTTATCGTAATGGTGAGAGGTTAGCATGTCTGGGGGTATGATATGTGTGTCTGTAACTTTCTCATTCATTATTATTCACGATTAATTCAGAACTATCTGTAATCAAAGTAGCCTCCACATTAATGTAGAAGTGTTTAGAAACATATTCTATTCTTATTTACAATAAAAGTGATACATTATTTACCATTCATTTATATTGGGCACAAAAGTATCTGAAACACAACCAAAACAAACAGCAAATGTAAAATATGAACATTATTAAAAAGACAACGTACGTAAACATCCAGGCGTAAAGATCAAACCTGTCCAGACCTGTTTGAAAAAATGTGTTACGCCATTCGGAGATGCCCTACTCTGTTTTACTGTGTACTTCAGGGCTTAAGTGTCATTTTTATTTATACTGTGTGTTAATTGTATTTTGCACACACATACTCTGATAATTTGTGAGGTGACTTTTTGGGGGATGGGAGAGATTCTCCAAATATTTATGTGTACGGCTGTGGACAGGTCAAGGTTATCAGGACAGTAGCCTATTATGCCAAGTCTTAAATCGTTGGATGACAAAAGTAGGCTGTAATGATGAGAGTATTAAACTATTCACTATAAAAGTGTTCTGTTTTCTGTCGATTTGTACAGCTTGTGTAGGGAGGGAGGGACCAGGAAATCTGGTCACAATACGGACGCAGTGGGCAGCTAGAGACACATTTTATTACCATGTGTAGACGCAACAAATCTCGATCAGATAGTGAGCAGATAATCTTGATCAGATGACGACAACCACACGTTAATGCAAGGTGTAACCACGGCTTAAAAGCCTGTCTTCTGTATTCGCTTGATATATAAGAAAGGCTTATGAAGCAGCATTTTCTAAATTATCCCTGGAGTTTTAGATTGATACTTGAATCAGTGTAGAGATGGAGCCCATCTCAGACTCCCTGTGTTATCTGAAAAGCCTGTTGAAATCTGCCCCTATGCTCCATGCCATATTAGCTTGAATACTGGGGGAGCAGCTTAGACTACTAGTAAAAATTTGCACTCAACAGCCTTTAATTAATATTATTTTTCTAAGGTGGTCTTAAAATGTGTATTTATGTATTGGCTCTGTCTGCACTTGCATTTACTGGAATTTGTGTCTCTTTTTCTTTGGAGTCTCTCACGTTGCTGTAAGCGTGACATGAATTAATGCTATTGCTTCATGACAGACTGAAAGTGCCATTCATTTGAAGGCTATGCCATCCTAACCATGTCAAGGTTTGAATGGGAATTTAAAGAGGAAAAAAGGACATACTGTACTTACAATGACCTTCTCCGAATCTCTTTACATACTAATAGGCTTATCGTTTTGGAACATGACTTCCCTAAATGAAGCTGAAAAAAACATGACAAGTTAAACCATTAAGCCGCAGAGTTGGCTGGAAGTCGTTGCTATTCGTGTGAAACCTGGGATGTCACACTCTTGCTTGGCACGCAGACATGTGATGCTATATGGACCTCCATTCATCACGATGTGACCTTTTCATTTAGAATACCTGTCAGGCACAAGCCTGCACTTCCTCTAGTACATCAACTATGTCAGGACCTCCATGGAACTCTTCCCTCTCCTACCCAGCCAAACCAGGTCAACATCATCCATTCACACACCCTCCATGGGTGACAAGTTCAGTCTGAACCATGAACATATCTGGGATTCGTTACTCTCCAATGTCTTTCATTCTGCTAATAAGGGATTCATGTTAGAACACTCACCAATCAGCTTTGCTCTGGTAGGTATGAGCCTTATAACTTTCCATTGCATAGCATAAGGTTCTGTTCCCAAATTCATCCTGATGTCTTAATCCTACAGAGTTCAATTTAGGACTGATAGGATTGGACCTGGTTAAGAATGTGTCTTCTCATTAGAGTTTGTTGAGGTTCAGTAGGTCTCTGGTCCACAGGAGTTTCTAGGATTTCAAGACATTTGAAGCTGAGCCTAAAAAATAAGGCAAAAAAAAAGGAAATTCAACAGCCAAATGCATTCATTTGATGCAGTTTGAGATGAACATTGAGAGATTAGATATTTTTCAAGTAACTTGCACCTTCCCACCTGCCACAGCAGACACTGCCAGTACTTAATTACAGTAGCTACTGTGGGTCTCTCTACCTGGAACACTCTCCTCTACTCTGGAACACATACATCTACAGTGTATTGCCAAAACCTTCATACCACTCAAAAACTTCAAAACATTGGCTCATTGGACAGGTCAGTCTAACTGATGAAATAATCCCACAGTACCCAAACACCCTCTCTCTTACACACACACTGTGCAGTAATTAGAATCCACAGAGCAGCTGCAAGTGATAGTCTTCTGTGTGCTCACCCCTCTGGCTCTCTCCATCGCTTTCTCTGTTGTCTGTTGCTGTCTCTCGTCTGCCCTCTTCTGTTGCTGTCTCTTATTCTTCTATGATGCTGTCTCTTATTCTTCTATGTTGCTGTCTCTTTTGTCTTCCCTCCTCTCTCGTCCTGGTTGTAAAAAGTGTAAAAGTAAACAATTGTTTTAATAGTAATTTCACAGGCTTTTTCTCCTCACCTGAAAATTCTTTGTAAATCATGTCTGTATTTCACTTGTAATAATTTCTGCAAATAAATAAAAGTAATTAGAATCTATAAAGCAGCTTGAAGTGATATAGTCTACTGTGTGCTCAGCCCACCTCTTATCTCTCCATCTCTTCTGTCACTTTCTCTGTAACTTGTCTGTGGCTGTCTCAGTTTTGTGTTTGTTACTGTCTCCTTTGCCTATCCTCTTCTGTTATAGCCTGTACTGTTCTTCTGGTATCTCTCTCCATCATAGCAACAAAAGAGTAGGTCATCTCTGTGTCTTGTCTGGTGTCGCTCTCCGTCATCTCTTTAGTTTTGCAATTCAAAATGGTCAAGTGGGGCAGCTTAACTTGCTGCCTTGTAGTTAGTGTCCAACCTGAGATTGAAAGGTTGGAAATTTGATCCCTGGCAGAGGGAAAAAATGGGACGCGGTGTGTCTCTGCTTGGCACTCAGCATTAAGGATATAGATTTGGGGTGAGGCCCTGGGATAGACTAGCTTCCTGTCCAGGGGGTGTACATCAAGTTGCCTCATGCTACAGAAACAGGAGATAGCCGGAACAGCTCATTGGAGCCTCACACATGCCATGGCTTGTGCAAGACTACTTACTTACTTTTTTTTTGTTTTACTTGTTTGGGCCTGTGTCTTGGTCACCTGAATCATCATCTTCCCTACCAGTTGCCCCTGGCTGCTGATGTTCTAAGTACTCCGCTGGCCTGCTGTTCGATCAAATTTCAATCAAATGTATTTATAAAGCCCTTCTTACATCAGCTGATGTCACAAAGTGCTGTACAGGAACCCAGCCTAAAACCCCAAACAATGCAGGAGTAGAGGTGTTCTCATCTGTCATTCGCCTTGGCTCATCTGCAAGGTAGCAAGGTAGCGAGCGGTACATTAGTTTGTTTTAAAGGACAACTGCACTTCCTGATTTGGCCTCATTTTAGATTGAGTCCATTAAGAAATGCTAGCGGCCATGACTGAATTCAAACGTGAGTTGGTTTCGGGGTTTGGTTTGATTTGATTTGAGTATATTGTGTGTGTGTGTTCGCAGGTGGGAAGAGTTAGTGAAATTAATTTGCCAATTAGCTTGGTGTGCGACCTGACTTTCACTTTGGATATCTTCAGCGCTAGTTAGGGACTGTCAACAAATTACACAATGTTGTCGTGACTTGACTTTAACATTAATCTGAAGACTGTTATTTATCTAATTACCTAAATATGTTAAATTGTTACCCGATTAAATTAATCATGTAACAATTAACTCATTAGGATCTGGGGCACCACGAGAGCAGTTCTTTAAAGAGTTACCATCTCCCGAATTAAACTCAAAAGGTCTTTACCTATCACATCTATAAACCGTCAACTTATTAGTCATAACCTCGTATCATATCACCATTCTGAACAGTTGTAACCTCCTTGCATGTGCAAAAACCTGAGTCTTACTTATGATTCAGTACTACACAAATTGGTATAATTATTTATTTACTAGCAAATTAAATGGTAACACTGGATAAAAATACACACTTAATACGTTAAAAATAGGTCCCTAGCATAATGACAATAAAGTGGCTGCTTCTTACAAAAGAGATGGAGAGAGAGGGGGCAGAGACACTTAACATTGGTACTTTCAGAAACTACTCTCACTTACAGTAACCATATACTTTGCACACGAACCGACGCCCGCTTTGAGTAAGAAATCATGAATGTATTTATGTGAAATGCCTTGGTTTTCCGGATCTCTCTCGTGGACAGGGCCGCCTTGGAAAGTGAGTTGGGCCTTTTCACGGCACGCTTGTAGGCTCCGATTGTCCAAAAGGGTTCCAACAAGTCTTCTACTGTTGTTCTTCACTGTAGTTGTCCAGTATCTGGTGACTTGTCGCGTAGTCCTAAACAGATCTACAGAGTTTATTTTCCTTCCATTAGCTCTTGAAGATGCCTCTTTGTAGATAGGCTAGCCAACCGTATCGATGGTTTGAGCAGAGTAACAGAACGGTCCTACTCAAATTCGCTTTCGAAGATACTTTACTTAGGACAGCTAATCAGCCGTACCAGTGATTGTTCGGGAGGTAAGTTTATCGTCTTTAACTTGTGTTGAGATTCACAGTTCAAACCAGTTTAAACGTGTAGCTACTGCTTGACGCTTTTTCTGGTCTGTCGTGACTTGACTTTAACATTAATCTGAAGACTGTTATTTATCTAATTACCTAAATATGTTAAATTGTTACCCGATTAAATTAATCATGTAACAATTAACTCATTAGGATCTGGGGCACCACGAGAGCAGTTCTTTAAAGAGTTACCATCTCCCGAATTAAACTCAAAAGGTCTTTACCTATCACATCTATAAACCGTCAACTTATTAGTCATAACCTCGTATCATATCACCATTCTGAACAGTTGTAACCTCCTTGCATGTGCAAAAACCTGAGTCTTACTTATGATTCAGTACTACACAAATTGGTATAATTATTTATTTACTAGCAAATTAAATGGTAACACTGGATAAAAATACACACTTAATACGTTAAAAATAGGTCCCTAGCATAATGACAATAAAGTGGCTGCTTCTTACAAAAGAGATGGAGAGAGAGGGGGCAGAGACACTTAACATTGGTACTTTCAGAAACTACTCTCACTTACAGTAACCATATACTTTGCACACGAACCGACGCCCGCTTTGAGTAAGAAATCATGAATGTATTTATGTGAAATGCCTTGGTTTGCCGGATCTCTCTCGTGGACAGGGCCGCCTTGGAAAGTGAGTTGGGCCTTTTCACGGCACGCTTGTAGGCTCCGATTGTCCAAAAGGGTTCCAACAAGTCTTCTACTGTTGTTCTTCACTGTAGTTGTCCAGTATCTGGTGACTTGTCGCGTAGTCCTAAACAGATCTACAGAGTTTATTTTCCTTCCATTAGCTCTTGAAGATGCCTCTTTGTAGATAGGCTAGCCAACCGTATCGATGGTTTGAGCAGAGTAACAGAACGGTCCTACTCAAATTCGCTTTCGAAGATACTTTACTTAGGACAGCTAATCAGCCGTACCAGTGATTGTTCGGGAGGTAAGTTTATCGTCTTTAACTTGTGTTGAGATTCACAGTTCAAACCAGTTTAAACGTGCAGCTACTGCTTGACGCTTTTCTGGTCTAGTAGGTGAATTTCTCTACTCATCATTTATACAGTTTGTTCAAAAGGGGCATTCCGTCTCTGACCTCACTCGGGGCGTGACTTGTCACTGTGCAAAGTTTATGTAAAACCATTATCTCTTATAGCTTCTCAAATCACATCCCTCTCTTAACAAAAATACCTTGATCATTTTTCATATTACTTGCACAACGCATAGTATGGAAAGTTTGTACATGTAGTGGGTATACTTTCCAAGTTACACAATTTCCTACATAACATTTTTAATGACATCACAAAATAACAAACAAAATTACATTCGTGTTCTATAGATCGCCTCTGACCATTCCCCACATTCTATGTTAGAAAAATTGTTACAGTATTCGCTTATGAACGTGCATGTTTTGGAGAAAAACATTTCTGTACAAGCTTCCTTCTTTTCATTCTGTCAATTAGTTTAGTATTGTGGAGTAATTACAATGTCGTTTATCCATCCTCAGTTTTCTTCTAGCACAGCCATTACACTCTGTAACTGTTTTAAAGTTACCATTGGCCTCATGGTGAAATCCCTGAGCGGTTTCCTTCCTCTCCGGCAACTGAGTTAGGAGGACGCCTGTATCTTTGTAGTGACTGGGAATATTGATACACCATCCAAAGTGTAATTAATAACTTCACCATGCTCAAAGGGATATTCAATATCTGCTTTTTTGTATTTTGACCCATCTATCACTAGGATCCCTTCTTTACAAGGCATTGGAAAACCTCCCTGGTCTTTGTGGTTGAATCTGTGTTTGAAATGAACTGCTCAACTGAGGGACCTTACAGATAGGGATTTTTGTCAGCTGGTGATTATTATTCAAATAACTGCCGGTATCACGCCCTGACCTTAGAGATCCTTTTTATTTCTCTATTTTGGTTTGGTCAGGGCGTGAGTATTCTATGTTCTATGTTTTTTAGTTCTATGTTTTGGCCGGGTAGAGTTCTCAATCAGGGACAGCTGTCTATCGTTGTCTCTGATTGAGAACCATACTTAGGCTGCCCTTTTCCCACCTGTGTTTGTGGGAAGTTGTCTTTGTTTGTAGGGCACATAGCCTTTAGCTTCAGAGTTTGTTTTTGTAGTGTTTATTGTTTTGTTCGGCGTCTTTTTCCCTAATAAAAGAAAATGTACGCTAACCACGCTGCACCTTGGTCCTCTCCTTTCAACAGCCATGACAGCCGGTCTCATGGTAATTGACAGTTCATTAACTTAAACATGTTTACCATCTCCGGCTTCCACGCATAGCCAACTGGATGCAGACCTTTGGAACGTCTACATTTTAAAATGTCTATTAAATCCATTTAATATAGCCTACACCATCACAATCAATCCATTATTTTATATTATTTTATAGGAAGAACAATACAATTGAACACGGCTGAATAAACTAGAAAGGATATTTTTCCCCAAATGATTTTGAGGGAGTGCGCACAAGCGGCTATTCTGTGTTGAGTGATTAACAAAGAAACAGGTCCTCCTGCAGTATATGTGTCACGACTTCCACTGAAGGTGGCTCCTCTCCCTGTTCGGGCGGTGCTCGGCGGTCGTCGTTGCCGGCCTACTAGCTGCCACCGATCCATTTTTCTTTTTCGTTTGTGTCTGGCTGTTTTGTTTACACCTGTGTCCTATTAGTTCATTTCCGTGGGTTTATTAACCTCCGCTGCCTGCTATGCTTTGTGCGGGATTATTTGCTGTTGTTTGCTCTGTTAGGGGTGCGTGTTTGCGCCACAGGGTTTGTTTTTTTCACGGTCGTTGTACCGTTTGGACTGTAATTAAGAGTAGAGGTTTCTCCTCCATGTGTTACGTTATTTTCCCTGTGTGTGGCGACTTTCGTTGGGTGTGTTTCCCCACCTGTTGTTGTTGTGTTGGGACTTTCAAATTAACATTGTGCTACTGGGACTTCCTTGCTCTCCTGCTCCTGACTCCTGCACCTACCTCTTCTTAGGAGGCACTTAACAATATGCTCAGAGTTATTTATGCAACTTTAGTTGTGATACAAACGTTAGGCTATATGTTTCGATTTCTAATACATTCTAAGGCTGCATGATGTGATGAATTATGATTTGAAAAAAGTTGCATGAAAGGGAAGCGCTCTACTCTCTTTCTTGAGCAGGCTGCACACACTTCATCAGTCTCTCATTCACAATTTGACAAGCACTTAATAATATTATAATGCAATATTCTCAATTTAATCTGGTCTTTCCATATACTAAATAATATGTGGGAAACGAGTTTGGTCATTATCATGCACCTGTCGGAACAGGGGCAGGGCATAAAAAGAGATGTCATCCATATGTACTTGAATAGCAAATGGTTTTCCCTCTGTTCATTTTCATGCCAGCCAGGTAGGCTACTCTAGTTGTAAAGTGAAGCAATGTGCTTAATATTAGGCAAGTTGCTAAATAAATATAGTAGGCCTAGCCTATAGAAAGCTGATGGCCTCTATTAAAAAGAGGATGATCTCATCAAACTCTATTTTCTCACGCAATCATAAAGTGTTTAATATGATTTTCGATGCATTTGCATTGATGTAAGAGCGATTAGAGGGACAATAGAGCGCGGAGTACCAGCCATTAGCAAGTTTGGTAGGCTACTAATGACCATCAGAGGCATTGGAGCGCAGTTTTGGAGAAGCGTAGTTACCGTGACTCAATGGTCACATGGAATTTGACTGTGGTCATGACCCCTTGACTGCCAGTGTGGCGGTAATAAGGTCACTGTAACAGCCTTACTTACAGATAATTGTATGTGTGGGGTACAGAGATGAGGTAGTCATTCAAAAAACATGTTAAACACTATTATTGCACAGAGTGAGTCCATGCAACTTACTATGTGACTTGTTAAGCACCATTTTACTTCTGAACTTATTTAAGCTTGCAATAACAAATGGGTTCAATACTTATTGACTCAAGACATTTCAGCTTTTCATTTTTTAATAAAATTTGTAAAAATATCTAAAACCATAATTCCACTTTGACATTATAGGGTATTGTGTGTAATCCAGTGACAACAAAATGTGTGGGGGTTGGATGGAAGCATGTTGGGCTGGGGGAATGGGATGGGAGTTGGGGGTGTAAGCCCACCTCTTTGTTTCTCTTTTCTTTACCAATTTTATTATTACAAAATCCTGTGTGTTCAATATGATGATTTCTCTGTATATATTTTTTTTTACTGTACCGGTAACCATTTCCAATGTGACGTACACTGAGCAGCTGCACCCCCGAATTGATGATTACCTGTGTGCTGCCAACTGTGGGTATGTGGGCAGGATTGACGCAAACCCAACCTTCATTTATGTTGTGATGCAGCCATGGCCACAAGTCTCACAAAACTCAGTTTTGGGCATGACTGATTCTATTACCAAATGTATCCTATTTTCACTTTGTAGTCAATTTTAACAGTAGAATAAGGAGACCCCAGCTCCACTAACAGCTTGTTTGCTTAGCTAGCTACATGCATAGGCTATCCTTAGGTATTTGAAGATACATAATTCATTTTGTTTACTGATCAAGAAAAGCATGCAGTTACTTGTTGTATAACTCTGATGATAGAGCTAAATGTGTTATAATCAGAAATGTGTTGTTCCGACTATGCTCTTTAAGAGGTGATGATATTAAAACCCAATAGTTATAACATTTATTTAACAATCCCTTGAAAATGGAACATAGTTGTCAATGGTTTTAGCGGAGCTGGAGGTTTCCTTGCCTTCCAGCAGTCAAATCAAACGCTCTGCACCATATTGTTACGTTTTATTGATAATGACCTATATGGAAATAACAGACATGAGCCAAGCATGTTTACCTGTGGAATAGGTTATAAGACCTCTATACTTCATTTCATTGTCACGATCGTCTTCTTGAGAAAGAGAGGACCAAGGCGCAGCGCGTGAAAAATACATCTTCTTTAATGAAGGAAACAACAACCACTTACAAAATGAACAAAACAAACGATCGTGAAGCTAAACAGAACTAAGTGCACACATGCAACATAGAACATAGACAACTACCCACAAAAGCCTACTGCCTATGGCTGCCTTAAATATGGCTCCCAATCAGAGACAATGAATGACAGCTGTCTCTGATTGAGAACCAATCTAGGCAGCCATAGACATAACTAGACAACTATACTCTACTCTGCCCCATACACATACAACACCCCAAGACACTACAAAACACATACCTTCCCCATGTCACACCCTGACCTAACTAAAAAACATAAAGAAAACAAAGAATACTAAGGCCAGGGCGTGACATTCATGTTCTGCCACCACAACATTTCCCATTTTAAACAAGGTTAATATCAAGTTGTAGTAAAGTTCAGCTTCCGTCCACAGGGTGGCAATATGTCACTGTCAGAAGATTTGTGCTTTGGTCAGTAAAACGTTCATCTTTTCGGTCTCAGATAGCTAGCCAGCCAGTAGCTACCGAGGTGACTAGCCAGCCAAGCTAGCTACAAAAACAAAACCCACTCACTGGAAATAAAACACTTTTCCTAATATCATAACTTATATTAACATCCTTGCTTGCCCATTCACTAAGTATACTGTTAAATAACTGACAAACAATAGCTTAATAAGGATACTGAGCACTAACGCTCAGAGAGAGAGAGAGAGAGAGATATATGGGAGAGAGATGAGAGAATTAGAGGGAGCATACATAAGAACACACAGGACCATCAAAAGGTTCAGAGCTGGACCAAAACCATCCGGGACTGAAGCCCCAGAAGCCCAGGCCTAATGACACCACTGCTCTGGTCCTAGCAGTTTTCCACTGGCCAGGTTTATTAGATGTCCAAATGTGGTCTGAGGGTGTTGTGTGAAGCACTCTCTTTCAGTCACGGCTTAATGGTTAATGACAACCCCCATCTCTCAGACGAACAGATATGAAATCTGAGCAACTTCCGTCTCTCCCCCTTTTTTTGCCTACCTATCTCCCCTCATTACTGAAAGCCTGATTGAGAGGGGCATGTGATTTGGGATCGTAACGAGGGTCAACGACCGTCCTACTGTACCAATAGACGGGTGGATTATTGCTCTACTTACCTCTGCCTATAGCAACTCTGAGCACTACTGATGGACGACCTGCTTGCAGCAAATTTGGGCCAAGTCTTGGTCTGTCTGTCTCACACACACACACATACTACCTCCATAATGTCTAAGATTAAAGCATAGCCAAATGTTCTTAGCCAAATAGCCAAATACTTACAGTAATTGCCTGTAAATACAGTTTGGTGGGAGGCTCCTTTACTTGCAGGTTACATCAATAAAAGTTGAACACCATGAAGGCCTTCTTCAACATGCCAATAGCAAGGTGCAAGGCTTTAGTTTTCCCTCAACGCTTGGGAAATGGCTGCCAAACATGTGATGTGTAATTGGGCATTCTGAAAGGGCTTGATCCCCTTTATAGCCCCTCTGCTGCCCTCCCCCCACCACACCGTCCCACAGCCAGAGCCAGACCACCCGACTGAATGCTTAGCCTGATTCAGCTACTGAGGGATAACCTGCCTTAAAAACAATGCAGATCAACAGGCAAGATACTTCACATCACTGTAAATAATTAGACTACACAAATATGTCAACCTTGAAGCCGGGGCCTCCCGAGTGGCGCAGCGGTCTAAGGCACTGCATCGCAGTGCTCGAGGCATCACTACAGACCCGGGTTCGATCCCAGACTGTGTCATAGCTGGCCGTGACCGGGAGACCCATGAGGCGCCGAACAATTGGCCTAGTGTCGTCCGGGTTAGGGGAGGGTTTGGCCAGCCGGGATTTCCTTGTCCCATTGCACTCTAGCGACACCTTGTGGCGGGCTAGGAGCCTGCAAGCTGACTCATTCACCAGCTGGAAGGCATTTCCGCTGACACATTGGTGCGGCTGGCTTCCGGGTTAAGCGAGCAGTGTGGCATGGCAGGGTCATATTTTGGAGGACACATGGCTCTCGACTTGCGCCTCTCCCGAGTCCATAGGGGAGTGGCAGCGATGTGACAAGACTTAGCCAATTGGATATCACGAAATTAGGGAGAAAAGTACCAAAAAAAACTTGAAGCCATGAATTGTTTACACGTATGATTGCATTGTGTTAATGAAAATGTTTGTGCCAATGGAGATAGAACAGATTGATTACAGGGATCCTTTCCAGGGACTGTCACAGGAAGTTGACTTCCAAGCATTGATGGATGGAGAGAAAGGTCCAGCATAAGACTAAGCTACTAACTGATCAAGTGTACCAGGTAGGTGAAGCAGCAAGGATTCCACTACATTGCTTACACCATCCCAGCCAAGTCAGATCAGTAACTACTCAAGAGTAGTGGGAAAACATCAGAAGCATGTCAAAGTATTCTAACAGAACTTAGGTATGATGAGGGGATGTAGGGTGGCCCTATTGAGTGGTGAGGGTCTACCACTGAGTCACAGCTGACTCAGACTGGGAATGGCATGATGTGGAAGGTCACATTCCATCTTGACACACACAACTCTGTCAATCCTGATTGGATTCTCTCAAAAGAACTGTATGTGATTTACCAATGCTCCCCCTCAAAATCCTGTCCAATTAATAAATCAGGTGAGCCTTTTGAAAGAAACATCAAATATTTCCAGAGGCCAAACATCCTTCATTCAATTAAATGAAAGCAGAGTGGGATAGAAAGTAAAATGTCTATTACTACTGTTAAAACCATGTAAATAATTATTGTGTCATCTAATACCCTTCTAGTATAATTGCTATACATTGTAAAACCAAGGTTGTAGAACATAAGGGACACAGATCACAGGAGGTTGGCACCTTAATTGGGGAGGACGGGCTCATGGTAATAACTGGAGCGGAATCAATGGAATGGTATCAAATACATAAAATATGGTTTCCATGTGTTTGATGTCATTCCATTATTATGAGCTGTCCTCCCCTCAGCAGCCTCCACTGACACAGATGTACATTGTTTAGACAACCTTCATTACTAGAATAAGAGACCGGCTTGTAGCCCTACATCCATACTGAATCTATATCACCTAATATATCTCTTGGTATTTCTTTCACACATTGTGAGAATTAAGACCGCCGTGGACGTTGACCTAGAGCCAAGATATCCAGATGCAAAATAACAACCCTGATGAGGTCTATATTTGAGGTGTCCAGAGTGGTTGCCTTGCCCAATCCAGAGTTAAGAGTGGAAAAAAATATATTTTTTTCTCATACATTTTAGGCAATCACAATTGCATCACATTTCCCTAAGACATTATTTTGCACCGATGTTGGCAACCAGTGTAGGAATGAGTTAAAAATGAATTTGCTCAACCAGTTATTCACCAATTTAGCAGTGTACAAAAGCAATAAATGTTTTACAAGAGCCCCACAATACCCATAAAACCTAGTGGTCAAACAGTGCCAATTGTTTTTTCCAATATTAATTTTTCCCATGGGGAATTTTAAAAACATTTAAAACAAGGGCTGTGTTGTGTAGGCTTACCTGGTGTGATGTTTTGATAACCATGTAAATCTCTCGGACACGGTGACTTTGATCAATATATATATATATATATATATATATATATATATATATATTCGGCTCCATTTACTCTGATTCGAAAATGATAATTAGCATCAAAGTAGACATCACGCAATACTACAAATCCCCGCATGTCATCTCTAGCGGACACCTTTGCGAACAGGTTGTGTCAATTTAAACCTTGCACAATTCACAGAATTGTCAAAACTTTTCTAACATTAGATAGAGAGATTCTTACCTTTGCCTTGATTTGAAAGTCTTGTCCAGCTCATCATGGCATTTGTAGTTCTTTATGATAGTCACATTAGCAGCTAATTAGCGTTTCATTTTTGGCCGGTAAATACAAGTCACCTTGTCCTAGAGAGATTTACATGTTTATCAAAACATCAAGCAAGGGTAAGCCAACATGAAACACAGCACTTATTTTAAAGTGTTTCTAAAATGTGTTTGCTTGGGAGACTAATGCCTTCTGATGTCATTCTCAGATTAACTGTGATCTAAATTACTGATTAAGAGGCCATTGCAAATTGGAGTTGATTGGCTAACATCCCAGCCAATTTGCACCAATGCCTCCACCTTGTGGCTAAAGCAAGGAGGTGCAGGATACAGACTAAGACTACACTCTTTTACACAAGTTTATTCAAGTAATATTCAATATACATGTCGATATATAGTCTCCCCCTCAGGCTGTTTACATCCTCGGTGGTCCCGCTAATCTCCAGCCCTCCATCTTGCCCACCTTGGTGAACATGGCCAGTGTCCCCAGCCCAATACATGCCGTCGTGCCCGTCATTGCACTGTGAGCTGTAGATCAAAGAGACACAAAATACATGTTATTTGTGGAAAAGATATGGAGAGGCCGGATATTATCTTTGTTGCCCCTCGGTATCTCGAGCAAACATCTAGCGATGAGAAGAAGTTCACTGCCCTACAAAGAGCGTAGAGATTAAAAGATGACAGCAATAAGATGGTAACTATGTAGAGCCAATTGCTTTTACAACCAGTCATCTTAGAAATGCATAGGGAAGTTAACAAGCGCTGAAGGGAAATTACTGCTTTTTGGAATGAAATGTTGGAAGAAAATGCTTTGAAACAGGATGTTCCACCCAAACGTTCCCAATGAGAATACTAATTTTCCTTGTTTTGAAACATTTGCTCCCGTTTGTTCCTACTGAATGCAACCCAGATCTTCAGCATACTGTGTAATATATAGCATACTCACTACGAGCTCCAAGAAAGACTCCTGATGCACAGCCTCCGATGAAGTAGTTCACAGGGTCATCAGGAGCATCCCGGGCCTGTGCAGCTAGACAAGTGGTCATTCCAAAAATCGCCCCCAAGGCAGCTGTTAAGGAAGGAAAGACAACAACAAAATGACTTACACTGGCATAAACCTTGCCTGGTTGTCACCTCTTTTCAATAACCCCTTATAGTTATCATCCAATATTATGCAAATTAGACTGATAGGAAAATGTTCTAACTTTATCCATAAATTTGATTGGAAACCAAACATTGGGCCAAATCAAATTTGATTGGTCACACAACATTTGATTTGGCCCAATGTTTTGAATGGAAACCTAACATGGGCATTCTGACATAATACATTTCATTGTAAACATAAACATTGGGCACGGGAAGAACAGAGGATTCCCGTTTGTTGCATTTTTACCACCACCACCTCAAATATATAAATAATTGGGCTAGGCTACTGGTTCAAAATCTATATAAGGAATAGAGAGAGGAATGAAGAGAAAAGGCCATTGGAGATGCCAGCGGAGATGTATGAATTGTGCAATGGAACAGCAAAGATTGAGGTCAGGGCTTTGTGATGGCCACTCCAATACCTTGACTTTGTTGTCCTTAAGCCATTTTGCCACAACTTTGGAAGTATGCTTGGGGTCATTGTCCATTTGGAAGACCCATTTGCGACCAAGCTTTAACTTCCTGACTGATGTCTTGAGATGTTGCTTCAATACATCCACAAAACTTTCACTCCTCATGATGCCATCTATTGTGTGAAGTGCACCAGTCTGTCCTTCAGCAAAGCACCCCCACAACATGATGCTGTCACCCCCGTGCTTCACAGTTGGGATGGTGTTCTTCGGCTTGCAAGCCTCCCCCTTTTTCCTCCAAACATAACAATGGTCATTACGGCCAAACAGTTCTATTTTTGTTTCATCAGACCAGACCATTTCTCACAAAAAGTACGATCTTTGTTCCCATGTGCAGTTGCAAATAGTAGTCTGGCTTTTTTAATGGTGGTTTTGGAGCAGTGGCTTCTTCCTTGCTGGGCAGCCTTTCAGGTTATGTCGATATAGGACTCGTTTTACTGTAGATATAGATGCTTTTGCACCCGTTTCCTCCAGCATCTTCACATGGTCCTTTGCTGCTATTCTGGGATTGATTTGCACGTTTCGCACCAAAGTACGTTTATCTCTAGGAGACAGAACACGTCTCCTTCCTGAGCGGTATGGCGGCTGTGTGGTCCCATGGTGTTTATACTTGCGTACTATTGTTTGTACAGATGAACGTGGTACCTTCAGGCGTTTGGAAATTCCTCCCAAGGATGAACCAGAGTTGTGGAGGTCTACAATTTTTATTCTGAGGTCTTGGCTGATTTCTTTTGATTTTCTAATGATGTCAAGCAAAGAGGCACTGAGTTTGAAGGTAGGCCTTGAAATACATCCACAAGTACACCTCCAATTGACTCAAATTATGTCAATTAGCCTATCAGAAGCTTCTAAAGCCATGACATAATTTTCTAGAATTTTCCAAGCTGTTTAAAGGCACAGTCAACTCCGTGTATGCAAACTTCTGACCCACTGGAATTGTGATACAGTGAATTATAAGTGAAATAATCTGTCTGTAAACAATTGTTGGAAAAATAACTTGTGTCATGCACACAGTAATGTCCTAACCGACTTGCCAAAACTATAGTTTGTTAACAAGACATTTGTGGAGTGGTTGAAAAACACGTTTTAATGACTCCAACCAAAGTGTATGTAAACTTCCGACTTCAACTGTAGGTATGCACGTCAGCTTTGACATCGGTTTTGCACATAAGCGTTAAACTAGACATCGGCCATTTTTAGCTAATATCGGCCGATTCCAATATGCTTACCGATATATCGTGCATCCCTAATATTTTGCATTACTCATCTCATAATTATATACTGTATTCTATCCTACTGTATCTTTTAGTCTATGCCACTGACATTGCTCATCCAAATATTTATAATTCCTTTACTTTAGATGTGTGCATTGTTGTGAAAGTGTTAGATATTACTGCACTGTTGGAGCTAGAAACACAAGCATTTTGCTACACCCGCAATAGCATCTGCTAAACATGTATGTGACAAATAAAATTTGATGATTTTGATTTGAGTCCTCTCTAGCCACTTTGAACAATATGACACTGCCTTCTCACAAGAGAATGACTGCAGCAGGTAATAACGGTATTGTTTATTGATATTCTTAAAATGTTATAATTGTACGCACCACCCATGTTCCATAACATTTAATGGAAAAATTGCATGTGGTTTCCAACTACCAAATCAGCAACTGCGCCGTAAATCCGGCTGCATATTGAACATTGAGATTGCCAAAAGGCCAGTCTCTTTGGCAAATGACAGGAGTGGCAAGGAGTGGAAAGTTAGCTAAAAAGATTGGTACCCAGACTAGCATAAACCCACCTTAACTGTATGTTGTTTACTCGTCCTTAAAACAAACATCTGATCACAGAAACCTGTTTCTTATCACCACTGAAACACTAAGATCAAACAGCACACTTTCACCATCACTCACACAAGGAAACTATAGAGACTCAGGTGCAATATTAGGTGAATTGCAGCATTTTGACCTGGGCCCATATCTACAAATCCTCTACTAGTAGGATCAGTTGTGCGATCACAATGTATAAGATTACATGGATGGGGGGGACCTGGGCCCATATTCACAGTGTCTCAGAGTAGGAGTGCTGATATAGGATCAGTGTTGCCTTTTAGATCATAGCCTGAACACTATTGGCTACTGATCTAGGAGGGGTAGCTGCATATTCAGATTTCAGGTGTAATCATGATATCTTCATGGCAGTAAGCAAGGCTATTATTATTACTGCTGTGTATGAGACTAGAGACACATACCCATGGTTACTGTGCCATTTGTGGCCCTCTGAACAGCTTGGATTGCAGAATCAGGCTGGAATGCCACAATGTGATAGGCTGAACCCACCAAACCTGTGTGTAAAAAAAAAAAATAGGATGTTAGACTACTGTGTACAGAGTTGACTAGCTAACTACTTACTTACTTGTCAAGTATTTAGCTACAAGAACGTTAGCAATGATTAGCTTGCTAACTAACTGGTAAACCTCGTTCAAATTCCAATGTTTAATGTCCTAGTTAGCTGTACTGTCTTACAGCAGATGCTGGCTAAACAACTGCCTAACCTAACAACGTTAACTGACGTTCCATTAGTTAAAAACAACACATTAACGTTACTTGCTAGTATGTTAGCAGAGCTAGCATGGCATTGGGAGCTAACTATGTTATGGCTAGTTAGTGTTACCGCTCTTTACCAACAGTTAACTAGCTAACTTCCATAATGTTTTCCTTTGTGTACGACTTACCTAGAGCTGTGCCTAATTTGGTGGTGATCCATGTTTTCTCGACACAATCCTTACCCTCTTGCAGATCCCAATAACCCATTTTGGATTTCACATGAAGGACACGGAGTGGTGAAACATCGCGAGATTAAAAAAATATGAAGACGAGAATTGATATTGTAAAACTTTATTATAATCAAACAAACATTCTATAGATTCCAAGAACACAGGATGAGATGTTACTATCCTTTGTGCAAGCACTTCCAAGAGTTCATGAACAGTGAGACTGGTGAAATTTGGGGAGCGCATCGTCAGTAGTGTACCTTTGGTTCCTAGGGTGTTTCGGCCTTTCACACTATACACCCTCCCCAAAGGCGGCCAGCGACAGGGTGATCAATCCTACGCTTGCGTCCCATTCCCAATTAGTCATAGGAGTTGCCTTGTTGTTGATAGCCAACATCCCATGGGACTATGCATGGCAGGGGCGTCTTCCTCCCTGAGTCAAGCATTGTTGACCGCATACCTCCTGGCCCTCTCACTTCGGGGCCCAGCTGGGGTCTTTCCTCTTCATCCAGAGCCATTGACTGCTGCCTTCTGCCGCCTCTGATACAGCTTTGATTAATAAATAGTACTTTGTCGACAAATTGGATTTTTATACGTTTAATATACAATTACTTTTAAATGTGTTATTAGCTACATAATAAATAAAAAACCATCTCACATTGACAACCTATTTCTAAATGGTCTGTAATGCTGTCAACACTAGCGACGGCTGAGGCAGCAGGAAGGATGGAGGATCACGTGATTACGTCAGATGTGAGAAAGAGAGCGCGCTTGTTTGAAATGGAGAAGCGTCGCGGAAGCTATTGATAAAGAAGAACATCAAGACGAACCACCTGCTTTACAAGTGGGATGTACTGTTGAGCGCTACATCCTGGGGGGTTCGTGCTGATTGTACGGAGATTGTGACAGCCGGTTGAATGGCGTCCCTTGACAAGGCGAGAACAATATGCATCAAGAGAAGTGCAGTATTATCATAAGGAGGAATGGAGGGGAAAAGAGAGGCAGAGGAGGTATAAGAGGAAGAGGGTGAGCTCGAGTCGGTTAAAAATGGCAGAAAAAAGGGAGACGGTTTGTTCAATAAGAATGGTAGAAAGTGTAAGCAGAGTGAGATGAAGACAGGAGGAGAAATGGAAGTGAATTAGGGCAAAGTATCAGAGGTGGTAGATATGGTGAAGTTATCGGAGCCCGAGGCGTGCACTGGGGGTCAGGATAAAGATGACTGTGACAGTAGTGAAGTTTTTAGAAAAACTGGACCCTTGCCTTTTGGCTGATCCATTTGAGGTTTCAGGGTAGGTGAAAACAGAGTTGGGTGCTGTGGAATCGGTGAGCTGAAAGAACTTCATTAGACTCTGTAAACTGGAAACCACATATCCTGAGGCTGCATTTATTGTAGCTGGGGAGTTTAACAAAGCTAATCTGAAAACAAGGCTCCCAAAATTTTATCAGCATATCGAATGCGCAACCCGGGCTGGCAGCATTCTGGATCATTGCTACTCTAACTTCTGCGACGCATACAAAGCCCTCCCTCGCCCTCCTTTCAGCAAATCTGACTACGACTCCATTTTGTTGCTCCCAGCCTATAGACAGAAACTAAAACAGGAAATGCCCATGCTCAGGTCTGCTCAACGCTGGTCCGACCAATCTCATTCCACGCTTCGAGATTGCTTCGATCACGTGAACTGGGATATGTTCCAGATAGCCTCAGACAACAACATTGATGTATACGCTGATTCGGTGAGCAAGTTTATTAGCAAGTGCATCGGTGATGTGGTACCCACGGTGACTATTAAAACTTTCCCCAACCAGAAACCGTGGATTGATGGCAGCATTTGTGCAAAACTTAAAAGCGCGAACCACTGCTTTTAATCATGGCAAGGCGACCGGAAACATGACTGAATACAAACAGTGTAGCTATTCCCTCCGCAAGGCAATCAAACAAGCTATAGAGACAAAGTAGAGTCACAATTCAACAGCTCAAACACGAGACGTATGTGGCAGGGTCTACAGTCAATCACGGATTACAAAAAGCCCCGTCGCGGACACCGACGTCTTGCTCCCAGACAAACTAAACAACTTTTTTGCTCGCTTTGAGGACAATACAGTGCCACTGACACGGCCCGCTACCAAAACCTGCATGCTGTCCTTCACTGCAGCCAAAGTGAGTAAAACATTTAAATGTGTTAACCGGCCCAGACGGCATGCCGGCCCAGACAGCATCCCTAGCCGCGTCCTCAGAGCATGCGCAGACCAGCTGGGTGGTGTGTTTACGGACATATTCAATCAATCCCTATCCCAGTCTCATGTTCCCACATGCTTCAAGAGGGCCACCATTGTTCCTGTTCCCAAGAAAGCTAAGGTAACTGAGCTAAATGACTATCGCCCGTAGCACTCACTTCTGTCATCATGAAGTGCTTTGAGAGACTAGTCAAGGATCATATCACCTCCACCCTACCTGACACCCTAGACCCACTCCAATTTCATTACCGCCCCAATAGGTCCACAGACGACGCAATTGCAATCACACTGCCCTAACCCTTCTGCACAAGAGGAATACCTATGTAAGAATGCTGTTCATCGATTACAGATCAGCATTTACCCTCCAAACTCGTCATTAAGCCTCGAAACCCTGGGTCTCGACCCTGCCCTGTGCAACTGGGTCCTGGACTTTCTGACGGGCCGTCCCGAGCTGGTGATGGTAGGAAACAACACCTCCACCCTGCTGATCCTCAACACTGGGGTCCCACAAGGGTTCGTTCTCAGCCCTCTACTATATTCCCTATTCACCCATGACTGCGTGGCCATGCACGCCTCCAACTCAATCATCAAGTTTGCAGACGACACAACAGTGGTAGACTTGATTACCAACAACGACGAGACGGCCTACAGGGAGGAGGTGAGGGCCCTCGGAGTGTGGTGTCAGGAAAATAACCTCACACTCAACGTCAACAAAACAAAGGAGATGATCGTGGACTTCAGGAAACAGCAGAGGGAGTACCCCCCTATCCACATCGACGGGACAGTAGGGGATGAAGGTGGAAAGTTTTAAGTTCCTCTGCGTACACATCACGGACAAACTGAAATGGTCAACCCACACCGACAGAGTGGTGAAGAAGGCGCAACAGCGCCTCTTCAACCTCAGGAGGCTGTAGAAATTTGGCTTGTCAGAGGGTAGTGAGGTCTGCACAACGCATCACCGGGGGCAAACTACCTGCCCTCCAGGACACCTACACCACCCGATGTCACAGGAAGGCCAAAAAGATCATCAAGGACAACAACCACCCGAGCCACTGCCTGTTCACCCCGCTATCATCCAGAAGGCGAGATCAGTACAGGTGTATCAAAACTGGGACCGAGAGACCGAAAAACAGCTTCTATCTTAAGGCCATCAGACTGTTAAACAGCCATCACTAACATTGAGTGGCTGCTGCCAACATACTGACTCCAATCTCTAGCCACTCTATAATAAAAAATTGGATGTAATAAATGTATCACTAGTCACTTTATACAATGCCACTTTATATAATGTTTACATACCCTACATTACTCATCTCATATGTATATACTGTATTCTATACCATCTACTGCATCTTGCCTATGCCACACGGCCATCGCTCATCCATATATTTATATGTACATATTCTTATTCATTCCTTTACACTTGTTGTGAAATTGTTAGATTACCTGTTAGATATTACTGCATGGTCAGAACTAGAAGCACAAGCAATTCGCTACGCTCGCATTAACATCTGCTAACCATGTGTATGTGACCAATAAAATTTGATTTGATTTGAAGCGGTCTTGTGTTAATTGTTTGTGTTTCTGCTGGTCAGAGGGAGCAGGCGCTCCGTGTTAAACGAATGGGGGTGTAACGGATGTGAAATGGCTAGCTAGTTAGCGGGTACGCGCTAATAGCGTTTCAATCAGTTACGTCACTTGCTCTGAAACCTAGAAGTAGTGTTGCCCCTTGCTCTGCAAGGGCCGCGGCCTTTGTGGAGCGATGGGTAATGATGCTTCGTGGGCGACCGTTGTTGATGTGTGCAGAAGGTCCCTGGTTCGTGCCCGTGTCGGGGCGAGGGGACGGTCTAAAGTTATACTGTTACAGGGGCAAGAGATGTGAATTGTTTTGTTCTTAAGGAAAGGGTGCCATTAAAAGGAGTGATTACTGGGGTAGTGGTAAATGTTAAAGCTGACTAACTGAAGGGGAAGATTCCTGGTGTTTGTGATGTTCGTCGTTGTGTGCGACGCATACAGGGTGGTGTGAGTGGAGAAACAGATTAGTCATTGTCTGTTCTTTTGAGTTTTGATGTTGTCTTTGCCCGACAAAGTGATGTTAGGATATATAAGTTATCCTGTACAAGCTTTTGTGCCGACTACATTACATTATTACAGGTATCAAGCTTATGGCAATGTGGCAGCAGTGTGTAGGAGGGAGGTTCCTAGGTGTGAGAAGTGTACAGAAGGGCATGAGACAAATAAATGTGTAGCATTGGGGAAAGTAGTGGTAAGTGTTAATTGTAGGGGTGCCCATGGGGCTGGGATCAGAAATGTCCTGTGCGAGAGAGGCAGGTTGAGGTTTCCAGGGTTAGAGTAGTGCAGAAGTTGTCATATGCTGAGGCAGTGAAGAAAGTAGAGGAAGATGGGTCAAGGGGGAGGGATCCTGAGAGGAGTGGTGTGAGTAGTAGATCTGTACCAGTACAGAGGGATGAACCAACAAGTGATATATGTTTCAGTAAGATTGGATTTTTGGCATTTATAGTAATGGTTCTCAACTGTACTGCAGGGATGGAACGTAAGTCGCAAAAAATTGAGGTTGTGGTAGCATCTGCAGAGAGGTATTTGGGTGTGCGAGACTTGACATCAGAAGAGTTACAGGATGTGTTATGTTGTGGTGGCCCATCCTTTCAGGACTAAATAAATGTAAATAGTGGAGCATGGTATTTATTAATAGTTTGTGTGAGTGTAGTCGGGTATTTGTTGTATTCTTTTTTTGTTGATATAAAAAATATATATTTTAATTGTTTTTTTTAAGCAAAGTGTAAGGGAGTTATATTCCAGTCTAGTAGGTGGCGGTAATGCAACATTTATTGGATGCCAACTGCCGTTAAACCTCATCGAAGAAAGAAGGACGGAGGGGGAGGTGTGTAACATGCAACTGGTAGAATATGGGGAAGAAGATGTGGCGCTGGTCGTTTGAAGATGCTGAAATGGCGGAAGCGGATGTTCTGTTTTAATCAGATGGCGTGTCGAGTGGAGGCGAGAGTGAGAAGAATTGGAAAGGAAATAAGATAATTAAAGTGGTAGTGGAAACTAGTAAATCCAAACCTAATTCTGATTATTTTTTGGTTGGAATAAGGGTTTTCGATTGATGTTACCTGGGAGATCTGTTTGAAGTCTCTTAAAATCATGGATGTGTTGGATGAGGTGGCGTCGATGAGAATAACAAAAGGGTGGCCTTATTTAGTTTTTTTGTGTGTTGGAACAGAAGGAGTGTGCTCTGTGCCTCAAGAAGATGGTGAGTTGAAATGTGTCCTGTGTGGATCTTCAAAGCAGGGCGCCTATCAAGGGTGTTATCTCTGGGGTTGCGCTAGAAGTAAATGTGCAAAGGATATTTGTATAGAATTGTATTGTGGTTGGTGCACAATGACTGCCCCGCATGGTAGATGGAGTGCGGAAGCCCATTCCATCCATTCTCTTCCTTCTCACGTGTATGCCCAAACCCATACAGTGTGAGAAATGTAAATTATTTGGTCATGTCAGGTGTATGTAGATGGGAGGAGTATTATATGCTCCTCCAGACACTTGTCCTCTCCCGTCTGGACTACTGCAACTCGCTGTTGGCTGAGCTCCTCGCTTGTTTCACAAAATCCCGGCAACTTATCCAGAACGCAGTAGCCCGCCTAGTTTTCAACCTTCCCAAATTCTCTCATGTCACCCCGCTTTTCCCCACATTCCACTGGCTTCCAGTTGAAGCTCGTATCCACTACAAGGCCATGATGCTTACCTACGGAACAGCAAGAGGAACTGTCCCTCCCTACCTTCAGGCTATACTCAAACCCTACACCCCAACCCGAGCACTCCGTTCTGCTACCTCAGGTCTCTTGGCCCTCCCACCCCTACGGGAGGGCAGCTCCCACTCAGCCCAGTACAAGCTCTTCTCTGTCCTGGCACCCCAAATGTGGAACCAGCTTCCCCCTGAAGCTAGGACAGCAGAGTCCCTACCCATCTTCCGAAAACATCTGAAACCCTACCTCTTCAAACAGTATCTTAAATAATCCTCCTCATCCTCCTCATCCTCCCACCCCCCCAAAATATAAATAAAACAGCATTTGCACTTGACCCCCCCTTCTAGCTCTAACTTTCCTGATAGCTACGTTATTGAGGAAAAATGTACTTTCTATGCCTGTGATATGTGGTTGTCCCACCTAGCTATATTAAGATGAATGCACTAACTGTAAGTCGCTTTGGATAAGAGCGTATGCTAAATGACTAAAATTTCAAATGTAAAAATATGCCAGCTGAGCTTAAATGCTGCAATTGTGGTTGCGAACATGCACCCGTTTCGGAAGTGTGCTGTTAGGGTGAAGGAGACAAAGGTGGCAAGAATAATCCAGAGGTGTTGAGAACAGTGGAAGAAAGGTGTGAAGATGAAGAAGTAATGGTTGTAGGAGTAGAGGCAGAAAATGATATTCATTGTCAACAGAGGGATCCTGACATGTTGCATGTTAAGAAGGTGGACATTGTAGCATTTATTTACTTTGGTTATCAACTGCACAGTGCAAACGGAGAGGAAATATGTGAAAATAGGTATCATTGTGAGTGTGGTTTTAGCGTTTTAAGGGGGGCTCAAGGATTTTTCTGCAGAGGCATTACAAGGAATCCTGTCAATCAATGCTCTGTCCTTACAGGTACCTGAGCCTGTGTAGGGATGTGACTGCGATGGCTGTTCGATTTTTTTTTTTTTGTATTTTTTGTTTCAATACCCCGTACAGTAGATGGCGGCAATACACCAAGATGTGTAGTCTGCCATAAAACTTAAAAGAAGAAGAAAAAATAACTAGTGACTCATTCCGGGGCGAAGTTTAAGCCACAGGTTACAAAACTGTTGCGAAGTTCATTGAAATTATCCAGCCTTTTATATCAAAACAGTGCAGACAACGAACTATTAGATTGCACGAGTCATGTTGTTCGTAATTATTACATGGAATTATATGTATTGTTACGTTTCTCATGGGTTTCAGATATTAGATATATCGTAGGATGACGTTTCGGTACTGTAGCTGGTTAACTAGTTAGCTTGCTGTTTTGGTTTTTAGCATAGCATCATCAAGCAGTTTTTTCTGGACACGGAACAATGTTTTTTGGTGCAATTGTACAGTTGTTTACCGAACTAGGAGGACCTATACCAAACGCTGAAGAAAGTGCAGCCATGGCAGGAAGAGTAAACACCAGCCCTCCGGTGAAATGCTTGTTCACGAGCAATGAGTCAATAGTCACGATCAGTCTTCTACGGTGAGCTAGTGTAAATTTACTTTTAGGTCGTGTCATATTCCTCATGTGACATGTCCTCGCCGTCACCGGTACAAATTCGGGAGGCGAACGCACACCTGGCCGCGGTGCACAGGCGGGTAGCAGAACTGGAGCAGCGGCTCGAGGCAGCAGAGAACACCGTGAGGGAGCAAGCGGAGAGTCTCATCAGGAAGGACGAGCAACTGAGGGCTGCTACCCAGGAGATCACCGAGGCCAAGAATAAGTAAGTGATGGAGGTGTTGTCTCTTCAGGCATTGCCACAGCTCCCCTTTCATTTACCAACTATTGTTGTTTCATATTTGGATTGTGTGGCCGAGACTGCAGAAAGATTTGCTGATAGTTTATCATCGAATCATCGATTTCCCTTTTTATCTAACTTTTCTCTAGAGAGATTTACTACCTCCACGAGAAGCTGTGCAAGTCAGAGGACACCATCCAGAGGTTTCAGAACATGGTCAAGGAGAAGGATGCTATGATAGGCCAGTTGCAACATCGCTGCCAGCTCCTGGACAACATCTGTAAGAGCAGGCCTTTACTAGACAGTATGCTGTTCCATATGGCTGAGGCAGAAAGACTTGGGCCAGTGATGGGGATGGGTGAACCCACTGTCAAAACATCCCTCACAGACGGGGAGTCAAACTGCAGTCCCAACCGCATCTCTAACCACAAAGACTTCTCTCTCAGTGAGGATGACCAGGAGCTGGATGAGATAGTGTTTGGAACAACTGTATAGTACAAGGCCCCTGAGAAGAGTTAGGTTAGTGAAGAGGTTCTAGAAGAGGGTGGTACTTGAAGTAGAGGCATGAGTCATTTCAAAACATCTGCATGTTATTGAATTTAAAAAAAAAATCTCAAATAGATTGTGCTCTAAGTAGTTCTTTATACTCTGCAGATAACTTACAAGTTAACATGATGTCACATGGGGGAACTGCTTGACACGTTATGAAGCCTTTGGTTTAACCAAATAAAGGGAAACTAATCTGCCTTGATTCCACATCTTAACCAGACAATAACCAGGTGTCCATTTGACATCAGTTTCTGTTGTTTTAACTGCTGTATTTTTGTACTGTAATATTTGGAAATGGTGTAAAAATGACCTCATGTTAAGCTCAGTGTTCAAATGTCAAAAAGTGTTGAGAAGGTCAGAGTTCAGAAAGTACATCTGTCGCACATGCAAGGCTAGGTTCTACTGCATCCCATGCATTTGACTATATAGTATACACGTTTCAGTCATTCTGCACTAACAAAGTTTTTTTTAAAGTGACAATTAAATTTAAAGTGCTTGAGGTTATTTTCGGGGAGTGTACTTACTCTACACGTATCCCATGTAAGCATGACATTTTAATGGTTAATCTAAGACATACATTAGCCTCTTGTTGGCGTCAATATTTGCTTCAGAGAAGCAAAGTCTATGCAACATTGAAGTTTGCGTCACTCTTACAGTACACTCACTCTTGCATTATAGAAGATGCTACATAGATGTGACATTCCAGTAGGGTCAAAAGCAGGGGAAATCATGCCTTGTGCTCTCATAATAATAGTGTACTGTTTTGCTTAGTCATTATATATTGTGTTGGCTTAAATCATCAGGTGGCTAAAAGTATTGTGTTATGTCTGCTGTGTCTTTCAGTACAACTGCATGATTGTGCAGCTTAAACTGTTCCTTTTGTGATCATTGTACCTGTGCTTTAACACGGGAACAGTTTTGCCTCTGAACTGTCAAACGTGTGTTGCTCTGTTCATTTAAGAAAATATTTTCTGAGAAGTGGTATTTTGATTCAATGAGGGAAGTTTTTTTTTTAGCAACAGACCAGTCTGTCTGCTACATTAATAAATTACTTATTTATACAATATTTACTTCATTTATTTGGAAAAAGACAAAGTTAATAGCTTGGCAGTGTCACTAGCTACTTTTCCTACTTCAGGGATAATGTGACTGAAAAACAATACTTAAATCTTTGTAAAACATTCCCCGTGCCTGCGTCTTCACTAGAGGGGTATGGTGCTTGACACAAAGGCTATGGTGGCAATGTTATTTTGACAACGCTATCCCTATGGAGATGCATACGTTAGAAGTTATGCGAGGAAAGTTCAGATAACTGCTCAAGACACCTATAGGCAGGAATGCAACCCAATTGTTTTTACCCCAGAATATTAATGTACTGAGATTTCATTGTATATTCTGGGAAGGATTTTAGAAAAGTTCATAGTGGGCATATCAAGGGAAAGAAGAACAACATTTAACACTATTGAACGTACATAGTAATCTTTATTAATTTCAATATAAAACATTTTCATAGCAGGAGTGACCAATGTGACTTCCCCCCCCCCCATTCATTTAGATAAACATTGAGACAATAAAAGGTCATTTTGCACAATATATGGTTTGTTATTTAAGATTCCAATCACTCTGCTTTGGGCAATAGTGATAATTTTGGCCAGGCTTTATCATTGCTGCAGTACCAGCTTCCACCTGCCAATGCAGTTGTAGAAGCCTTAAGCACAATCAGGGCCAAGTGGCTGGCGTAGCACTTCCACCATGCCCAGTGGCCTCTTAAGCAGGCCAGGCAAGAAGGGCCCACCTCTGTCAGGAAAGAAGGAATGGGCAGCAGTCTTCCGGCGGTGGACCCTGGAGCTCCCCATTAATCCCACACTATCCTGGGAATAGTCCCCAGAGCACGTGCTCCTGACAAAGGTCCTGTTGCCACTGGTCAAGGAACACTGGAACAGCCAGCGGGGAGAGGGTGTGGCTACTGGGGACCAGTTTTGTGAGGCAGGAGGGGGCTCCCCACAGGGCTACTCACTGGGTTCCTGTAATGATCTGAGCGGAAGGAAGACACCCGGGGGAAGGCCAGGTGGCTGCCGTACAGAGCCTGAAGCCGGGTGACTGCTGTTGGTGCTTTACTCAAAATGCCGCTTACAATCTGCTGCCTAGTGAACAGGCTACACCTGAACAAGAAAAAAAAAACAGTAAATAATGACCTAACTGGCCCTAGCCAGAATAGATTTTGACCCAACGCTTGCTTACAACTGCCTAGGCTTTGCTTACAGTAGCACTGGAGTCAGACACGCTTGACACTACGGAGCCGGTGCAAAATATGGCTCGGAAACCTTACCTCAATCCCTGGATGAGAAATGCGTGGTACGTATCATCCCATTATCCCAATTGTTACACCTAGAAGATTGAATGACTGCTATTCCCTCTGTTGCATAATGAACAAACATTGTGTCAGTCAAATCTATGTGTTGGAATATAACACACCCATGTGTCTCAAACTTTTAGATGGGCCAAAACACATTTCAGACATATTATATTTATGTTTTTATTTAAATAAGTGAATCAAGATAAAATGATCACGCTTCGTGTAGACTACAATTTTGTATGGACTGAACTGTCCAGGGAACTGAAAACTACATTCCCCACGTTGGAATCACAATTACAGGAAGTCACGTGGTTGAACAATATCGTTTCAAGGGCAATTTTTCCGAAGTGTTTACATTAGCTAACACGTGTAATTACTAGCTACAGTGTAATTTCTTAAAGATAATATTATAGCAGTTAGATATGGACGGATTTGGTTCCGATTTTTCATCAGGTGCTGGGTCCGGTAAAATGGATACCGGCACAATCATGGAGCAAGTAAAGGTACAGATTGCGGTGGCTAATGCGCAAGAGCTCTTGCAGGTAACGTTTAATTGTTTTGAGCTGGCTATGTAGTAGACATATTAACATTGTTTGTATCCAGGTATATAGCTAACTAATGCAAAAGCAACAGTTAGTTAGCTAGCTAGTTGGCTCAATAGACCATATCCAAACTGGGCATATCCAGCTAATGATTGTAATTGCCGGCCTTCAACTTGCTATCTTCTTAAACTCCCTGTCAGAGGTCGTTGAGCCTGAACTATGAGGTGAGAATTACTTTCTAGCTCACTGAAATGAAGGTGGGTTCAACTTTTTTCATTTTTCTTTGTTCTAGAGAATGACAGACAAATGTTTCAAGAAATGCATAGGCAAACCTGGAGGCACGTTGGACAACTCTGAACAGGTATGCCAGTGTATTTTATTTGCAGATTGATGGGATGGTATATGTATATGAAGTGTAATTTCAAACCTCAGATAAGGTGCATTTTTGAAAATGCTAATATTATGCTGTGGGACTGGGTAATGCTCACTGATATATTTGTCTGTTTATTGCAGAAATGCATCGCTATGTGCATGGATCGATATATGGATGCATGGAATACTGTGTCCCGTGCCTACAACTCCAGACTACAGAGGGAAAGAGCTCGTATATGAACATCGTCCTATTCTGCCAGCCACACCTTTGCAAAGCCAAAACATATGTCAGGGAAGGTGTTAGTGGCTGAGGCTGCAAGAGCGTATGTGGCATGATGACACAAACTTCTGTGAGAACACCTAACGGACAGGTTTGGAGACCCTGTGAATGGCAGCAATAATGATAGTGGACATTTTCCTTTCACTAAAAGGATATTTTAACAAATGGATATCTTCTATTGTTTTTTGTTATTATTATTAAGTGTCATGAATTAATAATGTTAAAAAGGAAATATCTGCAATTATAATGTAAAACTCTCTGTAACTGTCCCCTAAAAGTTCAGTGTCAGGTACCTATTCTTCAGTTGGCTACTGGCTGTCAGTGTGGGTGAAACACCAGTTCCCTGATGGGATTAGGCAAGGCTTCTTTTACCACCTTGCTAAACCTGGTTTCTTCCCTGTGGAAGAACTGAGGAACAATTTTTTGTTTGTTTTCATAATTGTGAACCAGGCACTCGGACCAGCTAAACAATCCTATATCATAATGCGTGTCGAGAACAAAACAGTATTGTCAGACTTGCGTTCCAGTTGTCACTATCTGCCGTGGTGCAGACTTTGTATTGAACCTGTTTTGACTTTGTATTGAACCTGTTTTGAACCTGGCTGGCTTTGTTTGTCAGATTACTGGGAACAGCTCTCCTTCATTCATCCCTTTGATTTGTGTAAGGAAGTAAAAATAAATGGCCTGTGAGTGCTTAAAGATGGGTGCCGCTGCTCAGAAGTGTGTTTGACTGACTGGAATGGCCTTTTTTACTTGTGAGACGTAAATAAATAAATTCCGATCAAGCATTTGTGCTCTGTTTCTTTATTTTCTTATTTTTAATACTTATTCCTTGCATATTTCATATACATTCTCCCATGCTGGAGGAAACAGTGTCGTTGGTTCATATTTCATATACATTCTCCCATGCTGGAGGAAACAGTGTCGTTGGTTCATATTTCATATACATTCTCCCATGCTGGAGGAAACAGTGTCGTTGGTTCATATTTCATATACATTCTCCCATGCTGGAGGAAACAGTGTCGTTGGTTCATATTTCATATACATTCTCCCATGCTGGAGGAAACAGTGTCATTGGTTCATATTTCATATACATTCTCCCATGCTGGAGGAAACAGTGTCGTTGGTTCATATTTCATATACATTCTCCCATGCTGGAGGAAACAGTGTCGTTGGTTCATATTTCATATACATTCTCCCATGCTGGAGGAAACAGTGTCGTTGGTTCATATTTCATATACATTCTCCCATGCTGGAGGAAACAGTGTCGTTGGTTCATATTTCATATACATTCTCCCATGCTGGAGGAAACAGTGTCGTTGGTTCATATTTCATATACATTCTCCCATGCTGGAGGAAACAGTGTCGTTGGTTCATATTTCATATACATTCTCCCATGCTGGAGGAAACAGTGTCGTTGGTTCATATTTCATATACATTCTCCCATGCTGGAGGAAACAGTGTCGTTGGTTCATATTTCATATATATTCTCTCATGCTGGAGGAAACAGTGTCGTTGGTTCATATTTCATATATATTCTCTCATGCTGGAGGAAACAGTGTCGTTGGTTCATATTTCTTGTAGCACCTGAACTGCTTCCAGAAGTGTAGATCTAGCTACACTACATAAAGATGCTTTCATGCAAGGCTCAGTTCCTGAGCATCTGCTATAAAAATGTATCTTTTCCAACTTTTAGATGGTTGGCCCACAGAATTTACATTAAAAAGCTGGTTGGCCACATATGAAAAATGACAGTAATGTAAATGTCAATAAATAAACATTTTGAACCCACAGAAATCTTTCTCAAATACGATAAAATAAATACACAACTTCTACATGTTTATATGCATATTTTAGTAAAATGTCCACAGACCCCCATTTTACTAGTCCAAAAGTTCACCTGGATCTCCTGATATCTCCAGGTAGTTTCATGATGTTGATGGTGGAGTGCATACATCATCCTTGACCAGTAGCGCACAAGAAATACCAGTGATGGCTGCAAAGTAGAAAACCCATTGTGTCCTCAAGTATTGTATGATGTCTCAATTCCTCCTTTTTTCCATAGCCTCAAAAGGGCAGATAGTTAGATATCCATTCCCTGATGGCAGTGACCCGCATGTAGACTCCTGGGAAACCAGTCCATCCACAGCCATGTCCCCACCTGGTCACCCCGGCAACAAACCACTGGCCAGAGGGTTCACAACGCATGAGGGGGCCACCAAAATCTCCCTGAATCTCCCAAAATGTGCATTGGTCCTGGGAAGGTCGATAAGAGCATAAGAACAAAAAGAAGTCACCTGATTTTAAATGTTTGTCACCATACAGACTGTAAATGTACATTTGGGAACAGTAGCTAGGTTTCCATCGAATTGACGCATAAAAACAAAATCTGCATAAGAACGATGTGTGCATTTTCCTACCAGAGGTGTATTCCCATCAAACATACTCGTTGCAGATTTAAAAAACTGTGTGATGACTGCACTTTTTTCGTTGTTGTTGCAGTTAAGTTATCATGTACTGAAAAAAAAACTAGTTAAATGGGTTTCCGTCACATTTTCAACTCTTATGGATGTTTTTGTTACAAAAACTGTTGCGATTAATGGCAAACTTGACCAATCTGGTTTTGGCGCATGCTTTCTAGACAACAGTTAGCTGATAAAGTGGACAGGGGGTTAATGATGAGATATGGATAAGATCATTTTATTTAATAATTAGCAGCCAAGCACCACTCACCATGTCACCGGCATTCAAATAATAGCAACAACCATTTCCAGTAGTCATCTGTCATACAGCTTTCACCGATCCTGTCATTTCAGTACAGTGTAGATGAATTGGAGATGCAGCCCCTGATAGTTTGTTGTAGGAGAGGTGGCAGAGCTGCTGCTACCAGCTAGCCCTCCTGCTGCTGTAAGAAGGGGCTTTAGGAATGGTCTCCAAGCCATCCTGTGGGCAAATGAGCACCACAGAGGTCCCTCTGCACACTGCTAAGCCCAGTTGTCTCTGTCAGCTTGAATTGGTCATCTGAGACTGGGGAGGGAGAAGAAAAGTATAAGTCAGCCACTCTCTTGGAGGAAAATGTAAGTTCAACAGCATGCATTTCCCATAAACTGGTATTTTGTTAGTAGTCCTCGTCAGGGTGCTGAGGGATGTGTTTCATTAGTAAAAAATAACATCCCTCAGCACCCTGACAAGGACTATTGTCAGAGGAGTTTGTATCCCTTACCACACATGCATTCAATTGTTCCATCCAACACCAGGTACAACAGATGATCGAAACCTTTCAGGACACCACTGGCTGTGAAAATTGTTAGTGAATAAAATGTGTTTGCAATTGAGGTGCATTGACTGTCAACATGAATGACCAGTCCTAGTTCAAAATAGCTGCTTAGTTGTTAGCTAGACAATTAGGCTACCTTCTCGTCCTCCCTGAAATGTCACTCAGACTGGTTTGTAAATATATTTTGACACGTCAAATATACTTTCTTTATCCTGCAGAGGAAATAAATAATGAATCAATGTGTCATGTGGGGATTGGAAAAATGCTAGCTCTCGTCCAGGGCGTTTACGTACGGTTTAAGACTTAACTTCAACACCCTGCGTCTTTCCATTCTTCCCTCAATAGAGGATTTTAATGTTGCTTAGTCACTGGCTTCAGTATACTTTCGTTACGCACCAACGTAAAGGTGTTGCAGGAGTGACAAACTTGTATCTATATGCGCAAGCTGTCATCATGGCCGTAACTAGGCTGCATATGGCATTGAAGTCCAGACCTCGGTAATCCTTTCTAATTTGAAAAAATTAATAAGACAAATATATATTTTGTACACAAAAGAAAGTCAATTACGGATCAACATCTAAATATTTCTTCCAGCGTTGATCAAAGCTCAGACAGATCTAACTGAGTTCTGGGCGGCAGGTAGTGGTTAGAGCGTTGGGCCAGTAACCGAAAGTTTGCTGGATCGAATCCCCGAGCTGACATGGTAAAAATCTGTCGTTCTGCCCCTGAACAAGGCGGTTAACCGGGAGGCCGTCAATAAGAATTTGTTCTTAACTGACTTGCCTAGTTAAATAAAGGTAAAAAAAAAAAAAAAAAAATCATGCCTGCCTCTTTGCGAACGAATGGCAGATTCATGAACAGTGAAAGTTCTCCTGCGTCCCCGAAATTTGCCTTCCAGAATTTGAACTTTTTCAGCACATTCACCAGTCTCAAACGGCTAACTCCACCCTCTAGCGGTACAGGCAAAGGGCCGATGTGAAACGAACTACCACAGCTCGCGGTCTGCTCAAGTAGGCAACTAGAAACGCTGCTGACAGTGTTTGAGAGATGCCGGACAAAAGGGTATTTTACAACCGTCCCGTGACGCCTGCCGTGTGCACAGACATCCCCCAAACAAACAAAAACTGACTGTCGGAGAATGAGTCCACAACTAGTAAATAGTCGCTTATAGTTACATTGCCTTCAGAAAGTATTCACACCCCTTGATGTTTTCCACATTTTGTTGTGTTACAGCCTGAATTTAAAATGGATTAAATTGCGATTTTTTTTAAAATCACTGGCCTACACACAAGATGTGCTTCTGCGGTGGAGGAGATCTTCATGGGCTATACTCAGCCTTGTCTCAGGGTAGTAAGTTGGTGGTCTGTTGATATCCCTCTAGTGCTGTGGGGGCTGTGCTTTGGCAAAGTGGGTGGGGTTATATCCTGCCTGGTTGGCCCTGTCTGGGGGTATTGTGTATGGGGCCACAGTGTCACCCGACCCACCCCTGTCTCAGTCTCCAGTATCTATGCTGCAATAGTCTATGTGCTGGAGGGCTAGGGTCTGTCTGTTATATCTGGTGTAATTCTCCTGTCTTATCTGGTGTCTTGTGTGAATTTAAATATGCTCCCTCTAATTATCTCTCTCTCCCTCATCTCCCAGAGGACCTGAGCCCTAGGATCATGCCTCAGGACTACCTGGCCTGATGACTCCTGGCTGTCCCCAGTCCTCCTGGTTGTGCTCCTGCTCCAGTTTCAACTGTTCTGCCTGCGGCTAGGGAACCCTGACCTGTTCACCAGACATGCTACCTTGTCCCAGACCTGCTGTTTTCAACTCTCTCTCTGTCTCTCTCTGCTGTCTCGACCTCTGAATGCTTAGCTATGAAAAGCCAACTGACATTTACTCCTGAGGTACTGACCTGTTGCACCCTCTACAACCACTGATTATTATTTGACCCTGCTGGTCAACTATTAACGTTTGAACATCTTGAAGAATAATCTGGCCTTAAATGGCCATGTACTCTTATAATCTCCACCCGACACAGCCAGAAGAGGACTGGCCACCCCTCAGAGCCTGTTTTCCGTAGAGGTTTCTTCCTAGGTTCCTGCCTTTCTGGGGAGTTTTTCCTAGCCACCGTGCTTCTACATCTGCATGGCTTGCTGTTTGGGGATTTAGGTAGGCTGGGTTTATGTATAGCACTTTGTGACATCAGCTGATTTTAAAAAGGGCTTTATAAATACATTTGATTGATTGATTGAATACCCCATAATTTCGAAGTGTAATGATGTTTATCTAAATTTTTCAAAATTAATAAAAAATGAAAAGCTAAAATGTCTTGAGTCAATAAGTATTCAACCCCTTTTTTATGGCAAGCCTAAATAAGTTCAGGAGTAAGACTTGCTTAACAAGTCACATAATAAGTTGCATGAACTGCATAGGCCTCCCGGGTGGCGCAGTGGTCTAGGGCACTGCATCGCAGTGCTAGCTGCGCCACCAGAGTCTCTGGGTTCACGCCCAGGCTCTGTCGCAGCCGGCCGCAACCGGGAGGTCCGTGGGGCGACGCACAATTGGCATAGCGTCGTCCGGGTTAGGGAGGGTTTGGCCGGTAGGGATATCCTTGTCTCAGTATGTAAAATGTAATAAAAATGTATGCACTCTACTGTAAGTCGCTCTGGATAAGAGCGTCTGCTAAAATGTAAATGTAAAATGTAACTCTCTCTGTGTGCATTAATAGTGAATAACATGATTTTTGAATGACTACCTCTTCTCTGTACCCCACACATACAATTATCTGTAAGGTTCCTCACTCAACAGTGAATTTCAACCACAGACTCAACCACAAAGACCAGAGAGGTTTTCCTGTACAGTATGTCAGTCAGTCAGGTGGCTAGCTGCCGGCAAGACATCTATTGCAGTAACGTTAAAGGGCTCTGGCTAGTATTACTTAGCCAACTAGAAGGATGAAGTAAGAAGCTAATGTTAAACGGAGCCTACCTCAGCTGGAGCAAAATATATGCTACTAAGTTCTTATAATAACTTTGCTTTACAGAGAGTAGGCTACTGAGACAGACAGTGATGTGGCGCTCAGTGGTGAGGCTGAGGCAGGCTGCACTGCATGCAGAAGGAAGCAGAGGAGACAGAGATAGAAAGGAAGCAAGCAGAGAGAGAGTTTAGTACAGTGGTTCCCAAACTTGAGGTCGGGCCCCATGTTGGATCTCTTGAGAAAATCTGTACTAATCTTATCAAACAAGTTAGGAACTTACAAAAAATGAGATATACTCCAATATGAACATCTTCATATCACATGGACTATCTTCCCTATAGGCCTACATTAAAATGGCATCAAAATATAGTTCTAAAAATGTCATAGGTTTTTGTTCCGTTCAACAATGTGTAGCTAATATGCTATGTGTTTGTAGATTGACTGTGGTGGATGAACCTACAGCAGCCAATGTGATAATGGCTGGGGTCATTTTTGAAATAGTTTTTGCTGTTCTCCAAATAGCATTTAAAGTGTCTCATTGTACAGAAAATCACTCCCACCCCTTCCGGACCTCAATAAAACTCAAACACTGTTCAAACCCTGGCTGTGATTTGTAGAATAAACAAAATAAATGACTTTTGAGCACTTCAGTTAGCATCAGACTAGCTGTCGCACATGCGCATGGACCAGAGATAGCCTGCAGCTTGCGCATAGCAGAGCAAATTTCATCAGCACTCAACGTCTTTACTTTGGTGAGTAACGAAAGTATATTAAAGCCAGTCACAAAATGTAAAGATGTAGGGGAGATTCTCATTTGGGCAAAATGAAATTCCCTAAAAACACACCACTTCGATACAGCTACAACTGGAAGTTACTTTTTCGTAGCAGGTTAGGATAATTCAGATAATAGGTTAGGAGAAAGATTAAGGTTAGGAAAAGGGTTAAGGTTAGTGAAAATGTTCTCCTAACCTGCTACGAGAAGTCACTTCTGATTGTAGTTATATCGAAGTGGTGTGTTTTTTGGGAGTCCCGAAAAAAACCGCAAGTGGGGTGTCTCGCTTCCTCTTTCTTCTCTGACAAACTCACCGCCATTTTTCCTCTTCCGGAAGTTCAATAACAGTTAACCTTTGACCTGGGGTGTATTCTGTTGCAAAGCGTTTCGTTTGTTGCAACAGAAACTGTTTACTCCAAACGCTGTTCAAAGTGACGTAAAGCTGCTGAGGTTCTAAACGGAAGTTGTAGTTAAGTAAAATGTTATGGTTTCATGCATTACCATTCCAATCTGAATAGTCTGCAAAGTATTTGAAACAATCTGCACATCTATAAACTATTGATTCTTCTGTACTCTAAAGTCTGTAAAGTAAAGTCTGCAGAGTTCCTTCCAACTTTTTCCAGTCATTAAAGTCGGGCATTTATGGTGCCTTCAAGACAACTGGGAACTCTGAAAAAAACAAGTTGGAATCATGACGTCAGTGATCTTCAGGTCGGAGCTCTAGAAAGAGGCCTGAGTTCCCGACTTGGAATTCTGAGTTGGATGACTTTCCAAACCCCTCATTGTTGAATTTGCGATTTCCAAGTTGTTGTGTAATGTTTATGTGTCACGACTTCTGCCGAAGTCTCTGGACATCGAGGGGGCTCCGGCGTACTCTGTTTGATCCATCCTGGATTCGAGACGTCGGGCGAGGGGCCTTCAGTACCTCATGGACTGGGAGGGGTACGGTCCGGAGGAGAGATGCTGGGTTCCGGTGGAGGACGTGTTAGATCCTTCCCTGCTGCGAGAATTCCACCGTCTCCATCCGGATCGCCCTGCACCTCGTCCTCCGGGTCGTCCCCGAGGCCGGTGTCGACGCGCTGCTGGGGCCGACTTCTGCCGAAGTCGATGCCTCTCCTTGTTCGGGCGGTGCTCGGCGGTCGACATCACAGGTCTTCTAGCCATCATTGATCCATTTTTCATTTTCCATTGGTTTTGTCTTGTCTTCCTACACACCTGGTTCCAATCCCATTCATTACCTGTTGTGTATTTAACCCTCTGTTTCCCCTCATGTCCTTGTCAGAGATTGTTTGTTGTTCATTTATTGTGTTGTTTGTATTGGTGTGCGACGGGTCCTCGTACCAACTTTGTTTTGATTATTGTCATGGTTTTGGAGCTATGTTTTTTAAGTTATTATACTACTCCATTTTACCAAGTTCGATTCTCCTGCGCCTGACTTCCCTGCCACCTATACACACGTCTATGACATTATGTCCAACAGCCGATGAGCACCGATACGTTTTATCTATAATTTCTCTTGATATGAAAAGGATTGAAAAGGATTTGCCAGTAGATTGTCGACTTAATTCATGACGATGACTGCTTGTGTAGCTTGCTAGCTAAGATTTTGAAAGTATGATGTCAAAGCTATTGTAGATATAACCTGATTTGACTTAATTGTATCTGTGGCCACTGACCTTGAGCCTTCTTGGATGTGCACTTCTAATGTAACTCTATGGCAGCACCCAAGGGTCTTGAATTTTCGAGCTCTCCCTGTAGATTTTGTGGTAACGTAGTGTCCTCATAAGTGACAGAACACTGAGCCAATCACGGCGCAACTAGAGAACATAAAAAAACTCCTACGCACCGTATTTTCCGCTGGCTGACCCACCACCACAGAAAGCACTGAGCTAGGTTGAAACACCTGCATTTTGGAGCTGCCTTAGTCAAGAAAGAAAAAAAGAGACCATGTTTGTATGCGGCTTTATTAACTGTAAGATTTTTTTTTAAATTACACTGTTTGCAAACTGATATGTGACACGTTTTAATGCCAAAATAACAGGCAAAACAGGCAAAAAATAAATAATACACACACATATATGTATATGTATATGTATATATATATATATGTATATATTTTATAGCTAAACGGGTGGGGCTCAAAACAGGTGGGGCTCTGCCCTGAATGACGGGTCGCCACTGCTATAAACATGTTGTCAGGAGTATGTATCAGTGGAAGCTCCTCAGAGGAGGAAGGGGAGGACCATCCTCCTCAGTGAATTTCATAAAAATATCAATTGTAAAACATTGAAAAAGTTATCATTTTTAGACAAAACTACACTAAATATATTCACGTCACCAAACAATTGATTAAAACACACTGTTTTGCAATGAAGGTCAACAGTAGCCTCAACAGCACTCTGTAGGGTAGCACCATGGTGTAGTCAGAGGACACAGTAATTATGACAACTTCCGGAGGACGTCCTCCAACCTATCAGCTCTTGCAGCATGAACTGACATGTTGTCCACCCAATCAAAGGATCAGAGAAGGATCAGAGAATGAATCTAGTACTGAAAGCATAAGCTATAGCTGGATAGCACTGCAGTGCATAAAATGTGGTAGTAGTTGACTCAAAGAGAGAGAAAGACAAATTCATTTCTTAAAAAATGAAGGAGAAGCAAGAGGTTTCATCACTTATTTTTTCACTTTCAGTTTCACTTACTTAACTCGCAAATGCAGCTGGCTAGTACAGTTACTCGAACACCCAGCTCAAACAGAGGAATGCTATGTTAGCTAGCTGGCCATGACTTTCCAACACAACATTGGAACTCTTCCAAGTCAAGGTAAGCTTTTGGTTTTATTAATTTATTGCCACCGGGACTATACACTGTAACGTTCTGCATGATTGTAGTGGGTTTACTAACGCATTAGTTCTATTAGCTATGTTGACTAGGACGTTACTTTAGCTAATATGGGGACAACGATGTAGGCTGTGTGTAGCGGTTATGATCTGGTTCGGCTTGGAAAGGTTTTTTCGCCTGGTCACATACAGGGGTTAGGGTTAGGGTTAAATGTGTTGGATCCTTGTGTTCAATGTGTTGTTCATTGAAGTCCACAAACAAAGGGAGAAGGTGAGAGGAGGAGAGTGCATAGAGGCGAGAAGGAATACAACATGGCTGCTATGAAAGTGAACTGTGTTCATGCTTGATCAAGGGTGTATTCATTCCTCCGATTCTGTTGAAAAACGATTCTTAAACGGAAGCAAACGAAACAGGGATAAAAATAATACCTGCATTTGTCCAATAGAAACTCTTGTTTGCACCACAATCAATGGCCAGATCTACCTGCTGAGCGAGCGAAAGATGAACAAAGCATTACCCAACATGGTACTGATGGATCCTTATATCGACACCTGCATGGGAATAGACAATGCCATACCCTGTCCTGGGCCTCTCCGTGGCTGTGTCACCATGCGCTCGGTCACAAGACACTGGTGAGTTGCCCGTAAACTAGTTTGAAGTTCACATCCTTCTCACCAACTCCCTCTCACCAACATAAGATATATTTATATATTGAAATGGTTAAGCACTTTTCAGCTATTCATTTTTCTTTCGAATGAAAAGGTACAAACAAATGTATCAATAGTTCAATAAAAGTCATTTATTGATTGTGTTGAACTGGCCACAGAGTGAAAAAACTTATGGGGTGTGTGCATTCATGATACGCAGAACAAAAAGACCAGTCATATGTTATTGACATGATGACCCTGGCATTTCTCTTGTTGCAATAGTTGAACTTTTAATAAAAGAAACATCCAATAATCATGATTAAAGTGAGTAATTGAGTGTATCAGCCCTTTTGGTGCTCTAGAAACAGACCACAGATAAAAATCCACAGACACTCAGTGTGAACGTGCCATACTGGAAGTGTGTTCCTACCGTGGTCCATATGTGCTTTAGTCAACTCATCTGATCCTCATTGTCATTTGCCTGATACACATCAAGCACATACAGATCTGGCACCGTGCTAGTTAGTGTATTTCAGTGTGAGACAGATAGAGATGGTTGTGATTGACATCTCTGGGCGAAAGAAAATTACAGGTAATTTCAAGCCCCCATCTTGCACAGTAATATCATGCTTTCAGTGCAAGAACGATTTGCCACATTTCAAACTAGACATATTTTTTGCAAAAGTGCATGTCAGTTATATGAATAGTAAATTTGTATTGATCCAGACATTATTCCATACGTATAGATTTCGACAGAACCAAAAACATTCTCACATTTTGAGGGTACCCATCAGCATGGTTACATTACATGGCTCTCCTAAAGATGTAAGATCTTAAAGACATGCTCCGCTACTTTGACGACTAAAAAATAATTGTTTAAACCTCCTGCTTTGGGCTGGATGTGTCAATGTGTAGTTCATACATGCATAATGGATGAGCAGAATTACCTCAATTAGCAATGAAATCCCTAAAACGACTGTTTTCTTGAAGCTGTGCTGCGCCCCATTTGAGTGACAGCTAGCAAGAGGCCTGCTCAGCGTTATCCAATGAGTTTGCAGGGCAAGCCCAACAGCTCAGTGGACACAGCGGAGGCCCGAAAAATGTATGAAGACTCTAGCTATAGTCTGTTCACCCTGTTACCGTCCGTCAAACGGTACCGGAGCATCGGCTCTCGGACCAACAGTTTCCGAGACAGCTTCTAGCCATAAGACTGCTAAATAGTTAGTCCGGGGAACCCTTAATTATCTGCACTGACCCTATCTTGCACTGACTCTATGCACACTCACAAGACTATGCACTGAGTGTACAAAACATTAGGAACACCTGCTCTTTCCATGACAGACTGACCAGGTGAATCCAGGTGAAAGCTATGATCCCTTATTGATGTCAACTGTTAATTCCTCTTAAATCAGTGTAGATGAAGGGGAGGAGACAGGTTAAAGAAGGATGTTTAAGCCTTGAGGCAATTGAGACATGGATTGTGTATGTGTGCCATTCAGAGGGTGAATGGGCAGACAAAATATTTAAGGGCCTTTGAACGGGATATGGTAGTAGGTGCCAAGCGCACCGGTTTGAGTGTGTCAAGAACTGCAACGCTGCTGGGTTTTTCACGCTCAACAGTTTTCTATGTGTATCAAGAATTTGATTTGAGAGAGAGAGAGAGAGAGAGAGAGTGAAAGCGCAATGACATGCAACATTTAAAACTTGTTGTTTATTTTAGGTTTAAAAAGGCTTCTGAAGTTTGTAATTTCCACTTTGAAATTTCAGACTTGATTTTCACTTAAGAAAAATGTATCAACCCTTTTAAAAATGTCCATTAATATTATAATTATATAATTATAATCCACATAATAATTTACATTTCCTGTTGCTGCAGGATTATTTTCCTGCTGTAGCAAACTGGCTCAAATTAAGCTCCAACAGCTGTACCTAGGCACTGGATGGCTGTCCAGATTCTCAATAAAAACCCTTTGAACAAGAGCAGCAAGTGAAGATTTTTCCCAATAGTTTGTAAAGCTATACTAATACATAGAGCTACATAATAAGTGCTTGTGACAGAAAAAGTACAAAAAAAATAGCAGCCAAGGCACAAAATAACAAAGTTCAGTAGCACAGAGTAAAACACCTTGTGGAGAAACATGCTGCAAGATCTTCTCTATTGTCACATTGATTATAGAAAAACACATCATATTTTTTCCCCAAGGCTTTACTTGTAAAATGTTTTATAAGGGAGCAGGAGTAGTTAGCCCAAGATACTGATCTAAGGTCCGTTTTGTGTTTGTCACCTGCAATCCTATAGCAACTTCTACTTGGGACCCTTTCCTAACAAATCTTCGCTAGAGGGCGCTATCACCATTCCAACAAGAGTAATATGACCAATTCAATCCTCCTGGAGTACTTTTGGGAAGTTTGTATTAGCTTCCACAGACAAAATTGTCTGATTAAAAACGATCAGCTACAAAGCTATATTATCTGCACATTTCAATCTAGAGGCTGTCATACTGTTGCCTATGATATCCTTAATTTGAATAAAAAGCTAATTGTTCAATAAATAAATTATTTTATCCAAAATCTATTATTTTACATGTGTTATTAGTGCCACAGTGGTTGATATAACGAATAAGAATTCCATAGATTAATCTGGGTTTTGTAAAAATCCAGATTCCACCATTTTTCATTAAAAAGAAAATCCAGGGATAAATTATCCAGGGAAGAATTGACACACTTGTTACAGTCACCAACGCTCTGGATAACATGAAAACAGCCTAACCAGCTCTGCTAGGGCGAGTAGAATGGTCAGAGTGAAGTGTTCTCTCATTTGTGTCTGGAAGTAGCTAGCAAGCTAGCCAACGTTAGTCAGTTAGCTTGGGTGTTTGACTGCCGTTGAGGTCAGAACACTCGGATCAACCCTACTCCTCGGGCCAGAGTATCCAGTGTGCGCTCTGAACGCTCCGAGAGCGAAACACTCTGAATTTACGAACTGACAATCTGACAACGCTCTGAATTTACGTACGACCCAGAGCGCACTCTGACACACTGGAGGCAATATAAGAATGCACCCTTTGACTGTACCAGAGTTAATCGCCATTGCACTGCACACTGCCCTATCCCACCTGGACAAGAAAAATACCTATGTAAGAATGCTGTTAATCGACTACAGCTCAGCCTTCAACAATATTGTGCCCAACACTAAGCTCAGGGCCCTCCCTTTGCAACTGGGTCCTGAAATTCCTGACGGGCCGACCCCAGGTGGTGAGGGTAGGCAACAACACCTCTGTCAAGCTGATCCTCAACACGGGGGCCCCACATGGGTGCGTACTCAGCCCCCTCCTGTACTCCCTGTTCACCCATGACTCCGTTGCCAGAGACGCCTCCAACTCAATCATCGAGTTTGATGACGACACAACAGTGGTGGGCCTGATTACCAACAATGATGAGACAGCCTACAGGGAGGAGGTGAGAGCCCTGGCGGAGTGGTGCTAGGAAAATAACCTCTCCCTCAAAGTCATCAAAACTAAGGAGCTGATCGTGGACTACAGGAGACAGCAGAGAGGGCACGCCCCCATCCACATCGACGGGCCGCAGTGGAGAGGGTCAAAAGCTTCAAATTCCTCGGCGTGCACACCACTGACAGCCTGAAATGGTCCCTTCACACAAACAGCGTCGTGAAGAAGGAGCAATACCACCTCTTCAACTTCAGGTGGCTGAAGAGATTTGTCTTGGCCCCGAAGACCCTCGCAAACTTCTACAGATGCACCATTGAGAGCATCCTGGGCTCCCGAGTGGGGCAGTGGTCTAAGGCACTGCGTCTCATTGCTAAAGGTGTCACTACAGACCCTGGTTCGAATCCAGGCTGTATCACAACCAGCAGTGATTGGGAGTCCCATAAGGCGGCACACAATTGGCCCAGCATCGTCCGGGGTACGGTTTGGCTGGGGTAAGCCATCATTGTAAATAAGAATTTGTTTTTAACTGACTTGCCTAGTTAAATAAAGGTTAAATAAATGAACAAAATCTAAATCCTGTCGATGTGTATCACTGCCTGGTACGGCAATTGCACCGTCCGCAACCTCAGGGCTCTCCAGAGGGTGGTGCGGTTAGCCCAATGCATCACCGGGAGCACACTGCCTGCCCTCCAGGACATATACAGCACCTGGTGTCACAAGAAGGCCTAAAAGATCCTCAAGGACCCAAGCCACTGACTGTTCATCCAGCTACGATCTATAAGGTGAAGACAGTACAGGTGCATCAAAGCTGGGACCGAGAGACTGAGAAACAGCTTTTATCTCCAGGCCATCAGACTGTTATTAAACAGTCACCACTAGCCGGCCTCCGCCCAGGACCCTGTCCTGAACCTTAATCACTGTTGCAGCCGGCTACCACTCGGTACTCTACCCTGCACCTTAAGAAACTGCTGCCCTATGTACAGAGTCATTGAACGCTGGTCACTTTCATAATGTTTACACACTGTTTCACCCACTTTATACACTGTATCTATATACTGTATTCTACGCATAGCTCATCAATATAACTACTGCTGTACACACCTTTCTATTCATATACCTACTCATTCAAGGGTTTTTCTTTATTTTTACTATTTTCTACATTGTAGAATAATAGGGAAGACATCAAAACTATGAAATAACACATATGGAACCATGTAGTAACCAAAAACAGCATTAAACAAATCAATATATATTTAATATTTTAGATTCTTCAAAGTAGCCACCCTTTGCCTTGATGACAGCTTTGCACACTCTTGGCATTCTCTCAACCAGCTTCATGAGGTGGTCACCTGAAATGCCTTTCAATTAACAGGTGTGCCTTGTTAAAATTGTATTTGTGGAATTTCTTTCCTTCTTAATGCGTTTGAGCCAATCAGTTGTGTTGTGACAAGATAGGGGTGGTATACAGAAGATAGCCCTATTTGGTAAAGACCAAGTCTATATTATGGCAAGAACAGCTCAAATAAACAAAGAGAAACGACAGTCCATCATTACTTTAAGACATGAAGGTCAGTTAAACCGGAAAATGTGCAGTCGCAAAAACCATCAAGAGCTATGATGAAACTGGCTCTCATGAGGACCGCCACAGGAAAGGAAGACCCAGAATTACCTCTGCTGCAGAGGATACGTTCATTAGAGTTAACTGCACCTCAGATTGCAGCCCAAATAAATGCTTCACAGAGTTCAAGTAACAGACACATCTCAACATCAACTGTTCAGAGGAGACTATGTGAATCAGGCCTTCATGGTCGAATTGATGCAAAGAAACCACTACTAAAGGACATCAATAAGAAGAAGAGACTTGCTTGGGCCAAGAAACACAAGCATTGGACATTAGACCAGTGGAAATCTGCCCTTTGGTCTGATGAGTCCAAATTTGCGATTTTTGGTTCCAACCGCCTTGTCTTTGTGAGATGCAGAGTAGGTGAACAGATGATCTCCGCATGTATGGTTCCCACCGTGAAGCAAGGAGGAGGAGGTGTAATGGTGTGGGGCTGTTTTGTTCGTGACACTGTCAGTGAATTATTTAGAATTCAAGGCACACTTAACCAGCACGGCTACCACAGCATTCTGCAGCGATACACCATCCCATCTGGTTTGCGCTTAGTGAGACTATCATTTGTTTTTCAACCTAAAATACATCTTCAGGCTATTTGACCAAGAAGGAGAGTGATGGTGTGCTGCATCAGATGACCTGGCCTCCACAATCACCCAACCTCAACCCAATTGAGATGGTTCGGGATGAGTTGGACCGCAGAGTGAAGGAAAAGCAGCCAACAAGTGCTCAGCATATGTGGGAAGTCCTTCAAGACTGTTGGAAAAGCATTCCTCATGAAGCTGGTTGAGAGAATGCCAAGAGTGTTCAAAGCTGTCATCAAGGCAAAGGGTGGCTAGTTTGAAGAATCAAAAATTTAAAATATTTTTTTTTGGTTACTACATGATTCCATATGTATTATTTCATAGTTTTGATGTCTTCACTATCATTCTACAATGTAGAAAATAGTCAAAACAACAACAAAAACTTATATAGGTGTGTCCAAACTTTTGACTGGTACTGTTTGTATATATTCAGATCATTTTTAATTAAAAAAATAAAATAAAATGTTTATTTTTTTTCTGGATTATGTGTGTATTGTTTTTTGTATTGCTAGGTATTACTGCACTGTTGCAGCTAGAAACACAAGCATTTCGCTGCACCTGCCATAACATCTGCTAATTGGTGTACGCAACCAATAAACTTGGATTTGATTTTAGTTCATGTCTTTAACTATTTCCACACAATCCAAACAAAAACAAATCAATTCTAAATATAAAATCTAGAAAAACATACTTCATCTTAAAGTAAACTTAAAGTAAAACCAGTGTTGTTCTTGTTTGACCAGACCATTATTTTGACAGCGCAGTGAACAGTTATGTACTCCAAACGTAGTGAAGTATTATCTGAAACCATTCATAAAATCATAAATGGACCCCATTGGTAATATGTAAGCCATATAAATTAATTATATCTTACCAGCATATACTGTGGAAGGAGAGGAAAACATTCTAAGTTTAACCTAGTGCGAAAAGAGAGTGGTACTATCTGGCTTTGGGTAGTCTGCTGTTCATATTTCTCTGGTTGGTCAGGTTGTTCAGGACACAATTGTTGGCAAGCGAAGCCAATTTGGAATTGAGTGCACCCTTTCTTTGCTCCCAGCTAGTCTCCTCTTCCTCCTCTGCCTCCTCTTCCTCCTCTGGCTCGCTTTCTTCATCGCTGCGCTCGTCTTTCTCCACCTACAGCATAAAGATACATGTAAGTGACCGTTTAAGGCTGCAGAAGAAATCAACAAACGGAACATAACCAGATGGTATAGCACAGAATGTATTGATAATGCCAATACATCTTACAAACACTTATGCCTTAAAGGCAGTCCCCTGTGATACTTCCAAGGTGTACAATGAAAGAAATGGACAGTACACCATAATCATCTTCAATGACGAATGTATTCTTTGTACGGACGTGTTTTGGCCGCAGTTGAACGAAAGCACGTCTATTCAAAGAATAAATGAATCATTGAAACATATTTATGGTGCACTGTCCATGTATTTCATTGTGGGCTTTCCTAAGATGATTCATCGCCCAACTACTTCTGACAAATAATACGAGTGAGCATGTGATCTACTTTTCTACTGTATCATGGCATCCGATTAAATCACTATTAATAAGTGTTAAGGATACAGGTATCCTGTGAGTGTATCCTGTGTGTGTGTGTATTTCTTTTCTCTCCTTCTCCCCTCACAGGTGGCAATAATCATTCCCCAATCAGTCACCAATCAGTCACCAATCAGAAGACACACCTCCTCCTGTTTCCATTACCAAATCACAACCCCTTTCCCTTGGTTTAAAAACCCATTCAGTTGTTATCTCTGGAGCTCAATCTCTCTGTCATGCAATCTCTCTGTAGGTCTCTTGTTTGTGCAACTACATGTCACTTTGTCCGTTACCCTGTGAGTATTGTTTTTTTTATGGTGTTTGACTGTTTGTTTGATGGTGGGAAAAGGGGGTACCAAGACAAGTCGCCCATGAGCATACACTACCCGTAGGAATACTTTGTCTAAGAACACTAGTTAGAACTGGGCGGACCACCCACTGTATTTTTGCTTAGTTAGTTGTATTGAAGTAGGCTAGTCTAGTTTAGTGGTGTTTTTGGATATTTGTTTCTTTCCTTGGGTCCAGCTCAGCCCCTTTTCCTGCCCCCCTTTTTCTGTGTGTTTACCAAATAAACCATGAGTGTTTGACGGTAATTTAGTTGTCTGTGGTTTTTCGTTCTCACTGTTACGTTTTCACTATTATACTTTGCATGAGTTATGTTACAGGTCTCGTTACCATCCCCCCATAGACTGTCGGGCCAAAGGGATTCGTAACATAAGTGGGGGCTTGTCTGGGATTTTGTCATTACTGACACCCATGCTGCTCGTGCAGATTGTTCTAGTGGTATAGTTCAGTGTTGAGCGTCATAGCTGATGTAGCATTAGTGTTTGCTATTTGTTGGCTCTTGTGTGGTAGTTCAAGATGGCTACTTTTGATTTGAAATCCTTTTTGGATAACACTTCATGGGAGGTTTTTGACAAATGTCAAAAGTTGATTTACAGACCTTGGCTGACCATTATTTTGTATCGATTCCGCAGAGTGTAGTTAAGGCGGAGGTTAAACAGCTAGTGTTAAATGTTTTGTTGGAAGAGCAGGTGCTTGTATTACCGCTGCCTGAGTCTACTACCCCTGTAGGGGATGTTGCTGCTCCTCTAAGCCCGTCGGTGTCTGAGGGCGAGGCTAGAACTCCAGCCACATTGCCCCGTTTTGATCCACTCTCCCCACAGTCAACCGGTGATGCCAGGAGGGATGTCCGTTCAATACAGTTCCAACTGGAGGTGGAAGAGAGAGCCCAAATTAGGCGGGAGACTCTTGGAGATGTGTAAAATGGAGGCAGAAAAAGAAAGAGACCAGCGGCAGATGGAGTACAAAATGTGCCAGATGGGACTGGAGGCAGAGACAGCGAGGCTGGCCTTCGTTCCTGCTGTGACTGTTAGTGAGGCGTCCTCACCAACTGGAGCTTCCAACACTTTTGACATTAGTAGGCATATTGCCTTGGTACCTTTGTTCAGAGAGTCAGAGGTTGACTCCTATTTTTGTGTTTTTGAACGTATAGCCGTAGCATTGAAATGGCCTGAAGAGGTATGGTGCCTATTACTTCAGTGTAAATTAACTGGTAAAGCCCAAGAGGTTTTGTCAGTGCTACCTCTTGAAGACAGTTTGAATTATGAAGTGGTCAAAGCTACTGTTCTTTGCGCCTATGAGCTTGTGCCGGAGGCATACCGACAGAGATTTAGGTCTCATAGAAAGTCTTCTAGTAAGACTTATGTGGAATTTGCTAGAGACAAGGGATATCTGTTTGATAAATGGCATGCTGCTAGCAAGGTAACTGATTTCAACTCTCTCCGGGAGTTAATCTTGTTGGAAGAGTTTAAAAATTGCTTACCCGAACGGATTGTAGTTTACCTAAACGAACAGAAAGTATCCTCCCTGTCAGAGGCGTCTGTGTTGGCAGACGAGTTTGTGTTGACGCACAAGAGCGTGTTTTCGGCTCATACTGAGAGTAGAGCCACTGAATTGCCTACTTTTAGTCCTAGTCGGCCAGCAGTAGTATATCAAGCACGCCAGAAAAATGAGCGTCTCTGTTTCTATTGTCATAAGGTGGGACATATGATTGCTTCCTGCTAAAACGCAAACGAGGGTTGCCTCTTCGTGCCAAGCCGCCAACAGGTGTTGGTCTAATTCGCACGGTTGTGAGGTCTGAAACGAAACAGGTGCCTCAGGGTAAATGTAGTTTGAAAGTCTCAGTCCCCGACGGCGGTTATGAACCGTTCATTTTCAAGGGGTTTGTGTCCCTAGCGAATGACGAAGCGTCTCAGCTTCCGGTTAAAATCCTTAGAGATACTGGTGCGGCGCAGTCGTTTAAATTGTCTGATGTGTTGCCCTTATCCGACGATACATACTGTGGTTCCAGTGTGTTTGTTCAGGGTATTGAAATGGGTTTTGTGCCGTTGCACTTTGTGAAAGTACACTGAGTTAATAAGTGGAATATTCAGTGTGGGGGTACGTTCTATGTTGCCAGTAAAAGGTGTGACCTTTATAGTGGGTAACGATATTGCCGGAGGAAAGGTAGTACCCGTATTGGAAGTATTGGATAAAAGTGACCACTCTATCTCCAATGAGCTGGCACAGAGTTATCCACATGTGTTCCCCGCTTGTGCTGTCACTCGTGCTCAGGCACGACAAGTGGGTGACGTGATAGATTTGTCAAACACTGTTCTGTTCAAAGAGGTTGATCAAGAGGATGGGTTGTGCGCTACCTCTGGGAAGCTGATCACCTCTGACAAACAGCCCAGGGAAGAATCGAAGTATGTTGAACTTATTGCTGATGCAATACAGTTACCAGTCACTCGTGAGCAGCTGATTGCTAACCAAAAGGTTGACAACAAGCTTGCTAAATGTTTTTCTAGTGCTGTCTCATTGGAAGAGGTAAAGAAGAAGAACGTGGCTTACTTCATTGATGGTAATCTCCTCATGTGTAAATGGACATCCCATGTTGACGCGGGCGGAAACTGGAATGCTGTTTACCAAATAGTGATTCCTACAGCCTTTTGACAAAACGTGTTATCCCTTGCTCATGATCACCAGTGGTCTGGTCATTTAGGAATTACCAAAACTTATGATCGGACCCTTCGACATTTCTTTTGGCCAGGTTTAAAACAAGATGTGGCTCAGTTCTGTCAGACATGCCACACGTCAGATAACAGGAAAACCAAATCAGGTTATTCCTCCCGCTCCTCTGTCCAATACCTGTCATAGGTGAACCATTTGAACATGTGGTGGTTGATTGTGTTGGACCGTTACCGAAGACAAAATCGGGTAACCAGTTTCTGTTAACAATTATGTGTATGGCAACAAGATACCCTGAGGCCATTCCTCTGAGAAGTATTACAGCTCCGGTAGTGAGTAAAGCCTTAATTAAATTCTTCACGCACCCTTAGGGTGCGCTTGAACGATGGCATCAGACACTGAAGTCTATGCTACGTAAATATTGTTTGGAATCTGAGAAAGATTGGGATGAGGGAGTTCCTCTAGTTTTGTTTGCTGCTTGTGAAACTGTAAGGTAGTAAGGCAGATAATGACTTTAGTCTACTGACCTTGCCCATAAAGACAAACTTGTAGACCATGCGAAGGATCAGCCAGGCCCAGAAGATGTGCAGAGCTTGCAGCACCAACAGCAGGGCATTGAAGAAGTAGTAGCCAAAGAAAGGCTGGAAGAAATCCAAGGACAAAACCAGGGTGGAGTGGACTATTCTGAAGGGGCATAGAAAACTGGAAATTAATCCAACCTCAACCCTTGCATTTTTAACATTCTCTAATTGATACTTCTGAACACATTCCCTTAACTGATTTATAGTACACACTATGTGCTATGTTCTGACTTGAGATGTGCGTCCATCGGATGTATTGGAATATTTGCATGTAGGCCTACATTTGAGTTACAAGTGTAAACTGTCAGAAAAGGATAGACCCTGAGTAATCTTATTACTACTTTTATTATAATTGACCTTTGTAATACACTCCTAATAAATTGTCAAATGACTGTGAGAAAGCCTCCAGTCTCACCTGCCAGGGAAGACCACTAGTCGTGTTAGCAGGAAGACCAGGGCGAAGATGACAAACAGTGTGTCACATGTCTTCCTCCAGCCAGCGTAGTTGAACATCTTGGCAGACTGTAAGTGAAATATAATAATACTCCTTTCACAGTTGGCCTTATTCACGACCCTCATGAGGCACTAGTAATGATACAGTTATGTGTTACCAGCTGGGTTGACCAATATAGCACAGTGGCTGCACAAATGATAGCATACAGTAATGCTGTTCTCCAACATATTGTATGATCTCCCAGTCCATACTCGCTGATGGAGTGGTTTTCTCGAGCACACACTGACAACCAATGTCCCCTTCTGACTCAATGTCTCCCATTGACTGCTTCTAAAGGAAGCATTATGTCACGCCTGGATCCTGACATGACAAGCCATACAGATTTCATCAGGTCCAAGATGATGGAGACAATGATTATTGTGAGATAACATCAGGGCAATACTACACTGCTTTACTGAGGTCATTTAAACACATCTTTAGGAATACATGTGATAATAGGAGTTCTATTTCAGAGCGGAAAGTCTCTTGGGAGAGTTAAGAGAAGTTCACCCCGAAGACATGTTTTCCTTTTACCACATAAAATTGCTAAAAATATAACCATATGTGTTTGATCGCTATGAACCTACAGATGCAGTATCTTCATTTGGAAATGAAAACTTGTAGAGTATTTGAGAGTATAAAAAAATTCTACTTTGAAATTTCAGACTTGATTTGCCCTATGGAAAAATGTACCAACACTTACAAAAAAAGTATATTAATTATAATCCACATCATAATCCACATTTCCTGATGATGCAGGATAATTTTCCTACTGTAGCAAATTGGCTCAAATTAAGATCCTACATCTGTATGAACAAAATAGTGTGATTTGCGGTCATAATAAGATTAAGTTATGTTAATAAACAATCCCTGTATTCAAATCAAGCTTACAGTGACCTACATGTAAACAAAGAACCTTGCTTAAATAACCACACAACCCATCAAAACAGTCTGTGGGGAAAATGGTAGTGCCAAATTAGCTTGACCACATGCATTTATGATAAGAGATATCATTCCCCCTTTAGTTCCCTGTGTCTGTATGATTTGTGTGTGACTTGTAAACTGAGACTGAGCTCCTACCTCCAGGAGGAAGTCTGAAGAATCATGGACTAGTATCACCAGTGTGCCAACGCGCACATAATTGGCACAGTACGAGAAACCGATGAGCAAAATGGTAGCGACGTGGTGGATGATCTGTTCCTTGAAATCCTGAAAACACACACAAACCACACAGCTATAGAGGATATACTATAACCTGAGCTTCAGCAGTTCTGCACTTCTGGTGCCGTAAATCACTCATCTTTCTCCTGTATGAGTGATTTATCAATGGTACAAAATTTTTAAAAAGTTGCTTAAGAACTGTACAAATCAGATATACGTGACAACATCTGTGAACCCCTCCTGCTTGTGTCTGCTGGTTATCTGTATAGCAGTTTATCTTTACAGGGTGTTCCTGATGAGTTTCAGAGTAGAGGTTGACTGTTTTTCAGATTATGGACAGAGAGCTGAGTCAGACCAAAGCAGGCCAGGAGGGGTTGGTCCCCATGAGGGGAGGGAATAGCAGGAGAGGATGAGGAGAGAAGGGGGGGGGGCAGGTAATTTGGGTCCTGAGGGGCTGGACTTGTTTCTAATTACTAAACCTCATTGGACATCGTCCAGATACATAGTTATCCTTGAAAACATCAACCACCTCTGTGGGCAGTTCCTGTAGGGAAACATGACTATAAAAATGACATGAACGTTTCAGTAAAACAAGCTGGGAATCTGCTGTGAACACTAACTGTAATCTGGAAGGGAAAGTAATGATTTTTTTCAGTGAAAGCTGATGCTGTTCTGTGGATTGGACTGAGTCACTGTGAATGGAGACAGGAGCGTGCGTGCGTGCAGACAGGAGTGACACATACCTTCCGCTTCACATCCACAGTGACACAGAGCAGCAGGGACCAATAGAAACCCAGTTCAGTGATGTAATACCAGTAGTGAGCCTCAGCGACAGGCTGCAGGGACAGAGAGAAACAAAACAAACACCAGGGGGGTTGAAGGTGACCGAGCATGACTCCGGGGGGTGCATCCCAATAGTCTAAAGTGACTTCCTTTAATTTCCTCCTCACCTTTATCTGCACCGATCTGACATAAAAGTAAAGTTGAAGGCTTTATGGGAACGGAAGTCTACATGGGGGGATTTGCTTTCACCTGTGCGGTTCTCACACAAGCGTAGATGACACAGGAGGTTGGTGGCATCTTAATTGGCTAAGCAGTAATGGCTGGACTGGAATGACTGGAATGGTAGCAAAAACATCCAACACATGGTTTCCAGGTGTTTGATGCCATTCAATTTGCTCCGTTCCAGGCATTATGAGCCTTCCTCCCCTCAGCAGCCTCCACTGGTAGATGACAAAAGAAAGGAAACCAGGGAGAGGAAGGAGGCCTTTTGAGACTAGTGAGACACAGCCCAGGTAGGAAGGAGTTAATGTGTGGACTGACTGTGACTCCATCCCCCACCTGTGCACTGGGAGAGATCAGTCAGTCAGGGGAGTTTACCAAGGAGGCCTTTTCCCAGCAGCAGCAGATAGACACCCAGCCCACTGCCAGGCCTGAGAGTCCACACAGCTGAGCATTTACAACAGGGAGCTCTATGTTTGGGGGATAACCCTTCACTGAAATGGAGAAACTCAGGATTCCACACATAGTGAAGCACAGGCTTTGAAACAACGCACCCCTGGGGCGGGCCAGTAACCAAAAGGTCGCTGGTTTGAATCACAGAACCGACTAGGCAAAAACCTGTCTGTGCCTTTGAGCAAGGAACTTAACCCTAATTGTTCCTGTAAGTCACTCTGGATAAGACTGTCTGCTAAATGACAAAAATGTACATTGCTAATTGCTGCTTTGTTTATTAAACCCCCTCATATTCTCAACCAAAGCTTTAAAGTGGAAGCTTTGAAACCCCCTTTAGCAAGCGTTCCCCCACGCTTCCACAGTCAAAGTTTAACATTAAAATCAGAGCGGATGTGTACATGTATAGAAAGAGGTGATAAATCAAAATGGCCGTGAAGTGACCCAAACATCCACCACCAAACAGTACTCTCCAAGACTCCATAGACAATAGAGGGAAGTTTACTGAGCCATTTAACCCCTAGAAATCCCACCCTCCCTCTCTGCAAGGCACCGAACACAGCCTGGCTTCAACAAAGGGAAGGGCAACAGCATTAGGGAGTTACAGTGCCATGATAGGTTTAAGTGTAGAAAGAGATGCTGTGTCATTTGTACTTGTAGTGTTTTCTGTTTCAGGTCATCCCTTTTAGGGAAGGAGGAGGAGAGGTTAAGTCCCCTGTAGGAATGTCATAACTCTTATCTGGAAGGGCGTTGTTCAATTCCTCCAGACATAGCTGTCAATAGCGGTGCAGCACAGCAGAAAGAGAATGTTTCCTGAGATTGTCCAAAGCAGTGTTTTCCAGATTCCCAAATCGTGTTTTGGGACTCGAGACTCAATGGTGTGGGATGCGGCTTATTGTGGCTATACAGTAGATTGGGTTGTCACTAGAAACATTGGATGTATTTACTTAGTGGGTGACAGGACAATCCCATAGGCTTTTGATGAGTGACAGGACAAACATGTTTGGAAACCACTGGTCAACTGAAAGTTAAAGTGAACTGTTCTACTCACTTGTTTGGGGTAGCCCTGCCAGCACTCTCTGTGGTCCCAGAACCAGGGGGTCTGAGGGACAGAACAAATAGTCACAGTGAGGGCCTCTTAGTAGTAGTAGTACAAGAAGCAGTAGCACTGTTTAGGGTAAAGGTAGCCAAAGTGAATGTGCTTAATATACTCACATCAATCAGGGAGGCAAACGCTGCTACAAATGCAATGAGGTAGAAAACGAACCTCCAACTGCCAAAACAAAATATTTGTCATAAGATAACTTAATATGCTTTCTATGAACTATACATTGAAATGAAATGGATCACATGAATACATAGAACTCTGAATGAGAGCTGACTCACGAGGCTTCACAGAACTTCTTGGTGTTGCTCGGCCTGTCTTGGTTACGGCGTTGGCGGAACCACGTTTCTATCTGGCGCTGACTGAGACCACAATGCTTCCCCAGGCCCAGGACCTCACTCTGAACACAGACAGGACCAAATCACCTCAGAGAGAGAAGCTCCGCTGTTCCTTTCCTAAGAAGACCCTCAGCATATCTTTCATATACAGATTTGTCAGGGAGATAGCCCATTACCTTCTTCAGCACCTTAAATGATCTCAATAGGTGTTTTATCATAGCTTCATTAGAGCAGAATTCCAATATTTTTTGTATGTAAAAAAATGATGATTTTTAAAATGACAAATATGTTAAATCCCTCCATTTGGCTTCCCCTGATCCCTGCTCTGTGCAAGCTATACCCTCTACCCTCTGCTCCTCCCTGCCTGTCACGCCCTGACCTTAGAGATCCTTTTTATGTCTCTATTTTGGTTTGGTCAGGGTGTGAGTTGGGGTGGGTATTCGATGTTCTATTATTTGTATTTCTATGTTTTGGCCGGGTATGGTTCTCAATCAGGGACAGCTGTCTATCGTTGTCTCTGATTGAGAACCATACTTAGGTAGCCCTTTTTCCCACCTGTCTTTGTGGGAAGTTTACTTTGTTTATGGCACATAGCCTTTAGCTTCACGGTTTGTTTTGTAGTGTTTATTGTTTTGTTCTGTGTTTTTTCATATAAAAAGAAAATGCTCACCACGCTGCGCCTTGGTCTACTTCAGTCGATGGCCGTGACACTGCCCACATAAAAAAATACTACAGTTTAATATAGAATACTAAAGTACTTACTGTGAAATTCTAAAGTAAACTGTAGTATATTGTAGAATACTATACTACACACTGTGGGGGCAGCAGGTAGCTTAGCAGTTAAGAGCGTTGGGCCAGTAAACTAAAAGTCCCTGGTTCAAATCCCTGAGCTGGCAAGGTGTAAAAATCTGCCGTTTTGCAGTTGAGCAAGGCAGTTAACCCCTAACAACAACTGATCCCTGGGCGCCGATGACGTGGATGTCGATAAGGCAGCACCCCGCACCTCTCTGATTGGGGTTAAATGAGGAAGACACATTTCGGTTGAATGCATTCAGTTGTGCAACTGACTAGGTATCCCCTTTCCTCTTTCGCTAGTATCCCTCAATCATGTGTAGTGCTTACTATAGAATGTTGTAGAATACTACAGTATTATCTGCAAAAAGAACACTGCACTGTCAGTAATGTCCGCAAAAACACTACAGTCTGCAAAAACACTACACTTTTTTTTTTACTAGAGTAAATACTACAGTATTTCATTTGCATATACCCTGCTCATTCCCCATACCACATTTTGTGCCACCCATAAGTGAGAAATCTACATGCCAAGTATAGACCATATTGTGTTCCCTACAGGTCATAGAAAAGCACAGAAGCGCTGAACTATTGGTTCAGATCCCAGTCCTACAGGTTATGCAAAATGTGATCTTTTGTATTTCTCCAGTAGGTTTCCTGAAAGAGAAAGCCTCCATTTCTATGTCAAAGATAATACAAATTTAAAAAACACTCTAGTAAATACTACAGTATACTACAGTTTGCACAAACCCTACATGAATTACTAAAGTGTATACTACAGTTTCCTTTTAGTACAGTATTTATACTATAGTTAACTGTAAATACTACAGTAAACACACTTTAGTCTGCAAAAATACTACAGTGAATACTACAGTAAATTCAGCAAAAACACTAGTGAATATTACAGTATTTATAGTATAGTATTTTTTCATGTGGGTGGCACTTTACACCACCTTAGGCTCATACTTCTACTGTACTGTAGAATGGCTCTTGTGTGGGGAGATACCTAATTACTCTAGAGGGCTCCTAGTATTAGTAGGTGTATATCACTCCTGAGTAACGGCAGAACACAGAGACAGACAAAATGCTCACCTAAACCTTGTTTGGAACTGATTTGATTTTATCATCGTGACATACCAATGAGGTGGTTACACAATATGGGTGTGGCTAGTGCAGTCCTGGTGATTGTATATGTTGAGAGCATTAACCTTCACTGAAAATTCAGGGAACGTCTATAGGGAGCCCATGCGCTTCATGAAAATGTGAGGTTTACAAATGAGGCAGGAAGACGTTCTAACACAGAGACTGACAGCCAGGTAATACTTCACCAACAACATAACCTGTTTCAACAATAGACAGAAGACAATGTCTAAATGCACAGAGAGAATAGGATTTGTGTATATCCATATACTATGGTATTTCTACTATCAGAGATTTGTACTTGTAAACGAGGAGACACATGCCTCAGCAAATGTACAGTCCAACATGTCAACATTTGCAAATTCTGCCTTGTTACTCCTAACGAGTAAAAAGGTGGAACATTTCCATGTGAACAGAGCCAAGCTATAAAATATGACCTGTACCTACCTGACTGACAAGGAAGGGATGGGCCACTAGAACAATGCCTTCCAAAGCATTTAAGGGTTTTACCCAAGGAAGTACTCTATTATTTATCCTATTCCACCAAATATACCTGGCTAATAAACAACTATCTTGTCATTTCCTGGTGTACTACAACCCACAATAGTAGACCCTAAACCCAACCCTAACCTAATACCCCTAAACGAGTTCCACATAACGGTTTCCTATTATAGCAGAAACTACTTTAACTTCAACCTGATCCCCATTCACCCAGTAAACCATATAATTACAACTCAACCTTTATGCACCAATGCTCTAATTCTACTTGAGGGCTATACTCAAGCAATAGAGTTTCTATTTCTAAACTGGTTACCAATGTAATTAGCGTAGTAAAAATACATGTTTTGTCATACACATGGTATACAGTCTGATATACCACGGCTTTCAGCCAATCAGCATTCAGGGCTCGAACCACCCAGTTTATAATTCTACTTGAGGGCTATACTCATGAAGCAATATAGATTCTCCAGGGGAGAAATTGTGTCTTATCTCATGAGTACTAGCTGCAATATTTGTAATGCTATGTGTAGAGGCTTGTATAAGATCTTTGCTAAAAACATACTCCTTATCAATTTCAGAATCAATCATATATGTTTCTATAAATGAATATTCCATATCCCACTAACAGAGTGACCGAGATGGATGAAGGCGATTTATAACTGACCTGTGAGGGTTGCTGTTTGTTCTGTTTGTAAAATGTCTCCAGCTTTGGGACAGGCAGGGCTCGAACCCGCACCCTGTCTCTCACCCCCAGCTGTCTGCTTAGTGGCATGGCTATGACCCTGTAGAGAAGACAGACAGAAAATAGAGTTCTGCAGTAGTTCAATGCAAAGGCAAATGTCAGTTACACCCTATTTTCCATATGTCACACTGCTTTTGACCAAAGCTGCAGTATTTTGGTCAAAGGAAGTGCACTGGGCACTATTGGTGAATAGCTTAAGACCGGGTGTTTTGCGTACTACAAAAAACTCCAGGTCCTAGTTATATTATAGCCTATAACAGGCCCCAGAGTTTTCATTGCGTATGTCAGGTGGGGTGAAAAACAGTCAGGTGGTTAGGAAAAATTCCTGGAATAGAATATCACTTAAGGCATAACCATTATCTCCTCAACAACAAAGAGCAAAAACACGAGAGCTCCTCATGTCACTCCATGTCAGTCTTCAACATAACATAACAAATGAACTGACAACCGCTGGAGCCTGTCCCATTCCCATACACTTAGTGTCACATTGGGCCAGACAACCTTTGTGCTAAATTGATACTACACCTCCAGGGACACTTGATCTATGTTTGTGTGTCTGAGTGAGAGGGTGTGCTTGTGTGTATACGCATGGGTGGGAAAGGGTACAGGTAAGAGTGTGTGTGTGCGTACCTGTGTGTGTATTTCTACAGTATGTGTGTACAATTTAAGTGTGTGAACCTTTACCTGAGAGATAATCATAGGTAAGTGGGCAGGCAGGGAGATCAGAAGTGATGGAAGTTCAGAGTAATTTAGCTCGGAGACTCCAGGGCTTTCCGGTTACAGGAACCCCAAAGGAAACACCTGCTGCTAATGAAGTCCCCACTGACGACTACTACTCGCATGTAAACAAACCCCTCCCTGCCCTGGCCCTGCGTATCTCACCTCATGAAACACGTACGCCTGCACGTGTGTGTTGTGACTGACACACAGCTCAGCCCTGCCCAGGTAGAGTACAGTACACCAATAAACCGTGAGGAAATAACTGATAAGGAAAAACATGCAAAAAATGAGTGTCCTATCGATCGCTCCATCAGACTTCTGTTCTTTCTGTCTCCATGCCTGAGCGCTCCACTTTACATTTCTGGCCTCTGCCTCCACATGGCTTCCAGCTCTAATGTAGTGTGCAGTACAAAAATCTACAACTAATGTCCACAGGTGCAATGTACAATAAATGCCATGAGGACAAGAAGAAAAACACCTGCACATTGTTAGAATGCTCCCATAGGTTTATTAGCAAATTTGACTGCAACGGATCTGTGTCAGGATTATAGAGCTTTTCTGCGTCAGGAGAAACTCCTGGCCCTATTTTTAATTGCCCATTAAAAAAGCTGGATAAACGCTCAAGTACATTTACTATAACAATGTTTTGACCCTATGATCGTCATCAGGTTTTAGAAACCGTTTTCTAAATCGTTGAAACGTTGTTACAATAATGTTGTTATAACACACCTGGGAACAGATCTCTATGTGCAGTGTTTTCCCGTTTTGCTCCCAATTGCTCTTAGCAAATTGTCTGACTTGCTGTCTAACTATGCTAAATCTGAGTTATTAATGTTTGGTGATCTTAACCTGGATTGGTTGATGCCCATATCAGATAAACTGAAAGATATTTGTACTGAGCTACATTTAAATTAACTGATAACAAAACCCACCCCAATTTAAAACCCACATTTTTGGGAGGGATATGATTCCGACAAACGCCCCCTCATAAGTGTACAACCAATGGAATCTTTGCTAATGAGCTCAGTGACCATTGTCTCATTGCCTGCATTAGAGATAATAAACTACCTAAACTGTATCCGTGCTTTATTACAAAGTGACATTTTAGAACTTCAATGTGCAACATTTCATGTATGACCTTGGGTTAAAGGTTTCCGTTAGCCGGTAATAGCCACTTTTTGCAGATAGAAAAAATGTAAAGCTGATAAATAAAATTGGTGCCGGCCAATTGTCCGGGAGAGAAAAATAATCCCATTGTTAAATAATACATTTTAGCGTATGCATTGACTGAAATAACCGTTGATGTAGCACGAGAGCTGCTGATACAGCTCAAACAGCTGTTTGTTGCTGCTGGAGTAAAACATGTGGTTTAATAAGCCCAATCATTGTGCAACAATTATAAAGGCAATCGCATGTAAAAAAAAACAAAAAACAATGGCCACGAGAAATAAAAATCGTAGCTCTTTTTAATCAACTGGTAATTTAAACGCGCTTCCCATTCGCCATTCAAGTGCATAGGCAACAAGGTAGGCTTCAGTGCGTCACCCACCACTTTGCAACGAGCTGGATGCAGTATGCATTTTGAAAATATTGACTTAATTGTTTGAAACCTGAACCTTTTACTACATATTATGAGGCATGTCTTACCTTGCTTCAAAACCTAGCCAAAATCCAACCAAACATGCAGGCAATTCTTTTATAAAGACTTCCATATGCCATTCCATATGCCATTGAAACCAGTAGCCTATTTCTCTACAGGACCTGTATTTTCTCCTGTAGTAGGTCATGTAGTATTTACTGTAGTATACTGTACTATTTACAGTATACTATAGTATAATAATGTAGTAAAAAAAATGTACGATATTATAGTATTTACTGTAGTGTTTTTGCAGACTGTAGTATGCTGAAGTATTTACTGTAGTATTTTCTAAAGTGTTTCTGTTTTATTATCTTTGACATAGAAGTGTGTGTGTGTGTGTGTGTGTGTGTGTGTGTTGGGGGGGATAGGCAGGGTATATGCAAATAAAATACTGTAGTATTTACTAGAGTTGAATTATTATTTTTTCAGACTAGTGTTTGTGTGAACATTTCTGTAGTATTTACAATAGTGTTTTTTTGGTGGATAATACTGTAGTATTTATTATAGTATTCTATAGTATACTACAACATTCTATACTAAGTACTACACATGATTGAGGATTGGTACAGTGTGTAGTATAGTATTCTACAGTATACTACAGTTTACTACAGAATTCTATCATAAGTACTGTGGATTCGCTTTATCAGAGGTGAGAGGTTTAATACTCATCACCGCATCCTTTATCATAAGGTCGGCTAGACCGCTGTATATTCCATAATTTCTTCCTTTTTGTGTACAAAGCTCTACTGCACAAGCTTCCAAAATATCTCACTTCTCTGTTAAAGTATAATTATACGAGGCATCAAACCCACTCACAGGGTTGGTTAACTCTTGAGGTCCCTCGTGTCTCTACCAACCTACAGTAGGTAAACCAGCCTTGAGTTTGGAATAATTTACCATTCTCATTACATCTTGAATCCCTGGTGGCAATAGACCAGTTTAGAACGCTGATGAGGAATGAATTCACTGAAGTTTGCAAGTGTTTTGGTTGATTGTAATAATTTATTTGTGTTGGTGAAATGTAGTGTATCTCTTGTATCTTGTAGTTTCTTTGTTTTGCTGTTTTATTGAATGAATATGTTGATTTGGGAACTGTTTGTTTTCAGGGCACCATTGAAAATGAAACCCTGGTCTCAATTGGGCTCCCCTGAATAAATTTAAGTTAAGATGAGGAAGAATCGTATTTTTGATATCCAGCGGCTTCTGGGAAACCATCGAGTGCATATCATCCTCAGCGTCTGCTGTAACCCAACCCATGTCTATCTACTGTCCATCAGCCTGACAGACAGACACACCATCAGCTTTCTGCCACAGCCTGAGTTAATATGAACCTAACAGAAAGACATTTTACAGCCCCAGCAAAAGCTGACTACTCATCAGGCATGAAGTCTACTTGGAATACTTCCAAAGGGCAAAAGCCGACAGCAGACAGGGTCATAGTCACTAAACACAAAGTTAACGGAACAAAACGGGGATGTACTATCCAATAAGACAGGGGTTCCCAAACTTGTGCAGTTAATGCTCATTTTCTTGCAATTCTATAAATTTAGACATTTCTAATGTGTATTCATGTGATATTTGAATGAACACATTAATGACAAGTTATAAATAGCTCTAGCTATGAAATGACTAACATAACAAGAGGAAAACTGATGATGCACTACCCAATTTAGAAATCGCACCTTGTGTATTCTTCTCTTAAATATTTTAAGAATAAGTTGAAAGCTGGACTGAGTTCCTTTAAAAAAGGGGGGAGGACCCCCGCGCCCCCTCACCTCTCAAAGACGTAGCGCAGGACGATGAAGCCCAGAGCCAGCGGCAGGGTGTAGAAGAGGTCCCGAGGTAGAGGGTAGCGGTCCCCCTCGATCTCTATGTCCTTCCAGGTGACCCCCGGAGGCAGCCAGTACTCCTCCTTCCATAGCCATTGGTCCAGCAGTCCTTCCATCCTACAGAGGAGAGGGGAGGGTGAAAGGAGAGGATAATGTTTGAGAGCTCGATCCTCAGAAGTGTCTGTGCCTGCTGAAACATTGATGCTGCTATTATTCATATTTATGGAGAAGACAGCGGCTGGGAACCTCCAAATGAAATATGACAAGCTAAAGAGAGTGAACAAGACGGTATGTGTCCTTGATTCACACTTCACAGACAGAATCATAGTTAGAGCCAACATGAAGTCTGTGTGTGGCTTAAAGGGATAATTCATCAAAATTACAAAATTACACAGGTTTCATTACCCTGTATGACCAGGGCCATAGTCAGGGTCTGAGTTTTAGTGTGGTCTCCCCCCATCCAATACATTTTAAGAAAGTTGAAGCACATTTACCGTAAAACTTTTTTTTTTTAATTACCCTAGCCATTATCACATTCATTGCTGTAGCTTCATTCACCTTAGCCTATTAGCTATACAATTAGCCCCTACACATTAACTCAGGATCGGGATTAAAAACTATAATTGAAAAAGTATTTTATTAACAAAAAGTAAACAAGAAAGTTTGCTTAAGGTTCGTTTCACTTAAAAAAGTACAGGAAAGGGGAATTCAACACTTATTTCAGATTTGTCTGAAATCGTTTCTGTAGTAAGTAACAGTTACGATTAGCATTCCTGAAAATGTATTTTGTTGAAATATAATTTGATCTCTGAGAAATTAAGCTAATTGATTGCACCCAAAATGCCCATTTTAATTTATAGAATTCAGATAATATTCAATAAATATAGCACCCAACATTCGATTTGGACCAAACTTCTTTCTACCCATGAGTAAGACACGAAGGAATTCCCAAAAGAAATTCAAAAGCCACCCACGGATCCCCCGCACCCCATGCCATCCCACCCCAACAACCAGTATACAGTATCCGATCTCTATGTTTGACAAGTAGTATGACGCTGTGGCTTGTAAGTATTGCTTCTCCATACTATGTAATGTATTCCCTGTGAATCTGGAGATCGTTTTTTTCACCATTCAGAGAAATTAGCCATTGAAGTCGCTTGCATTATTTAACATAAAGTATTGTGAAAGTACCAGGTTTTGACCACTAGATACCACTGTTCCTGCTATACCGCCACACTCTTTTATCGATTTGCTGGTCTCTTGTGTTTATTAAATAGATCACAACATTTCCTTTGCAATTTTGGGTAGAAAACCAATAGATTTGGCTCATTATGAAAATAAATTGTGTGGTCATCCTCACAATTCAAGCCAGACCTCCATGAAAGAAATGCAGTTTGTCTCTAATGCTTCAACCCAACTCGCCTTGAATAGTCCAACAAGTGGCAGCTCTCTGAGAGGGTTATCCCTATGGTGCAATTCTCATATGAAGACTTTTCCTACAAATCCAAAACGTTAATGGAGAAATGGGCAAGGGACTAAAATGTTGTGCCGATCCTAATAGAACCCAATACATTTACATTTACATTTTAGTCATTTAGCAGACGCTCTTATCCAGAGCGACTTACAGTAGAGTGCATACATTTTATTACATTTTTTTTTTTACATTTCATTACATTTTACATACTGAGACAAGGATATCCCTACCGGCCAAACCCTCCCTAACCCAGACGACGCTATGCCAATTGTGCGTCGCCCCACGGACCTCCCGGTTGCGGCCGGCTGCGACAGAGCCTGGGCGCGAACCCAGCCCAGCCTGGGCGCGAACCCAGAGACTCTGGTGGCGCAGCTAGCACTGCGATGCAGTGCCCTAGACCACTGCGCCACCCGGGAGGCCAATACCATTACAAAACACTATACAGTGTTTGTTTGGGACTTTCACTATTGAAGACCATTAGAGACCATAACATTATTTGATTGAAGGTCTGGTTGCCTAGTAATGGACTTTAGTCCCGCTTCACAACGCATCACTGGGAGCACGCTGCCTGCCCTCCAGGACATCTACAGCACCCAGTGTCAAAGGGTGGCCAAGAAGATCATTAAGGATCTCAGCCACCCAAGCCATGGACTGTTCACTCAGCTATCGTCCTACCGGCGACAGAAAAACTGCTTCTATTACCAGGCCATCAGACTGTTGAACATCACTAGCTGTCTACAAGGTGATGCACACTAACTCACACAAATCACACACAAGCTAAAGGTTACTATTTACAAGATTCACTCCGTTGATCTACGTGAGTGGAGTGGGATTTTTGGAGTAGTGGACACCTTTTGGTAACATGATATCTTTGCTGGTCCCACTCCCATTCCCATTGATACAAGCCCTAGTGCTAGGAAGGCAAAGTGTTCTCATTTTGAACCATTTCATGAGTCTCACTCATCGTCAACAAAACAAAGGAGATGATCGTGGACTTCAGGAAACAGCAGAGGAAGCACCCCCCATCCACATCGATGGGACAGCAGTGGAGAAGGTGGAAAGTTTTAAGTTCCTACACATCACGGACAAACTGAAATGGTCCACCCACACAGACAGTGTACACCTACCATCAACAGCGTGAAATTAATAAAAAAAATAGGAACGCAAGGCTTTATTGTTGGGTTTTTTACAGAAATGTTTAGTGATGGACTAGGAATGGCTGATCGACCGGTTGGTGATCACTGCTCTATAGCATGGGATAGCAGCGTTGGATGCGTGTGTGTAAGGATGCTGAAAAAATGTGGCTTGTCACCTAAAACCCTCACAAACTTTTACAGATGCACAATTGAGAGCATCCTGTACGGCAACTGCACCGCCCACAACCACAGTGCTCTCCAGAGGGTGGTGCGGTCTGCACAACACATCACCGGGGGCAAACTACTTGCCCTCCAGGACACCTACAGCACTCGATGTCACAGGAAGGCCAAAATGATCATCAAGGACAACAACCACCCGAGCCACTGCCTGTTCACCCTGCTACCATCCAGAAGGCGAGGTCGGTACAGGTGCATCAAAGCTGGGACCGAGAGACTGAAAAACAGCTTCTATCTCAAGGCCATCAGACTGTTAAACAGCATTCCCAAAAAAAATGGTTTGATTTGAAGGTATAACTCTGCCCACCCGGCAGGCCCAGAGATCAAATCAAGTGCACCTATAGGCTTACCGTTGGCCAATCAGATAACTCAGATCACTTTGTCTGCATAGTTTCCTTGCACCATAGACTATGAAAAGACGCCTCGAACACACAGCAAAGTTGATAATGCGAGATTTCAAAACTTTTAAAACCATGACTAGAGAGAGACTCAACGAATACAGCAAAGACCTGCTGTTTTTATGAGTAAGTTAATGTTTAAGTTGTTATTCAGCACTGTCAACACTTTGTCCAACAGTTTTAAAAGCCATACAATTTACATTTAGATAAGCTTGTGTTATTATTTGCTACCCTTTTTTAATATTAAGGAATATTTCACTTTCTCTGGTCATAGTTTCGCCATCAGCTGGAAGACTGAGTCCCCTTTTTTCAGCGTAGGGAGGGGGAGAGGAGGGACTGTGAGTCGGGTGAGAGGCAGCCTCACCGCTGCTCTCCTTCCCCTCAGACTGACCAGATGAGGCCATCAGTCCAGTAAAAATATATTATTTCAAAATGGTCTAAGAACAACATTGACAGGGCAATTCAAGCGTAGCCAATATGCAATATGCCAATATGCAATGTATTGGGCTTTTTGCCTACTGCAGTATTTTGCAACCGGGGGTACTTGGCCTTTCCACAGGGGGTACTTGAGAAGACTCATGAAACCATAGGCATAATCAGGGCTGCAACTTTGTTTTTTGAAGTGGGGGGGACCACATTTTTTATCCAGTCGGATAAACACTCAAAACAGCCTACTCGACTGCTCGAAGGCGTCCGGATGGTCCTAAAGCACACCGTTGCCTTGTCTTCTATCACATTCCAATGATAAAACTGGGGGGGACAGAAATGCAATTTCATAATGTGGGGGGGACATGCCCCTCGTCCCCAGTGAAAGTTGCACCACTGGGATTAATGGTAAAATGCACATGAGGGGGTACTTCACGGGTACTCTGGGCAGAGCTAAATGTACTTGGTGGGGCAGTAACCAAAAAAGGTTGGGATCCACTGGCCTACTGCACAAACTTCAATGCTACAGAACTGTTTTTAATTGTTTAATGTTGCATAGGCTAATGTTTTTTTAAAGATTTCGGCTTTTGACACAGAAAGTGATCTTGATTCAGAAAAAGTTTTTCACCACTGCTATAGAGACATTGAACCATGGTCACTTCCTGTTTCACACTGTGTATTTAAATACTGTATCCCCGACATAGCTCATCATAATATTTCTACTACTATACATTTTATTTTAGTTAGACTGTTTATATATACCAGACATTTATTTATACACTGGATTCTTGACATAGTTCAATCTAATATACTGTATCTACTGCTGTACATATCATTCTTAGCTGATCTTGTGTAAATTCTACCGTTGTACATATGTAGTGGACATGAGTCAGTCATGGTCACGTGATGAGGTAGCCCACCACGACCTTCGAGGGAATTTCCTCTTGGTCTAACGGTCTAAGACAGAGATCAAATCAAATGTTATTTGTCATATGCTCCGAATACAACAGGTGTAGACCTTACTGTGAAACTCTTACTTACAAGCCCTTAAGCAACAACGCAGTTTTAAGAAAATAGAGTTAAGAAAATATCTCCTAAATAAACTAAACTAAAAATAAGTAACACAATAAAATAACAATAATGAGGCTATATACAGGGGGTACTGGTACCAAGTCAAAGTGTGGGGGTACAAGTCAGTCGAGGTAATTTGTACATGTAGCTAGGGGTAAAGTGACAATGCATAGATAATAAACAGCAAGTAGCAGCAGTGTAAAAACAATGGATGGGGGTGAGGTCAATGAAAATAGTCTGGGTGGCCATTTGATTAATTGTTCAGTAGTCTTATGGCTTGGGGATAGAAGCAGTTAAGGAGCCTTTTGGGCCTAGACTTGGGCTTGCCGTGCGATAGCAGAGAGTACAGTCTATGACTTGGGTGACTAGTCTTTGGCAAATTTTTTGGCCTTCCTCTGACACTGCCTAGTATATAGGTCCTGGATGGCAGGAAGCTTGGCCCCAGTGATGTACTGGGCTGTACGCACTACCCTCTGTAGCGCCTTACGTCGGATGTCGAGCAGTTGTCATACCAGGCGGTGATGCAACCAGTCAGGATACTCTCGATGGTGCAGCTGTAGAACTTTTTGAGGATCTGGGGACCCATGCCAAATCTTATCAGTCTCCTGAGGGGGGAAAAGGCATTGTCGTGCGTTCTTCACGACTTTATTGGTGTGTTTGGACCGTGATAGTTTGTTGGTGATGTGGACACCAAGGAACTTGAAACGCTCGACCCACTCCACTACAGCCCCATCGATGTGAATGAGGGCGTGTTTGGCCCTCCTTTTCCTGTAGTCCACGATCATCTCCATTGTCTTGCTCACGTTGAGGGAGAGGTTGTTGTCCTGACACCACACTGCCAAATCTCTGATCTCCTCCCTATAGGCTGTCTCGTCATTGTCGGTGTTCAGACCTACTACCGTTGTGTCGTCAGCAAACTTAATGATGGTCTTGAAGTCGTGCATTTCCATGCAGCTGTGGCTGAACAGGGAGTACAGGAGGGGACTAAGCACATACCCCTGAGGGTATGTGTTGAGGATCAGCGTGGCAGATGTGTTGTTGCCTACCCTTACCACCTGGGGGCGGCCTTTCAGGAAGTCCAAGATCCAGTTGCAGAGGGAGGTGTTTAGTCCCAGGGTCCTTAGCTTAGTGATAAGCTTTGTGGGCACTATGGTGTTTGTAACGTCCTGACCAGAGTTTTTATGTGTTTTGCTTGTTTAGTGTTGGTCAGGACGTGAGCTGGGTGGGAATTCTATGTTGTGTGTCTAGTTAGTCTGTTTCTGTGTCCAGCCTAATATGGTTCTCAATCAGAGACAGCTGTCAATCGTTGTCCCTGATTGAGAATCATATATAGGTGGCTTGTTTTGTGTTGGGGATTGTGGGTGGTTGTTTCCTGTCTTTGTGTTTATCCGCACCAGCTAGGACTGTGACGGTTAGTTTGTTTTGTCATTTTGTATAGTGTTTTGTGTTAATTAAAATATGGAAAATTACCACGCTGCACATTGGTCCTCAGATCCTTCTCGCCTCTCCTCGTCTGAGGAGGAGGACGACTTAGACCGCCGTTACAGAACCACCCACCAAACTCGGACCAAGCAGCGTGAGTACGAGCAGCAGCGGCCCACTACACAGGAATCCTGGACATGGGAGGAAATTCTGGAGGGTAAAGGACACTGGGCTCACATTGGAGAATATCGCCGCTCTCGGGAAGAGATGGAGGCAGCTAAAGCCCAGGAGCGGTGGTATGAGGAGGCAGCACGGAAGCGTGGCTGGAAGCCCGTGAAGAAACCCCAAAAATGTCTTGGGGGGGGGGGGGGGCTAAAGGGTAGTGTGGCGAAGGTAGGTAGGAAACCTGCGCCCACTTCCCATGCTTACCGTGGAGAGCGGGAGTACGGGCAGACACCGTGTTATGCGGAAGAGCGCACGGTGTCTCCTGTACGTGTGCATAGCCCGGTGCGGGTTATTCCACCTCCCCGCACTGGGCGGGCTAGATTGAGCATTGAGCCAAGTGCCATGAAGCCGGCTCAACATATCTGGCCTCCAGTACGTCTCCTCGGGCTGGTGTACATGGCACCAGCCTTACGTATGGTGTCCCCGGTTCGCCAACACAGCCCAGTGCGGGTTATTCCACCTCCCCGCACTGGACGGGCTACGGGGAGCATTCAACCAGGTAAGGTTGGGCAGGCTCGGTGCTCAAGGGAGCCAGTACGCCTGCACGGTCCGGTATATCCGGCGCCACCTTCCCGCCCCAGCCCAGTACCACCAGTGCCTACACCACGCACCAGGCTTCTAGTGAGTCTCCAGAGCCCTGTTCCTCCTCCACGCACTCTCCCTGTGGTGCGTGTCTCCAGCCCAGTGCCTCCAGTTCCGGCACCACGCATCAAGCCTCCTGTGCGTCTCCAGAGCCCTGTACGCACTGTTCCTTCTCCCCGCACTCACCCTGAGGTGCGTGCCCTCAGCCCGGTACCACCAGTGCCGGTACCACGCACCAGGCCTATAGTGCGCTTTGAGAGTCCAGTGTGCCCTGTTCCTGCTCCCCGCACTAGCCTTGAGGTGCGTGTCTCCAGTCCGGTACCACCAGTTCCGGCACCACGCACCAGGCCTACTGTGCGCCTCAGCAGGTCAGAGTCGGCCGTCTGCCCAACGCCGCCTGCACTGCTCGTCTGCCCAGCGCCGTCTGAGCTGCCTGCCTGCCCAGCGCCGTCTGAGCCAACCGTCTGCCCAGCGCCGTCTGAGCCAACCGTCTGCCCAGCGCCGTCTGAGCCAACCGTCTGCCCAGCGCCGTCTGAGCCATCCGTCTGCCCAGCGCCGTCTGAGCCATCCGTCTGCCCAGCGCCATCTGAGCCATCCGTCTGCCCAGCGCCATCTGAGCCATCCGTCTGCCCAGCGCCATCTGAGCCATCCGTCTGCCCCGAGCCTTCAGAGCCGCCCGTCTGCCCCGAGCCATTAGAGCCGTCCGTCAGTCAGGAGCTGCCAGAGCCGTCCGTCAGTCAGGAGCTGCCAGAGCCGCCAGCCAGTCAGGAGCTGCCAGAGCCGCCAGCCAGTCAGGAACTGCCAGAGCCGCCAGCCAGTCAGGAGCTGCCAGAGCCGCCAGCCAGTCAGGAGCTGCCAGAGCCGCCAGCCAGTCAGGAGCTGCCAGAGCCGCCAGCCAGTCAGGAGCTGCCAGAGCCGCCAGCCAGTCAGGAGCTGCCAGAGCCGCCAGCCAGTCAGGAGCTGCCAGAGCCGCCAGCCAGTCAGGAGCTGCCAGAGCCGCCAGCCAGTCAGGAGCTTCGTGAGCTGCCTTCCAGTCGTGAGCTGCCCTACAGTCATGAGCTGCCCTACAGTCATGAGCTGCCACTCAGTCCGGCTCTGCCACTCAGTCCGGAGCTGCCACTCAGTCCGGAGCTGCCACTCAGTCCGGAGCTGCCATTCGTCCTGAGCTACCTCTCTGTCCTGAGCTACCTCTCTGTCCTGAGCTACCTCTCTGTCCTGAGCTACCTCCTAAATCATGTGGGGGCCTTGGGGAGGATTCTTAGGCCAAGGTCGTGGGCGAGGGTCGCCACTCAAAGGACGCTAAGGAGGGGGACAAAGACAGTGGTGGAGTGGTGTCCTCGTCCTGCGCCGGAGCCGCCACCGCGGACAGATGCCCACCCAGACCCTCCTCTTGAGTTTTAGGGGTGCGTTCGGAGTCCGCACCTCAGGAGGGGGGTACTGTAACGTCCTGACCAGAGTTCTTATGTGTTTTGCTTGTTTAGTGTTGGTCAGGACGTGAGCTGGGTGGGAATTCTATGTTGTGTGTCTAGTTAGTCTGTTTCTGTGTCCAGCCTAATATGGTTCTCAATCAGAGACAGCTGTCAATCGTTGTCCCTGATTGAGAATCATATATAGGTGGCTTGTTTTGTGTTGGGGATTGTGGGTGGTTGTTTCCTGTCTTTGTGTTTTGTCTGCACCAGCTAGGACTGTGACAGTTAGTTTGTTTTGTCATTTTGTATAGTGTCTTGTTTTGTGTTAATTAAAATATGGAAAATTACCACGCTGCACATTGGTCCTCAGATCCTTCTCGCCTCTCCTCGTCTGAGGAGGAGGACGACTTAGACTGCCGTTACAGTGTTGAATGCTGAGCAGTAGTCAATTAACAGCATTCTCACATAGGTGTTCCTTTTGTCCAGATGGGAAAGGGTAGTGTGGAGTGCAATTGAGATTGCATCATCTGTGGATCTGCTAGGGGGGTATGCGAATTGGAGTGGGTTTCCGTAAGGATGGTGTTGATGTGAGCCATGACCAGCCTTTCAAGCACTTCATAGCTACAGATGTGAGTGCTATGGGACGGTAGGTAGGCAGGTTACCGTTGCTTTCTTGGGCACAGGGACTATGGTGGTCTGCTTGAAACATGTAGATATTGGAGACTCGAGAGGTTGAAAATGTCAGTGAAGACACTTGCCAGTTGGTCCGCGCATGCTCTGAGTACACGTCCTGGTAATCCATCTGGCCCCGCGGCCTTGTGAATGTTGACCTGTTTAAAGGTCTTGCTCACATCGGCTATGGAGAGCGTGATCACACAGTTGTCCAGAACAGCTCTCATGCATGCTTCAGCGTTGCTTGCCTCAAAGCAGGCTTAAAAAGCATTTAGCTCGTCTGGTAGGCTCGCGTCACTGGGCAGCTCGCGGCTGGGTTTCCCTTTGTAGTCCGTAATAGTTTGCAAGCCCTGCCACATCCGACGAGCGTCAGTGTAGTAGGATTCAATCTTAGTCCTGTATTGATGCTTTGCCTGTTTGATGGTTCGTCTCAGAGTATAATGGGATTTCTTATAAGGGTCTGGATTAGTGTCCCGCTCCTTGAAAGCAGCAGCTATAGCCTTTATCTCGGTGAGGATGTTGCCTGTAATCCATGGCTTCTGGTTAGGATATGTACGTACGGTCACTGTGGGGACAGCGTCCTCGATGCACTTATTGATGAAGTCGGTGACTGAGGTGGTATACTCCTCAATGCCATTGGATGAATCCCGGAACATATTCCAGTCTGTGCTAGCAAAACAGTCGCATAGCATCCATGTCATCTGACCACGTCCGTATTGAGCGAGTCACTGGTACTTTCTGTTTTAGTTTTTGCTTGCAAGCAGGAATCAGGAGGATATAATTATGGTCAGATTTTCCAAATGGAGGGCGAGGGAGAGCTTTGTACGCGTCTCTGTGTGTGGAGTAAAGGTGGCCTAGAGTTGTTTTTCCTCTGGTTGCACATGTGACATGATGGTAGAAATGAGGTAAAACAGATTTAAGTTTGCCTGCATCAAAGTCTGCGGCCACTAGGAGCGGCGCTTCTGGATGAGCATTTTCTTGTTTGCTCATGGATTTATACAGTTCATTGAGTGCGGTCTTAGTGCCAGCATCGGTTTGTAGTAGTAAATAGACGGCTACAAAAATATAGATGAGAACTCTCTTGGTAGATAGTGTGGTCTACAGATTATCATGAGGTAGTCTACCTCAGGCGAGCAATACCTCAATACTACCTTAATATTAGAGATCACCTTGAACGAGAAATATTTTCATGGTTATTAAAACATCATGCCAGGGTAAGCCTAAACGAAACATAGCCCTTATTTTAAGTGTTTCTAAAATCCCCTATGGGAAAAATGAATGGGGGAAAAACGATTGGAACCATTTCCCGGTTTGACCACTAGGTTATGGGTATTATGATACCTCCACTGTGGGGCTCTATGTAGCTGACATGAGTCTTGTCAAGTGATGAGGTGGCCCCACCTGCAAACTTCAAAACCAGTGTCTGCCTGATCTGGGAATTTCCTCTTGGTCTCATGGTCATATTGGAACTTGCTCCCCATGGGAGACCCCGATTAATATCCTGCATATTACACATTCTTAAAGATTGCATTTAATTCCTGCTACAGCGCTATTTGGGTTGTTAATCATATTCGTCCCGCTGTTCTTGATTTCTTGTATCCCCCCTTTTAATTGTTTTACTGCATTGTTAGGAGCGAGTAAAATAAGCATTTAGCTGCCTGATAAACTGATTTGATTTTGATTTATCAAGTTGATATAATTGTTGTTGTGTGGGTATGGACCTCCCCTCACTGAACAGCAATGCAAACAGTCCCCGTATTCATGAGTGCGCACCTCTCTCCATCAACCTTGCGCGATTGGAGATCACTTGCCTTAATATGCCTTATTCAGCTAATTTCTCTGCATTTATCAGCGTGGTGATAAATACCAATGCATTCTCCTACCATAACGACTCAATTACTAAATTAAACATTTGGCGTGGCCCTTTGATTAATTGATAAATCGCTCCTAATGTAGCCTACTGTCTGAGATAGAGACCAAAACAAGGCCCAGGCAAAGAAAGCAACGTTTTCAGTCAAATGGAAAGTAAGCGCAGGATACGCCTTAAATCGATGACATAATAAAACGATGTATAGCCTATAGGTTCAGCCCCGCAATCTTCAACAAACCTGTCTCAATAACCTACAACAACAAATAGATAATAGATCAACAATAGCAATCTATTGGGTAGCCTACAACATCAATTCGCAAAAAGGCATTATGGAAAACGTTCGGTGTTACTGAAATTGATTTAAATTAACAACAACATTGAGATTACCTGTCCACTCTCGAATAATGGGATGGGGAGCACAGTGTTGTCACAGCGGTTATCCGGCAAGCAGGAGCCGATTGACGCAACCTGCCTCTGTTTGTGGCGGGCGCGCGCCACGTATCCTTCAAACCGAACACGGGGAAAAGCACCGCTCACATCAACACGCTGAACATAAGGCGGTAAATATGGCGCTTTCCCCGTTTTTCCCATCTAGGCAATAGAGAGCAATAGTAATGGCGTCTTTTTGTAGGCACTAACTCCGCCATGGTTCGTTAGAGGGTTTTTGGATAAACATCGAAAATAGAAGAGTACCTATGTTTTGTTCTATCAGATAATCTTCATCAGCTAACGTCACTTTTTGTGATTTCTGAAGTATTTATGTAATAATAAAAAAGGCTTCATAATTCATAAAGGTCATGTTAACTGACTGATATTATCTTATAGAAAAAATGTATAAAATCTCATAAGCCTGTGTTAACCTTATTTTCGGCGTTTATTCCAAAACCGTATTCTGAACGAACCAGAAGTAAATAATTTCTGTTTTGTAGGACTATAATGGCGAGCTCTATAGAACCCTAGTCAAAAAATTCTATAGGATTAGTGATTTTTCCAATAGAATCCTTTTTGTCACAAATGTAAATAACCGTGCAGACAATCTCAGTACTTTCACAGCTATTGGTGTTGCAGTTGGCACAATAATTTCAATGTGTGACACATGCACCAGATGCAAATGTTTACTCACATTGTGTCCCTTATGAGGTAGCTACTGGGCCGGCGGTTTTACAATCTCAAGTGACGGTTCAATATTGGTTGCTTATGATGTTATTATAGTTCACATGTTCACTGTCCACCTTCATAGGTAATTGTCTAAGAGGTTTGGAGGGTGGGTGCTCCATATGTTAAGCAGCCAATTTAACTATAGTTTATAGCCAAGTTTTCAGGATAAATCCTTTAGAATTTGATGTAAATATCTATACAATTCCCATTGACAAAATTGATAGAAATACTATTGGAGAAAAAAAAACATTGAAATCCTATAGAATCCTATATCATTCCAATACAAGGATCCAATTAGAATCCAATAGAAAAATCATATCAGATTTTGGAACCAGTTCTTTTGGATTCCCATAAGATTCTATCCTAAAGGATTTTATATACAATAATCTATTCGAAAACATCATTGTGCTGGAGTCTGGTGTGGAGTCTGTGCCCTTAATCACTTTCTGTATCTGTCTTCCTGTCACGTTCTGACCATAGTTCTTTTGTGTTTTCTTTGTTTTAGTGTTGGTCAGGACGTGAGCTGAGTGGGCATTCTATGTTGTGTGTCTAGTTTTCCCGTTTCTATGTTTGGCCTGATATGGTTCTCAATCAGAGGCAGGTGTTGTTAGTCATTCTCTCTGATTTGGAACCATATTTAGGTAGCCTGTTTTGTGTTGGGTTTTGTGGGTGGTTGTCTTCAGTCTTTGTGTGTATGCACCAGACAGAACTGTTTCGTTTCGTGTTATTCTCGTTTGTCGTTATTTTTGTTTGTTTGTTACGTATTCTATTAAAATGGATACTTTTCACGCTGCGCCTTGGTCCTCCTCTCCTTCGTCCACAGAAGAAAGCTGTTACACTTCCTATCTGTACTTACATCTGTCCTGTCAGAAAAACAATAAAATAACTCAGCTCTCCCAAAAAATTGAATAATAATATAATTCGAACCTAGTCAAAAAATCCTACAGGATTCCAATAATACAAAATCCTATTATAATCCAAAAGAAAATCCTATCCAATTTTGGAACCAGTCCTATTGGACTCCTATAGAATTAAATAGGATAGGTTCCAAAATCTGATAGGATTTCTTTTGGGTTCGAATAGCATTTAAAAAAAATGTTTATCCAAGGCAACTATTTTTATTGGTAGGCATATACACTGAGTATAACAAACATTAGGAAAACCCAGCAGTGTTGCAGTTCTTGACACAAACCGATGTGCCTGGCAACTACTTTCAAAGGCACTTAAATATTTTGTCTTGTCCATTCTCCCTCTGAATGGCACACATACACAATTCATGTCTCAGTTGTTTCAAGGCTTAAAAACCCTTCTTCAACCTGTCTCCTCCACTTTTAAACCATTATATAACTAATCTACATTGATTGACGTGAATTTAACAAGTGACATCAAAGGGATCATAGCTTTCACCTGGATTTACCTGGTCAGTCTATGTCATAGAAAGAGCAGGTGTTCTTAATGTTTTGTATACTCAGTGTAATTTCCCAATCTGAAGAAACATATGGGCATACAGATGTGGTAGCAGATGTGAATAGTTTCTTTGGAATTGATTAGTTTTTCATTTTGTTATACCTTCAGAGTGCCCATACCATACCCATTACTTACCTAATGAGCTGAGACCTTCTGTAGCCTTGCTTGAGCATGCGCACTAATGAATAAGCACATGGTTGTGCAACTATCATTTCAGCTTATGACCGCATGAAATAAATTGGCACTTGCACAACAGCAAACCCTGGGAACTCCAAGGACAACCACAAGAATTAATAAAAAAGATGACTCAAGTCATACTCACCCAGGAAAGAGTGAGTAATATTACACAATTCCCAGTGAAAGTTTGCAGAACTAGATAGGTTTAGTCAAACAGATGAAACTATCAGGCAGCAGGAAAAAGGGATTTAGAAACACTTTACATATATACTATATAGAAACACTTTATACATACAGTGGGGCAAAAAAGTATTTAGTCAGCCACCAATTGTGCAAGTTCTCCCACTTAAAAAGATGAGAGAGGCCTGTAATTTTCATCATAGGTACACTTCAACTATGACAGACAAAATGAGAAGAAAAAAATCCAGAAAATCACATTGTAGGATTTTTAATGAATTTATTTGCAAATTATGGTGGAAAATAAGTATTTGGTCACCTACAAACAAGCAAGATTTCTGGCTCTCACAGACCTGTAACTTCTTCTTTAAGAGGCTCCTCTGTCCTCCACTCGTTACCTGTATTAATGGCACCTGTTTGAACTTGTTATCAGTATAAAAGACACCTGTCCACAACCTCAGTCACACTCCAAACTCCACTATGGCCAAGACCAAAGAGCTGTCAAAGGACACCAGAAACAAAATTGTAGACCTGCACCAGGCTGGGAAGACTGAATCTGCAATAGGTAAGCAGCTTGGTTTGAAGAAATCAACTGTGGGAGTAATTATTAGGAAATGGAAGACATACAAGACCACTGATAATCTCCCTCGATCTGGGGCTCCACGCAAGATCTCACCCCGTGGGGTCAAAATGATCACAAGAACGGTGAGCAAAAATCCCAGAACCACACGGGGGGGACCTAGTGAATGACCTGCAGAGAGCTGGGACCAAAGTAACAAAGCCTACCATCAGTAACACACTACGCCGCCAGGGACTCAAATCCTGCAGTGCCAGACGTGTCCCCCTGCTTAAGCCAGTACATGTCCAGGCCCGTCTGAAGTTTGCTAGAGAGCATTTGGATGATCCAGAAGAAGATTGGGAGAATGTCATATGGTCAGATGAAACCAAAATAGAAATTTTTGGTAAAAACTCAACCTTTCGTGTTTGGAGGACAAAGAATGCTGAGTTGCATCCAACGAACACCATACCTACTGTGAAGCATGGGGGTGGAAACATCATGCTTTGGTGCTGTTTTTCTGCAAAGGGACCAGGACGACTGATCCGTGTAAAGGAAAGAATGAATGGGGCCATGTATCGTGAGATTTTGAGTGAAAAACTCCTTCCATCAGCAAGGGCATTGAAGATGAAATGTGGCTGGGTCTTTCAGCATGACAATGATCCCAAACACACCGCCCGGGCAACGAAGGAGTGGCTTCGTAAGAAGCATTTCAAGGTCCTGGAGTGGCCTAGCCAGTCTCCAGATCTCAACCCCATAGAAAATCTTTGGAGGGAGTTGAAAGTCCGTGTTGCCCAGCAACAGCCCCAAAACATCACTGCTCTAGAGGAGATCTGCATGGAGGAATGGGCCAAAATACCAGCAACAGTGTGTGAAAACCTTGTGAAGACTTACAGAAAACGTTTGACCTCTGTCATTGCCAACAAAGGGTATATAACAAAGTATTGAGATACATTTTTGTTATTGACCAAATACTTATTTTCCACCATAATTTGCAAATAAGTTCATAAAAAATCCTACAATGTGATTTTCTGGATTTTTTTTGCTCATTTTGTCTGTCATAGTTGAAGTGTACCTATGATGAAAATTACAGGCCTCTCTCATCTTTTTAAGTGGGAGAACTTGCACAATTGGTGGCTGACTAAATACTTTTTTTGCCCCACTGTATACTGAACTGTATATGCACTGTATAAGGAGCTTCCCTTTGCTAATACTGAATAATCGTTTTTCTGTCCTAGAATAAACCTTCAGTTACGCCCTGCCTTCATATTATCTACTACTACCCACTCTAATGACATCAGTACAGCATTATGTACAGTACATAACCTAGCCAATCTGACAACCAGCTTTTTTTCCCATGCTGCTAGACTATAGGTGGCTTCAGGCCAAAACCAACAGTCTTCTGACGGGAGGGGATTCTACAGAGTTTCCTTAGAGGACCACCATGGCTCTACAATGCATGGCTCTGTCTGTTCATATTCCACTGTTAAAGATAGCCCCTCCCCTGTAAAAATGCTCTCCTCAGGAATTCAGAGTATGTATACTGTGAGGCGAGGCACCTGAGATGGGGATACAGCATGTGTGTACTGTCTAGTCTCTGAATACTTGACTGTCTAGGGAATATTTATACTCCTATCAGATTCCAAATAATAACCTGGAGACTAGATTAGATGTTATTAGTGTTTGGATTTGTATATTCTTAATATGTCGCCAGCCTAGTGTCATAGACTAGACGAAACATAGTAAACTTAAATCCGAGAAACTCAAATTAGTATGATGTGTTACGTTTGGTATGATTACATAAGACAGAAGGTTACTTAAAACAAAAATGAAAGTAGGGTAGTTGGTTGCGGTGGATGATGGATAGGCATGTAACGTGAAGTCTAGTAACCCAAAGGTTGCACGTTCGAATCTCATCGTAGACAACTTTAGCAACTTTACAACTACTTCCCATTTTTTAGCTACTTTGCAACTACTTAGCATGTTGGCTAACCCTTCCCCTGACCCTAACCTTAACCATTTAAACTAACCCTAACCCTAACCGTTAACCCCTAGCCTAGCTAACGTAAGCCACCTAGCTAACATTAGCGTTAGCCACCTAGCCTCCTAGCTAACGTAAGCAACCACAAATTGGAATTCGTAACTTATCATACGTTTTGCAAATTCATAACCTATTGTATGAATTGCATTTCGTAACATATCTTACAAATTGTAATGCATAACATATCATACGAAATGGATGATGTACAGTCGTGGCCAAAAGTTTTGAGAATGACACAAATATGAATTTCCACAAAGTTTGCTGCTTCAGTGTCTTTAGATATTTTTGTCAAATGTTACTATGGAATACTGAAGTATAATTACAAGCATTTCATAAGTGTCAAAGGCTTTTATTGACAATTACATGAAGTTGATGCAAAGAGTTTTTTGTTTGTCCACCCGCCTCTTGAGGATTGACCACAAGTTCTCAATGGGATTAAGGTCTGGGGAGTTTCTTGGCCATGGACCCAAAATATCGATGTTTTGTTCCCCGAGCCACTTAGTTATCACTTTTGCCTTATGTCAAGGTGCTCCATCATGCTGGAAAAGGCATTGGTCATCACCAAACTGTTCTTGGATGGTTGGGAGAAGTTGCTCTTGGAGGATGTGTTGGTACCATTCTTTATTCATGGCTGTGTTTTTAGGCAAAATTGTGAGTGAGCCCACTCCCTTGGCTAAGAAGCAACCCCACACATGAATGGTCTCAGGATGCTTTACTGTTGGCATGACACAGGACTGATGGTAGTGCTCACCTTGTCTTCTCCGGACAAGCTTTTTTCCAGATGCCGCAAACAATCGGAAAGGGGATTCATCAGAGAAAATGACTTTACCCCAGTCCTCAGCAGTCCAATCCCTGTACCTTTTGCAGAATATCAGTCTGTCCCTGATGTTTTTCCTGTAGAGAAGTGGCTTCTTTGCTGACCTTCTTGACACCAGGCCATCCTCCAAAAGTCTTCGCCTCACTGTGCGTGCAGATGCACTCACACCTGCCTGCCGCCATTCCTGAGCAAGCTCTGTACTGGTGGTGCCTCGATCCTGCAGCTGAATCAACTTTAGGAGACGGTCCTGGTGTTTGCTGGACTTTCTTGGGTGCCCTGAAGCCTTCTTCACAACAATTGACCCGCTCTCCTTGAAGTTCTTGATGAGCCGATAAATGGTTGATTTAGGTGCAATCTTACTGGCAGCAAAATCCTTGCCTGTGAAGCCCTTTTTGTGCAAAGCAATGATGACGGCACGTGTTTCCTTGCAGGTAACCATGATTGACAGAGGAAGAACAATGATTACAAGCACCACCCTCCTTTTGAAGCTTCCAGTCTGTTATTCGAACTCAATCAGCATGACAGAGTGATCTCCAGCCTTGTCCTCGTCAACACTCACACCTGTGTTAACGAGAGAATCACTGACATGATGTCAGCTGGTCCTTTTGTGGCAGGGCTGAAATGCAGTGGAAATGTTTTTTGGGGATTCAGTTCATTTGCATGGCAAAGAGGGACTTTGTAATTCATTTCAATTCATCTGATTACTCTTCATAACATTCTGGAGTATATGCAAATTGCCATCATACAAACTGAGGCAGCAGACTTTGTGAAAATTAATATTGGTGTCATTCTCAAAACTTTTGGCCACGACTGTACATCCACAAATGAATACATACCATACAAATTGTAACATATCATACTAATTGAAGTGTCTCATTCACCATGATAAGTTTACCCATGAGTCCAGGTTGATGCTGCATAGTGATTAAGTATAATAGCTATATTTTTGGGGAGATCTTTTTGGAGAAACTATCAGTTCAAATGGAATCACCACTAAATAAACACAAGCTCATGGACCAAGCTATTATGTAAGATGTACATCAAATCCTTGTGTTTATGTAACATGACACACATGTCATTTAACCAAACATTGAATGCCTTTGTTATCACAACCGCTTTAAATGTGATTTACAGTGATTTGTTTGCAACAGTACGATTTATGTTTCCTTTACTACTGTCCCCAAGTCATCAGCTACACAGGTCACCGTGGGGGCACTGTGACCACAGCAAACATGATAGTGCTGCTTGTTCTTGTTGACAGGTTTACGTTAGTATGAACTGTAGGGCTGAGACCACGATAGCATCTACACCGGGAGGGAAATTGCCTAGTACATTCATATAATGCTTTTCATGCCCACACATGCACATGTACATGCACATGCACCCGCACACACACACACACACACACACACACCTCCTCTGTGTTTCATTTTTCACACTGCTATCGCTCTGGGCCATCAGTCCGATGGTTAAGCTGTCACAGGGCATATTTGCCATGGAGCCCCGACTGCAGCGATGTGATTTATACCCTCAAAGCAATCAGCGAATCTGTGAGACGTAATGGTGTTATTAGACCCACACTGGAATGTAGTCTGACTTGGACTGGGGTGTTCAGGAAAGCCTCCATTGCCAGCCAGCCAGCCGGCCTGCAGACAGCATCAGGGAAAAAATTATCAAAGCACCCTTTGAAGGCCTGAGTCATTACACACACAGACAGAGGCAGAGGGGGAAAATAAACAACCTGAGAAGGACAGATGGACATTTCCCCCTGTCGAGCCTGGAGGTTGTAACTTCTTGAAACATTGTAGGGAGAGGAGGGGGAAACAACTCTGCTTGGTGTTGGTCTTGACATGAAGCCAGAGAGCTTTTTATAGTGTGGCTTTCTCATGATCAACATGGCCAATAACCTTTGTGAAAACAATGTGTCATTCGGAGGGGTTGTTTGTGTATGTATGTGTGTGCGCGGGCGGGTGTGGGTGTATGCCTGTTAGGTGGTTTTTACTACCGACAGGGACCAGTGTCCAAGCATATGAGCCCTGAGCTCATGAGCTCATGTCCTGTTACACAGCCAATCACAAAATATATATACAAATACAGTTGGGGTTCTAAAATGAACCAAAGTGATCAAATTTACAAAATTGCAGCGATGACTAATGTCTGTGTACAAAGTGAACCTGTTTCAGACCGTCTGTCTGATCTTTAGTAGGGAAAAGAAAACAAAGTCACCCAATATGCACAGAAATGCATTTACATTAATTATTAATGCTTTCACGTTCAAAGTCAAAGGCATCAATACCAGCCATTACAAAGTTGAGCTGAAATACAGTACAGAAACAATCGGTAACATTTCAACATAGTTCACTGTTTTCCACATCTTCAGTGTGTTGTCTTGTAGACAGTGATGAGACCTTTCTGAATAAAGTTTTGGACTATTACAAATGATGGTGTGATGTGTGGTGGAAGGTAAAACTGACCATAGTTCTTGTCCTTTCATAGCCTTTGTTAATGGAGGAGACATCTCTAGTCTGCCAGTGATGCAAGCTGTTCTACTCTGGCTGGACTTCACATGGATCCAGCTTCGACTCAGATAGCCCAGCCTCACCCTCGGAGAGGAAACAACAATTAAACAGACGGAGAGGGTGTGAAACAAGTCGAAAGGGGTCAGATAAAATATAGTGGACCTAACTGGCTGCCAAGAGTCTGTGGGTTAAGCAATACCACAGGCAGGCAGTCCTGAGGGGCCGTGGGGAGGTTGGGGAGGCCCCGCTAGGCTGCAGCCTCCCAGCCTGGTACCTCTCTTAGGGCCAACGATAACACAGCCGGGGAGGTAGGGAATGTGGACAGGAAACCAATATTTCACATCGCCGCTGAGCTTCTGAAGACCTGGCCCTAATGGAGTCACATTTTGCACCGAGAGAGAGGTCCTCCAGGAAACACACTGCTTTCCCACAGGATCCTTTTGACCCAGGTTCACACACACGCAAGCAAGCATCTATGCAAGCTAACACACACAAACCCTTTTGGCCTGGTTTCATCTTTCCTCACTGCCAGTCCCCATGCTCCTATGACTGTCCAACCGAAGTATCACAGTCCTGCCCCAAACAAGGCAGAGGCAAGCTGAGCAATGTCTCTGTCTGTGTGTGCCAGGTGTCTGGACTGCTCCCTGGTTGCCTACACAACAGGACCACTGTTTCAAACTGCATATAAAACATTGCTGGGTACTTTTCTCACTCAGAGAGAAAAATCTCCTAAGTTCTAACCCCCACTGTCCCTGACCCCCCTCCTTCCTTGCTCAATCCTTCCACCCAGTGTTGTTTTTCATCCTGTTGTTTTTGGCGTGGACCCTCTCTGACCCCCAGAGGAAGCACTCTAACACTGAGCTAAAAAAAACAGCACTAACCCTTAAGACACACACTCTAAGGCAAAGAATAACACAACAACTTGGGAGACATGAATGCTGCTCTGGGGCCAGCTAATTGAAAATCGCACTCACTGACAGAGCTCAGAAATTGACCTCATTCCATTGTGAATAACATTACGGTTTTGCTATACCTCCATCGTCCAGCAGAGAGCACACATGAGTATGAGCCTTGGGCTGATGCATTGTGGCTCTGACAGCTCTGAGATTAATGACATGGAAAATGGTTCTTCGACAAAAACAAATGAACACATTATTTAAAACCCCTTGGCTGCTGAAATATATCATTGTTTTATTGTGTTACATAGGAAAGGAACCCATTTGGCTTTTCTATGTATGACTTTGTGAATGGACTTTGTTGTAATAGCTGTTTCAGATTTAGAATACAATGAGTGGAATAAAAATTATTTCATGTGTCCAAATATATCCTCTACTGCCACACAGTATTTGTCAGAAAATGTTTATCAACTTGGCTCTGCATGCCATTGTTTTGTATTCTAAGGAATGTCTGGTACATTACATGACCAAAAGTATGTGGACACCTGCTGGTCGAACATCTCATTCCAAAATCATGGGCATTAATATGGAGTTGGTCCCCCCCTTTGCTACTATAACAGCCTCCACTTTTCTGGGAAAGGCTTTCCACTAGATGTTGCCACATTGCTATGGGAACTTGCTTCCATTCAGCCATAAGGCACTGATGTTGGGCAATTAGGCCTGGCTCGCAGTTGGCGTTCCAATTCATCCCGAAGGTATTCGATGTGGTTGAGGTCAGGGCTCTGTACAGGCCATTCAAGTTTTTCCATACCAATCTCGACAAACCATTTCTGTATGGACTTCGCTTTGTGCACGGGGGCATTGTCATGCTTAAACAGGAAAGGGCCTTCCCCAAACTGTTGCCACAAAGTTGGAAGCACAAAATCATCTAGAATTTCATTGTATACTTTAGCGTCAAGATTTCCCTTCACTGGAACTAAGGGGCCTAGCCCAAACCATGAAAAACAGCCCCAGAACATTATTCCTCCTCCACCAAACTTTACAGTTGGCACTATGCATTGGGTCAGGTAGCGTTCTCCTGGCATCTGCCAAATCCAGATTCGTCCGTCGGAATGCCAGATGGTGAAGCGTGATTCATCACTCCAGTGAACGCGTTTCCACTGCTCCAGAGTCCGATGGCGTTCCACATACTTTTGTATATATCGTGTATAAGTAGAAAAGCTGAGCTGGTGTTGATACTGCTGTATTACTGTAATGAACCCTACTTGGACAAATGCCAAAACAGTTCCCATCATGCAATGAATGACCTATCTGTCCTCTAAAACAATCTACTTCCATCGACTTCCACCCTGGTTTCATGTTTCCTCCATCTGAAACAATGCAGAACCTTTCTTCTGGTTATCCTTATCGGTTCTATTAGAGGGGTAGGTGGGTTCGAGGCAGAGGAGAGGCTGAAGAGATGGCTGTGTTCCCTGCCTCAGCAGTTCTTTACCAACCTCTGTCTGTCTGGCTGCTACTTTGAGCTTACAGTGCCTTGCAAAAATATTCACCCCCTTTGGTGTTTTTCCTATTTTGTTGCATTACAACCTGTAATTTGAATGGATTTTTATTTGGATTTCATGTAATGGACATACACAAAATAGTCCAAATTGGTGAAGTAAAATGAAAAAAATTACTTGTTTCAAAAAAGTATTATTTTTTTAAACCGGAAAAGTGGTGCGTGCATATGTATTCACCCCCTTTGCTATGAAGCCCCTAAATAAGATATGTTGCAACCAATTACCTTCACAAGTCACATAATTAGTTAAATAAAGTTCACCTGTGTGAAATCTAAGTGTCACATGATCTGTCACATGATCTCAGTATATATACACCTGTTCTGAAAGACCCCAGAGTCTGCAACACCACCAAGCAAGCGGCAATTTGAAGACCAAGGAGCTCTCCAAACAGGTCAGGGACAAAGTTGTGGAGAAGTACAGATCAGGGTTGGGCTATAAAAAAAAATCTGAAACTTTGAACATCCCACGGAGCACAATTAAATCCATTGTAAAAAAAAATGAAAGAATATGGCACCACAGCAAACCTGCCAAGAGAGGGCCGCCCACCAAAACTCACGGACCAGGCAAGGAGGGCATTAACCAGAGAGGCAACAAAGAGACCAAAGATAACCCTGAAGGAGATATAAAGGTCCACAGCGGAGATTGGAGAATCTGTCCATAGGACCACTTTAAGCCGTACACTCCACAGAGCTGGGCTTTATGGAAGAGTGGCAAGAAAAAAGCCATTGCTTAAAGAAAAAAATAAGCAAACACGTTTGGTGTTCGCCAAAAGGCACGTGGGAGACTCCCCAAACATATGGAAGAAGGTACTCTGGTCAAATGAGACTTTCTGGCCATCAAGGAAAACGCTGTGTCTGGCACAAACCCAACACCTCTCATCACCCCGAGAACAACATCCCCACAGGGAAGCATGGTGGTGGCAGCATCATGCTGTGGGGATGTTTTTCATCAGCAGGGACTGGGAAACTGGTCAGAATTGAAGGAATGATGGATGGAGCTAAATACAGGGAAATTCTTGAGGGAAACCTGTTTCAGTCTTCCAGAGATTTGAGACTGGGACGGATGTTCCCCTTCCAGCAGGACAATGACCCTAAGCATACTGCTAAAGCAACACTTGAGTGGTTTAAGGGGAAACATTTAAATGTCTTGGAATGGCCTAGTCAAAGCTCAGACCTCAATCCAATTGAAAATCTGTGGTATGACTTAAAGATTGCTGTACACCAGTGGAACCCATCCAACTTGAAGGAGCTGGAGCAGTTTTGCCTTGAAGAATGGGCAAAAATTTGCTGTAATTGCTGCAAAAGGTGGCTCTACAAAGTATTAACTTTGGGGGGGGGGGGGTTGGGAATAGTTATGCACGCTCAAGTTTCCTGTTTTATTGTCTTATTTCTTGTTTGTTTCACAATAAAACATATTTTGCATCTTCAAAGTGGTAGTCATGTTGTGTAAATCAAATGATACAAACCCCACAAAAATCAATTTTAATTCAAGGTTGTAAGGCAACAAATAGGAAAAATGCCAAGGGGGTGAATACTTTTGTAAGCCACTGTAGGTGGTCAGATCATCTTATCGGTTTGTAAGGGCATGGGTGTGGTGTTGCTCTGTGACCTCTGGATTTATGACTTCTTGATTACAGTAGGGGTGAATTCAGGCTAGGCAACTTGTTTATGTACATCAGTGCCCACACACACACATATACACTCATTGTATTCAGAAACCTGAAGCATATATCTGCTAGGGAAGTGTTGTGTACCTGCTATTTCTGCAATCAAACCAATTTAGAAATTTGTTTTAACAAGGGAGAAAAGGTATGTTTACTCGTTACTATGTAAACACTGCAATGTGGGTTTGATTGAATTGAGCCCAAGAGTTCTGTTTTTGTCTCCACAGTGGAATTCAGTGGAGATAATAGAACACACTCACTGTGAGGCAGCAAGCACAATGGAGACATTGTGTGTCATCTGTTTGGAATGTAAATATAAATGTGAGTTTATTCTGCATTCTTGTGCATTTTCCATAACATTGTCTCAATGCTTAAATGGTGATATGTATTGGAAGTGTCTAAAAAGACACTACACGCAGAATGGTAAAGTTAGGTATTATCATGTTTTTTCTAAAAGTTACTTTATAAAGTGAAAACATGTGGTAGGCTATGTTTTTTTGCCAAAAGTAATAATAATAAAAACTAACACTGGCACTTGACCCCTCCCCCCCCTTACTAGCTCTGACTCTGCTGAGAGCTACTTTATTGAGGAACATTGTACTTACTGTGGCTGTGATATGTGGTTGTCCCACCTAGCTATCTTAAGATGCATTCACTGAATTCAATTAATAAGTCGCTCTGGATAAGAGCGTCTGCTAAATGACTAAAATGTAAATGTAATGTCCAGAATCTGATTGTCTTCACATAAAGTAACCCAAAGTAGTTCAGTTGACTGACTGGCCAGTAGATGGCTCTCCTTTTCTAAAACGTTAGCTAAATCTGAACTGACATGTTTTTCCACCATAAAACCTTTCATTCAACTTAACCTTTAATTCAACTCTAATCTAATTTATCAAATTAAGTGGTTCCAAAAGGAATCCAAAAACGACAACATCCATTTCACAAAGCAGCAATCTTAAAATGGTTAATAGACTCAATTGATGGTAACGTCATGACACAAGTAAATATATACAGTATAACGACATCTTTAGGTAATAACCCTCAATGCTATTTAAATGAATGATATCCCATTCTTTCTCCTCTGTTTTGTTTCTCTATCTATCCTTTCACTGCTCAGATGGCTTTCCCAGAGAGCTAGTCATCTTTTCCTCTCGTCTGTCTGGCTCCTTGGATCCCCTCTCTCTCTTCTCTCACCCCCCTTCCCATCTCTCTCTCTTCCCTCTCTCTCTCTCTCTCTTCCCTCTACTTCAGCTTGCCTGCCAGATCTCTGGCCCCGCCAGGTCCTATATGTCACATGCCTGGTTCTCTATCTCCCCCAGACCAGGACACAGACTGAGAGGGCCGGTATCAGTGTTTCCAGTCAGTCGGGGTTTCCACTTAGGTCAGATATGAATGGGTTTCCACTTAGGTCAGATATGAATGGGTTTCCACTTAGGTCAGATATGAATGGGTTTCCACTTAGGTCAGATATGAATGGGTTTACAGGAACTACAGTAGTTGTAAAGTGTCATCTATAGTTTGGAAGAACATCAGATCCTACAATAGTAGCAAGTCTCTTTTTTTATTCAGTAAGTAGCTGTTGGTATTTTCTTGCTAGGGTAATTGCATTTTAGTGCTGTCTTTTACCTAGTAGACTACTTAATCACTGCTGTTTGAACTGTCTGATTGCTCAGTACTTGTGACTCTTAGTTGTACACATAGATTAGTTTCAGACATATTTCTGTAGCACTCTTGCTAATTTGTGGTGTTGTTGCCAGGCAAATCAACAATCAGTGCTGGAAGATGTGTCTTTCACCTCTGCTAGGCATTTAAGTGGTGTTGTGTTCGCCAAAACAAAGATGTTCTGTCGAGTTTGGTATTTAGTATTTTATTAGGATCCCCATTAGCTGTTGCGAAAGCCGCAGCTACTCTTCCTGAGGTCCACACAAAACATGAAACATGACATAATACAGAACATTAATAGACAAGAACAACTCAAGGACAGAATTACATACATTTAAAAATGGCACACATAGCTACATATCAATACATACACACAAAATATCTAGGTCAAATAGGGGAGAGGCGTTGTGCCGTGAGGTGTTGCTTTACACATACTTACACTGACATCCCAACACACACCTACACACACACTACATATTCCCACACACACATGCATACTGACCACACACACACACACACACACACTGCTGCTATTGTCTTATCTATTCTGTTGATTAGTCAGTTTACCTACACCTATATTTAACTACCTCAATTACCTCGTACACCTGCACATCGACTCAGTATTGGTACTCCCTGTATACAGCCATGTTACTTTTATTTGTTATTGTTATTCGTTATTCGCTGTGTATTTATTCCTTCTGTCACTATTACATTTTTCTTATTATTTTTAATCTTTATCTTAGCTCTGCATTGTTGGAAAAGGACCCACAAGTAAGAATTTCCCTGTTAGTCGACACCTGTTGTTTATGAAGCATTTGACAAATAAAATGTGATTTGATTTGTCTCACCTAGCTATCTTAAAGGAAACTTTGTGCATCATACCAGCTGTATTTCTGTATTTTGAAAGTTATATATCTTGAAAACCTTGAATGCTGACATGTAAAACATTATGGGACAATTTTTTTTTAACCTTTATTTAACTATGCAAATCAGTTAAGAACAAATTCTTATTTTAAATGATGGCTTAGGAACAGTGGGTTAACTGCCTTGTTCAGGGGCAGAACGACAAATTTTTACCTTATCTGCTCAGGGATTCAATCTTGCAACCTTTCGGTTACTAGTCCAACACTCTAACCACTAAGCTACCTGCCGCCCCACTATATCAACAATGAACTAATGAAACAAATACCAAAAGATAGTTTTAAGGTGGAATTTTCCTAATTGTAAGTTGCTCTGGATATGAATTTCAGGAAGATGACACTTGTCAGTAAAAGTTCTTACTGATTGTCTGAACTGTCAAGAGAGAGTAAAGTGCAGAAAAATATTGTGAACTTCCTAGTTGTCATCTTCACCTTAATGGGGCATTTTGTCACAGATATTCCTTGCCCTAGGTACGAGGAACATAGGTCTGACTCGCCTCCCACTGAAACTTCACTATACGCAACACACACACACACACTAAATATGTGTACGTGACCAATAAAATTGGATTCGATTTGACACATACACTTAGCCCAGCTCTGTCAGTTCACACTCACAGCTGTCTCGCTTGCCTGGGCCTCTAATTGTTGCCGCATGACATCACAGAATCCCTCGGCAAGGACATCTTTCATTATCATTTCGGTAACGATTATCATTATCAACTACTATCAAAAGTCTGCACGGGCTGCATCATATTTGTGAGAACAGGTTGCGCGACGGAGGTGGAAAGAACAAAGGGAGGTAAGTGGAACCACATTGGGGTGATTAGCATCTGGCTGTGTGTTGGCCAAGTGGTGCATAAGCTTGTCAAGGGGTACTATCTGCCACACATCATTTAGACATTTGTTTTCTTATGGTGATCACCTGTCATTCCCTGACCTTAGAGATCCTTTTTATGTCTCTATTTTGGTTTGGTCAGGGCGTGAGTTGGGGTGGGTATTCTATGTTCTATGTTGTGTAGTTCTATGTTTTGGCCGGGTAGGGTTCTCAATCAGGGACAGCTGTCTATCGTTGTCTCTGATTGAGAACCATACTTAGGCTGCCCTTTTTCCCCACCTGTGTTTGTGGGAGGTTGACTTTGTTTAGGGCACATAGCCTTTAGCTTCACGGTTTGTTTTGTAGTGTTTATTGTTTTGTTCGGCGTCTTTTCTAAATAAAAGAACATGTACGCTTACCACGCTGCACCTTGGTCCTCTTCTTTCAACTGCTGTGACATCACTGTCATTATTGGCGCAATATCGTCCCCGCTATAATCATTTTCACAGTAGATCATCTCAGACCCCCATTCTACGAACATTTACTACAGTAGTTTGTCAACATTGTTGACATTTAATGGCACATCCTTGACATTATTTCAACATATTTGACACATAGTTGTTTGAGTAAGTAATGGTCCTGCCCACTTACAATGAGTAGCTAAGCCCCGCCATTGAGAAACACACTGGTTAAAATAACCTAAAGCCATTCTTATCCAGCATCACTAATGACAGCTACGAATGTGTGATAGCTGGTTGTCACCCTGGCTCTGGCAGACCAGGCAGGGCCTATTGTTTCCTTACCAGCCTGTGATCTCCTGTAGCGAGGTCAGTAGATAACACATTGGAGGGTAGATAACACATTGGAGGGTAGGACAGTAGAACACCTTGCACCTCAGAGAGAGAGAGAGAGAGAGAGAGAGAGAGATAATGAGAAAAGAAAAAGATAGTTACTTGACACATTGGAAAGAACTAACAAAAAACAGAGCAAACTATAATGCTATTTGTCCCTAAACAGAAAGTACACAGTGGCAGAATACCTGACCACAGTGACTGACCCAAACGTAAGGAAAACTTTGATTATGTGCAGACTCAGTTAGCATAGCTTTGCTATTGAGAAAGGCCGCTGTATGCAGTGTACACACTGCCCACAAAATGAGGTGGAAACTGAGCTGCACTTCCTAACCTACTGCCAAATGTATGACCATATTAGAGACACATATTTCCCTCGGATTACACAGATCCACAAAGAATTCAAAAACAAACCCAATTTTGATAAACTCCCATATCTACTGCGTGAAATACCACCGTGTGCCATCACAGCAGCAAAATGTGTGACCTATTGCCACAAGAAAAGGGCAACCAGTGAAGAACAAACACCATTGTAAATACAACCCATATTTATGTTTATTTATTTTCCCTTTTGCATTTTAACTATCTGCACATCGTTACAACACTGTATATAGACATAATATAACATTTGAAATGTCTTTATTAGTTTGGAACTTCTGTGAGTAATGTTTACTGTTCATTTTTATTGTTTATTTTACTTATGTTTATTATCTACTTCACTTTCTTTGGCAATGCTAACATATGTTTCCCATGCCAGTAAAGTCCTTAAATTGAAATTGAATTGAGAGAAAGGACTTGAAAGTGGTCTCTATCGTTCTCCCTTCTTTCTTGAGCCCTGATGTGAGGCCTCTAATCATTGTTATTGGAATAAACTGCCATCCCACCAGTTGCCAGAGGTGTAAATCAGTTCCTCATTAGGCATGTAGAGTGACACCAGGCCAAACCAGACCCTTCAGGACTGTACCTGCAGCAGGACAACAAAGGGGATTTTGGTACCTCCCTGATTCCTTGTCCCGCAGGTACAGGTTACCTTTCATCTCAATAGTCTGAAGAGGCTTCCTCTCCTCATCTCCTTCTTTTCAATTTACTGATATGAAATGATGAATGCAGCTTCCCAGCAGGCACCCACCATGTTGTTTTCAGCTAGCCTGTGGTCTTCGGACCACATCAGAGATGTACCCGATTACCCGTACAGTACTGACTAGGGGATCAATGAGGGGCCCATCCTGTATCCTCTCCAGCTTGACCCATAGATTTATTAGGATCCCTATTAGCCGACGCCAATGGCGACAGCTCGTCTTACTGGGGTCCGACACATAACCAAAAAGACATTACAGACAAAATACTTTACAATTTACATACATTTAAAAACATTAACGTGTGTGTGTGTGTGTGTGTGTGTGTGTGTGTGTGTGTGTGTGTGTGTGTGTGTGTGTGTGTGTGTGTGTGTGTGTGTGTGTGTGTGTGTGTGTGTGTGTGTGTGTGTGTGTGTGTGTGTGTGTGTGTGTGAATTACACATACATGTCAGGACATACACTCAACAAGTAGATCACATGGGGAGAGGCGTTGTGCCATGAGGTGTTGTTTTATTTGTTTTTTGAAACCAGGTTTGCTGTTCACTTGCTCTATCTAAGGTAACACCAAGTAATTTAGACTCCTCTTGTTCAACAGCTACACCATTCATTACCAGGTTCAGCTGAGGTATAGAATTTAGGGAATGATTTGTACCAAATACAATGCTCTTAGTTTTAGAGATGTTCAGGAGAAGTTTATTACTGGCCACCCATTCCAAAACTGACTGAAACTCTTTGTTAAGGGTTTAAGTGACTTCATTAGCTGTGGGCCCATTAGCTCCCGATGTGTGTGGAACTTGACTGATCCCGGTGAGGAATTTGCTCTAAATCTCTGTGGAGAGCAGGAGCTGTAAATCACATGACAAGTATGTGGGAACGGCTGTTACATGTAATGAAGATGGACAGGCTGAGGAGGAGAAGGGTGGCAGTGGAGACTACATTCCTCTAGTCTAACTTTTCTACAGCTCACTTACACACGCACACACCCACACACAATGTAGAAAACTGTTAGTGTGTATGCGTATATAGCATTGTATGTTAACTGTTTGTGTGTATATAAACTGTTTATACTGTGTTTGTGTGTGTGCGTGCGTGCGTAGAGGAGTAGGTCTGTGCAATATAATTGAAGTTGAATGTCACCTAGTGTCACGCTCGTGATTAAAGACGGACCAAGGCGCAGCGTGTGTAGTTCCACATCTTTATTTCGGTGAAACTTCAAAACAAAACAATAAACCAACAACGAAATGTGAAAGTAGTGGTGCACATGCACAAACACAAAGCAATATCCCACAAACACAGGTGGGAAAAATGGCTACCTAAATATGATCCCCAATTAGAGGCAACGTTTACCAGCTGCCTCTAATTGGGAAACATACAAAACACCAACATAGAAATATTGAGCTAGAACACCCCCTAGTCATGCTCTGACTTACTACACCATAGAGAACCAAGGGGCTCTCTATGGTTAGGGCGTGACAGTACCCCCCCCCCCCCCCCCAAAGGTGCAGACCCTGGCCGCAAAACCTGAAACCAAATGGGAGGGTTAGGGGGGGTGACTAGTGTCGGTGGCGGCTCCGGTGTGGGTCGTAGCCCCCCCCAGACCCCGGATCCGACCATGGAGCCGGGCTGAACGCCGTGCCTGGACTGGGCACCGGCACAGAGGAGGGATTTGGCCCTGGAGCTGGGTTGGACGCCGTGCCTGGACTGGGCACCGGCGCAGAGGGCTCCGGCCATGGAGCTGGGCTGGCCGCCGTGCCTGGACTGGGCACCAGCGCAGAGGAAGGCTCCGGCCTTGGAGCTGGCATCGGAAGTACCGGGCTGGGGAGACGCACTGGAGGCCTGGTGCGTGGAGCTTGCACAGGTGGCACCGGATTGGTGACACACACTTCAGGGAGAGTGCGGCGAGCTGGCACAGGACGTACCGGACTGGGGAGATGCACTGGAGGCCTGATACGTGGAGCCGGCACAGGTGGCACCGGACTGGTGACACACACTTCAGGGAGAGTGCGGGGAGCTGGCACAGGACATACCGGACTGGGGAGGCGCACTGGAGGCCTGGTGCGTGGAGCCGGCACAGGTGGCACCGGACTGGTGACACACTTCAGGGCGAGTGCGGGGAGCTGGCACAGGACGTACCGGACTGGGGAGGCAAACTGGAGGCCTGGTGCGTGGAGCCGGCACAGGTGGCACCGGACTGGTGACACACACTTCAGGGAGAGTGCGGGGAGCTGGCACAGGACGTACCGGACTGGGGAGGCGCACTGGAGGCCTGGTGCGTGGAGCCGGCACAGGTGGCAACGGATTGGTGACACGCACTTCAGGGCGAGTGCGGGGAGCTGGCACAGGATGTACCGGACTGGGGAGGCGCACTGGAGGCCAGGTGCGTGGAGCCGGCACAGGTGGCAACGGATTGGTGACACGCACTTCAGGGCGAGTGCGGGGAGCTGGCACAGGATGTACCGGACTGGGGAGGCGCACTGGAGGCCAGGTGCGTGGAGCCGGCACAGGTGGCAACGGATTGGTGACACACACTTCAGGGAGAGTGCGGGGAGCTGGCACAGGACGTACCGGACTGGGGAGGCGCACTGGAGGCCTGGTGCGTGGAGCCGGCACAGGTGGCACTGGACTGCTGACAGGCTCTTCAGGCCGGATGCCGTGCAGAACACACCTACATAACATTTCTCTCATCTCTCTCTCTCCCAACTTCTCCATCACCTTCCTGACGGTCTCTGGCTCTTCAGGGTGAGTACAGGGAGCTGGCACAGACGGCGCCCCCCCCCCTAACCCCCCCATTTGGTTTCAGGTTTTGCGGCCAGGGTCCGCACCTTTGGGGGGGGGATACTGTCACGCCCTGACCATAGAGAGCTCTTGGTTCTCTATGGTGTAATAGGTCAGAGCATGACTAGGGGGTGTTCTAGCTCAATATTTCTATGTTGGTGTTTTGTATGTTTCCCAATTAGAGGCAGCTGGTAATCGTTGCCTCTAATTGGGGATCATATGGGCCATTTGGGCCATACGTAGCCATTTTTCCCGCCGGACTGATGGCCCGCTCTTCCACTCTCCGCTGCTCCACCGACCAGAGAACCAAGGGCTTTCTATGGTCAGGGCGTGACACCTAGTGTAAGAAAGAGACCTAGGGCCTCAGTCTTGAAAGGATGGCACAACAGGGGGCTAGAAGGTGGACTGGAAGGAGGGAGGGAGTCTTGGCACCAGGATTCCAAGCATAGGGATATTTGATGTTGCCATTAAGTCTATCACCATCAGATAACATTGGCAATAGGCTACATTTAAGGATTCATTTGATACCCCCCATGTAGCTATAGCTCAAACAGACCAATTCGAAGCTTACCTTGTAAGATGTTTTCTGTTTGGTGAAAACGTGTAAAATTAGCATTTTGACTCTCTGGGCTAGTGATCAATAACGGTTAGTCACAGGCAGACAAATAAGATATCTTCATGATCTTTGGAGTTCCGGCTTTCGGTGTGTATCAACGTATTCCGTGTTTATTTTGTTTATGCGTCACAACGCTAAACGGAATGTAGGTAGCAACCATCTTTAAGTGAGGTCATCGGCTAGGCCTGCCTTTATAAATTCGTATGCCCATATATGGTAGTAAGTCAAACAAAATATTTGAAGGCATCGATCAATAGACAAGATACTCACCTTTCCGCTGACACCCTGCTTTTGCAGATTGGGTCTACCGTTCTCATACCAGACTGAATTTCTTTTTTTTAAATCTAATAATGGGGACTTTACATTATAGATGAATAATGTTTAGATATTGTTTTACCCACTTCATATGTACACTGAACAAAAATATATACACAACATGTAAAGTGTTGGTGCCATGTTTCATGAGATTAAATAAAAGATCCCAGAAAAATCCATCTGCACAAAAAGCTTATTTCTCTCAAATGTTGTGCACAAATTTGTTTACATCCCTGTTAGTGAACATTTCTCCTTTGCCAAGATAATCCATCCACCCTACAGGTGTGGCATAGCTGATTAAACAGCATGATCATTACACAGGTGCACCTTTTATTGGGGACAATAAAAGGTCACTCTAAAATGTGCAGTTTTGTCACACAAAACAATGCCACAAATGTCTCAAATGTTGATGGAGCATGCAATTGGCATGCTGACTTGAGGAATGTCCAACAGAGCTGTTGCCAGATAATTTTATGTTCATTTCTCTACCATAAGCCGCCTCCAACGTAATTTTAGAGAATTTGGCAGTACGTCCAACAGACCTCACAACCGCAGACCACGTGTATGGCGTCATGTTGGCGACCGGTTTGCTGATGTCAACATTGTCAACAGAGTGCCTCATGGTGACGCTGGGGTTATGGTATGGGTAAGCATAAGCTACGGACAACAAACACAATTGCATTTTATCGATTGGCAATTTGAATGCCCATTGTGAGGCCTTTTCTTGTTGTTGAGTATCTGTGACCAATAGATGCATAACTGTATTCTTAGTCACGTGAAATCCATAGATTAGGGCCTAATGAATTTATTTCAATTGACTGATTTCCTCATATGAACTGTAACTCTGTAAAATCTTTGAAATGATTCCATGTTGCATTTATATTTTTGTTCAGTATATACTTAGGAAAGTATTCAGACCTCTTGACTTTTTCCACATTTTGTTACGATACAGCCTTTTTCAAAAAAAATGTACATTGTTTTTTCCCTCATCAATCTACACACAATACCCCATAATGACAAAGCAAAAAACTGTTGATTTTTTAGCAACAAAATACCCCGGAAATATCACATTTATATAAGTATTCAGACCCTTTACTCAGTACTTTGTTGAAGCACCTTTGGCAGCGATTTCAGCATTGAGTCTTCTTAGGTATGACGCTACAATCTTGGCACCCTACTCCACTCAACACAGCCCCCTCCTGTCTGGGGGACGGCCAGACATTTCAAAGCCTCAGCCTGGGGGTTCCAGTGGGGTGCCAACCAGCCATAGCACAGGCTAACAGGATAACACTTGTTAATGCCGAGCAAACAGACATTTGAGTTGGGGTGTGAGGAATAGCTTCTTACTGGACCCCTGAAACACACCTCCAGTCCACTGGAGAGGCTGTCAGTTTCACATTGCACTCACCAACTGTCATGAAGGGCTTTCCAACTACACTCCACAGACTACATGGGAGCACAAAATAACTTGTCACACTTTATTTGGACAGTCCGGATTTTCCATTTGTAGATGATCTACAGATGGTCATTCTATGAACAAACAATATGTCGATTAGCAACTGCTAGCTAAGGTTACGGTTAGGATTAAGGTTAGGCTTAGAATAAGGGACAGGGTAAGGGTTAAGGTTAGGGATAGGGTTAGGGTTAGTAGATCGTTAGTTGAAATGTTACTGCTAGCCTGTAGATAGTCTGTAGTGCATTTACAGATGGTAACTAATTTATTCATGTGTACAATACTGTAACTTTAATACTGGTGTGCTTATCCTCTTTGTTTTAGGATGTGTACTAATTTAACATGGCTGTGACCTGGTAGAGAGGATGAAAGTGTGTTAAAGGGATGTGTGTTAATTGGCTCCCCAGTTCCACTATCAGGACCAAGCAAATACAGCTGGAATCCTGATGCCATCAACCTAAATTGACCCTCCCAGGGCCGGTTCCAAGCATAAGTCACATAAGCGGTCGCTTAGGAACCCCGGCCGCAAGGGGGCCCCTAACACACACACAAAAAAAACAATACACCAGGTGAAATTTAGAAATTTGGTTGTGCGTCAGCAGTTTTTCTCTTGTTATGTCAGTCGCTGACAGTCACTCAATTTGCCTTGTCAGCAAACCATTTTTCGATTGGTAGTTAGTCTAGCCAGCTATCTAAACATGTAGTAATTATGGCAGAATACTGACCAGGTACGCAGGGCACATGCCCAGAGGCCATGACCTCCAGGGGTCCCCCATTGATTTTGTTACTCATTCTCACACAGATATCCTATTAACATGGCATAAGTCATTACAAAAATATGTGTAGAATTGCAGGAAATTTGCTTTAAAACAAACAAAAAATTGTCTCTCCAACTATTATCACTGCTGGGTGATTTAAAAAGTCAAAGTCAATTGATTCATAATACACTGCTCAAAAAAATAAAGGGAACACTTAAACAACACAATGTAACTCCAAGTCAATCACACTTCTGTGAAATCAAACTGTCCACTTAGGAAGCAACACTGATTGACAATACATTTCACATGCTGTTGTGCAAATGGAATAGACAAAAGGTGGAAATTCTAGGCAATTAACAAGACACCCCCAATAAAGGAATGGTTCTGCAGGTGGTGACCACAGACCACTTCTCAGTTACTATGCTTCCTGGCTGATGTTTTGGTCACTTTTGAATGCTGGCGGTGCTTTCACTCTAGTGGTAACATGAGACGGAGTCTACAACCCACACAAGTGGCTCAGGTAGTGCAGTTCATCCAGGATGGCACATCAATGCGAGCTGTGGCAAAAAGGTTTGCTGTGTCTGTCAGCGTAGTGTCCAGAGCATGGAGGCGCTACCAGGAGACAGGCCAGTACATCAGGAGACGTGGAGGAGGCCGTAGGAGGGCAACAACCCAGCAGCAGGACCGCTACCTCCACCTTTGTGCAAGGAGGTGCACTGCCAGAGCCCTGCAAAATGACCTCCAGCAGGCCACAAATGTGCATGTGTCTGCTCAAACGGTCAGAAACAGACTCCATGAGGGTGGTATGAGGGCCCGACGTCCACAGGTGGGGGTTGTGCTTACAGCCCAACACCGTGCAGGACGTTTGGCATTTGCCAGAGAACACCAAGATTGGCAAATTCGCCACTGGTGCCCTGTGCTCTTCACAGATGAAAGCAGGTTCACACTGAGCACATGAGCACATGTGACAGACGTGACAGAGTCTGGAGACGCCGTGGAGAACGTTCTGCTGCCTGCAACATCCTCCAGCATGACCGGTTTGGCGGTGGGTCAGTCATGGTGTGGGGTGGCATTTCTTTGTGGGGCCGCACAGCCCTCCATGTGCTCGCCAGAGGTAGCCTGACTGCCATTAGGTACCGAGATGAGATCCTCAGACCCCTTGTGAGACCATATGCTGACACATGCACATTTGTGGCCTGCTGGAGGTCATTTTGCAGGGCTCTGGCAGTGCACCTCCTTGCACAAAGGTGGAGGTAGCGGTCCTGCTGCTGGGTTGTTGCCCTCCTACGGCCTCCTCCACGTCTCCTGATGTACTGGCCTGTCTCCTGGTAGCGCCTCCATGCTCTGGACACTACGCTGACAGACACAGCAAACCTTTTTGCCACAGCTCGCATTGATGTGCCATCCTGGATGAACTGCACTACCTGAGCCACTTGTGTGGGTTGTAGACTCCGTCTCATGCTACCACTAGAGTGAAAGCACCGCCAGCATTCAAAAGTGACCAAAACATCAGCCAGGAAGCATAGGAAGAGAAGTGGTCTGTGGTCACCACCTGCAGAACCATTCCTTTATTGGGGGTGTCTTGCTAATTGCCTATAATTTCCACGTTTTGTCTATTCCATTTGCACAACAGCATGTGAAATGTATTGTCAATCAGTGTTGCTTCCTAAGTGGACAGTTTGATTTCACAGAAGTGTGATTGACTTGGAGTTACATTGTGTTGTTTAAGTGTTCCCTTTATTTTTTTGAGCAGTGTATAATAATACTCTTAGCAAAAATGTTTGTCTTTAACTTACAACCTGTAGAAACTATGAGAATAGAAAGGTTCAGAAGTTTTGTGTACATTTAAAAAAATAATTACACTACCGGTCAAAGGTTTTAGAACACCTAATCATTCAAGGGTTTTTCATAATTTTTACTATTTTCGACATTGTAGAATAATAGTGAAGACATCAAAACTATGAAATAACACATATGGAATCAAGTAGTAACCAAAAAAGTGTTAAGCAAATCAAAATATATATTATATATTTGAGATTCTTCAAATAGCCACCCTTTGCCTTGATGATAGCTTTGCACACTCTTGGCACACTCTTACTTCAATATATCCACATAATTTTCCTCCCTCATGAGGCCATCTATTCTGTGAAGTGCACCAGTCCCCCCTGCAGCAAAGTACCCCCACAACATGATGCTGCCAGCCCCGTGCTTCACGGTTGGGATGGTGTTCTTCGGCTTTCAAGCATCCCCCTTTTTCCTCCAAACATAACGATGGTCATTATGGCCAAACAGTTCTATTTTTGTTTCATCAGACCAGAGGACATTTATCCAAAAAGTACGATCTTTGTCCCCATGTGCAGTTGCACACTGTAGTCTGGCTTTTTTGTGACGGTTTTGGAGCAGTGGCTTCTTCCTTGCTGAATGGCCTTTCAGGTTTTGGCAATATAGGACTCGTTTTACTGTGGATATCGATACTTTTGTACCTGTTTCCTCCAGCATCTTCACAAGGTCCCTTGCTGTTGTTCTGAGATTGATTTACACTTTTCGCACTAAAGTACGTTCAATTCTAGGAGACAGAACGTGTCTCCTTCCTGAGCGGTATAACGGCTGCGTGGTCCCATGGTGTTTATACTTGCGTACTATTGTTTGTACAGATGAACGTGGTACCTTCAGGCATTTGGAAATTGGAAATTGCTCCCAAGGATGAACCAGACTTGTGGAGGTCTACACTTTTTTTTCTGAGGCCTTGGCTGATTTCTTTTGATTTTCCCATGATGTCAAGCAAAGAGGCACTGAGTTTGAAGGTAGGCCTTGAAATACATCCACAGGTACACCTCCAATTGATTCAAATGATGTCAATTAGCCTATCAGAAGCTTGTAACGCCATGACATCATTTTCTGGAATTTTCCAAGCTGTTTAAAGGCACAGTCAACTCAGTGTATGTAAACTTCTGACCCACTGGAATTGTGATACAGTGAATTATAAGTGAAATAGTCTGTAAACAATTGTTGGAAAAATAACTTGTGTCATGCACAAAGTAGATGTCCTAACCGACTTGCCAAAACTATAGTTTGTTAACAAGAAATTTGTGGAGTGGTTGAAAAATGAGTTTTAATGACTCCAACCTAAGTGTATGTAAACTTCCAACTTCAACTGTATATATATATGGGGGATTGGAAATGATGCAGACAATTACATTGATGGAAGCCACAATCTATCTGCAATACTAAAGCTGATCTACCCCCTAAAAATAAAAATACATAAAAAATCTCACTTAGGGCTCCCTAAAAGGTTAGAGCCGGACCTGGACCCTCCACAAAACAAGATAATATCTTGGCTTATGGCTTTGATCACAGCCACATGTCATGAGGTGTGTTGTGCGTGTGTGCAGTCTGTGGGGGCGGTTGTATATGTTAGCAGTGCTGAGTGTGAAAATGTACTGATTATAGCTTCAGATCCTCCCAGTGTCACTACGTGCAGTCCTGTGTTGCTAGACTAACCCCTCCATCCCTTTGGTTTGTGTAAAACTCCTGGGTGGTCCGTTGATACAGTTTAATAGGCACAGAGCATCTGCATATGGTACAGAAATAGAACTCGACCTTATACAAACATGTCACGGGGAATGTGTCTCAGAGAACGTGGCAAGATTTGCAAAAATACACAAGTATTCTGTTTATAATAATTAAGTTATCTTTGTAGGAAGTAAATCAGAGTCGTCTTTTCCATTTGTTTGTATTTTCAGCCAAACAAATAGTTATCATCACCCGCTAACACATACAGTACATATACACAAACATATACTATATGGATGTAGGTACACACACACACACACACACACACACACACACACACACACACACACACACACACACACACACACACACACACACACACACACACACACACACACACACACACACATACCAGGGGAGGCTGCTGATGGGAAAACGACTCATGATAATGGCCGGAACGGAGCAAATGGAATGGCCCCTGGAAAACAAGTATTTGATGTATTTGATACCGTTCTACTGATTCCACTCCAGTCATTATTACCACGAGACCGTTCTCCCCAATTCAGGTGCCACCAACCTCCTGTGATACATGCCGACAGAGCCTCTCTTTCACATTCATCTGTCTTGGTAAGCGCTGTGAAAACAGCTGCAGGAAGTGTGTGAGACGTGAGATGTGGGTAGGTAGGACACTCTGCTACGAAGAATCTTAGCATCTGTTGTTTAAACCCATAATTATCGTGCGCCTGTCCATTCTTTTCTCCAGGCTACACCTGCTTTACCAGAGTTTCACACTAATAAAAGGCTTTTTGTGGCTTTTCCACTGCTCACACAGGCAGGTCAGGAGGATGAGGTGTTGTTGTGGCTGGGCAGATTGTGGGCTTGCAAGGCACCGGGTCATTTGGCCTGATTAGAAAGCATTGGGAATAATAACAATCCACGGAGATGATACACACACTTCTTTATTGTTTTCTTCTTCTTCAGATTCAAACAGAATCTGATAGAAAAATGTCTTTGTCCAGATATATATGATGATGCTCTGCCATGGTGCCCCCAGCCAGGGAGCCAGGCAGGTGTATCTGGTTTCAGTGGGCTGAGTGACCAAGCTCAGACGGGTGATTTTCAGTGTAAATAATTAGAGGGAGAGTGAGTGAGATGAGGCCCTGCTGTTCAAACAGGCACAGATCCTACTGTGAGCTGGACAAGGCCCTGAGGTTTATTAGCATGGTGGGAGATTGGTGTTTCTCTAAGATACATTCACAGAGAAGCAGCTTCCTGTTCATCACTTCACCAATCACAGAATCTCAGTCAGAGACGTGCAGATAGAGAGACTGAGATACATATTTACAGTGCATTCGGGAAGTATTCAGACCCCTTGACTTTTTCTACATTTTGTTACGTTACAACCTTATTCTAAAAGGGATGAATTCGTTTTTTTCTCTCGTCAATCTTCAAACAATACCCCATAATGACAAAGCAAAAACAGGTTTTAAAAATGTCTAAAAACCTGCTTTCGCTTTCTCATTATGGGGTATTGTGTGTATATTGATGAGGGAAAAAAGTTAATTAATCAATTTTAGAATAGGCGTAACAAAATGTGGAAAAAGTGAAGGGGTCTGAATACTTTCCGAATGCACTGTATAAAGTAGGCTACAGACAGACAGACAGACAGACAGACAGACAGACAGACAGACAGACAGACAGACAGACAGACAGACAGACAGACAGACAGACAGACAGACAGACATTTTGAGGAAATATATTTGATGTTTACAGAAATGCTCCACTTAGTTCTGAAGCCTGGGTTTCTGGCGTGGTCACTGCAGAACTGTGTGAATCTGATCTGATCTGGAGGTCCACTGTGTAGAAAGGGGAAATGGATAGGGATAAAGGCCTGGACAGTGTGTGCATGATCAATGTCACTATGTGAGCTAGCTCCCTAGAATTCGCCAGAGACAAAACAAAAGCAGAATCCTTCTCTCACTCTCTTCCTGCCTCAAAAAAGAGAAAAATATCTTGTCCCACCACACCACAAAGCGTTGGTGAAACTTGAGCTTTGCTTTTGCAATTTCCCTCAGCCCAAGCTGGCTTAGTTTAAGCCCTTACCCTGTGCTCAGTGTCAAACACCCCCAAATGGGGAAGGGAATAGCTATAAACACTATGGCACTACAAGACCATATAAGATAAGATACAGTACTATTCCATGAATGAGGCCATAGCTCTTAAATGATTAGGAACGGCAACCAGTTAAAACGTGAGGCTGGAATTGAATACACAGGTATGTATTCCAGCCAGACCATGAGTTAGTGCCTCGTTGAATGACAAGTTTATGGTATACTACAGACGTAGGATCTTAATTTGAGTCAGTTTGCTTCAGCGGGAAAATAATCCTGCAGCAACAGGAAATGTGAATTATTATGTGTATTATAATTAATGGAATGTTTTTGTTGGAGTCGATACATTTTTCGTTAGGGCAAATCAAGTCTGACATTTAAAGAGGAAATTACACATTTTAGAAGCGTTTTTAAAACTTGCATACACTTCTGTGCAGGAACATTCTCAGCAACAAAAGAGTGATCAAATTAAGATCCTACATCTGCAAAGTGCAAACATTTCGATGAGGGGGGGGGGGGGGGGGGGGGGGCATGTGAGAGAGAGTTATCCAAGTTGTTAGAGTTGGAGTTCTGCTTGGCAGATTTGTTCCCCCAATGCACCCCTGCCCTCCAACCTCCCTTCCTCTATGTGGGAGGAGGAGAGTCAGGGTTCGTTTTTCACCCTCTTCATTTTTCCTCAATGAGACATCAGTCACCTCGAGTAGATTTGGAGAGCCGCCCCTCTCTAAGGGGTCCCCAAATTCACCACAGATGCTTCCTGCCTCAGAGCATCACTTCTGTGGAAGCCTGGCCCTGGCACTCCACATATGACTGGGGGAGGTGGCATTTCATGTTCAGGAATGAGCTAGTCATTACATTTGTTTTCTCAGCATTGAACGAAACCATGTGGATCTTGATAAAATGGTAGAGTTGTAGACGATTCATATTTGTGTTATTAATCGAGCGAGCCGAGGCAGGGATTATGGACATAGGATCCTCTTTGTGCCTTACTGTTCTTATAAAGCCAGAGTCTCTCTCTCTCTAGAGGACTGTAGCCTCTGGAAGCTGCTGAAGATAACTTTACAATCAGGGCTCCAAGATTACCTCACTCCATCCTACTTCTAGCTCTAGCTCCCCACTGTATGAACAGGAAATGGAGAGAGGAAAAAAAAACTCAATGACACGGAGAAGTAACAAACAGATAACATGAGACCAATCTTTTCGAAACCAACATCATGAACATGATCATTGAGGATTTCAAGACGTATCCCAGAATAATAAAGATAATAGCAATAATCAGTGATGGAAAAAGTACTCAATTGTCATACTTGAGTAAAAGTACAGATATCTTAATAGAAAATGAGTTAAGTGCGTGGATTGGACAATTTTCCTGTCCTGCCAAGCATTCAAAATGTAAGAAGTACTTTTTGGGTGTCAGGGAAAATGAGTGGAGGAAAAAGTACATTATTGTCTTTAGAAATCTACTGAAGTAAAAGTAGTCAAAAATATAAGTTGTAGAGTAAAGTACAGATACCCCAAAAAACTACTTAAGTAGTACTTGAAAGTATTTTTACTGAAGTGCTTTACACCTTTGGTAATAATGTCAAGGATAAATGTTTAGTTGGAGTTCAGTTGTGACTTTTATGCAGTAAATTCCTGCCGTGATTTGGATTCCCCTGGAACGGAATGTTTTATGTGGTTTTGAAAATATGAAAGACGCTCTTCTCACATCTGAGAACCATTAGTCCAAGGAACTGTCAGCAAGCGGAGGATTCTTTCCGCTTTCTTGGAATCTTGCTACATTTCTTTCTATCCCTTTCTTTCTTTCTTTTCATTTCTTTTTTCACTTCTGTCTTTTCACAGTTACAAGGATCATGGAATTTCTGAGTCCTTTTCCAGGAAGCCTTATTGCATGACCCACTGATTCCAAAGCTCTCCAAACATCACCCATATAACTGACCCTGCTCTCTCTCCCCTGCTTTCTCTCTCTCCATCCCCCTCTCTCTGTCTTCCCTCCACTGTATGTATTTAAGTCAGTAAAGCATGGCCAAGAGGCTGCGTACAATACACCCTGTCAGTGAGGGAGCCTCGCTCACGTGTACGCTTCCTCCTCGAGTTCTCACAGACCCTACTGAAGACATGTGAGGCCTGTCCGCCCCAACATAAATGGATCAGTGTGTTTGTGTGCTTTTTATGAGATGACACATTCTCATCCCCTGAACACTGCTCCCTTTTGTCTCACGTCACCTTCTTTGAAGTGCTGCATTCTTCTGACGCTGCATCACCGGGGCAGAGCAGCTGGCTGCTGGGGGCAGAGGAAAGGATATCTAGGTGAGGTGAGGCTAGGTTAGCCTCTTTCTGAAGGAGGATTGGTGGGAGGTGAGGAGGGATTTGGTGAAGACTTTTAGGAGCTGGAGAAGACTTTTAATTTGAATCAGACAGAGCAAGGTAAGAGCTGTGATTAGGATGATATAAGGTGGCAGGGGTACCAACAATAACCCCAGCCTGAAGCTCACTCACTTATATGCCCGCCACTCAGATGTTTTCAAGAACACGCTGAAACAAATCAACAATGAAAAGACGGCGTGTTGTTGGTCAAAGAGCTTTATGGGAAAGTCTTGTGTAGACGACTTCTGCCCCTCGCCACAAAATGGCCCCCCTTTCCTCACCACATTGGTACCCAACAACCCTCAGTAATGATCTCCGTGAATGGTTGGCTAAATCTCCTGGTCTGACCCCAATGGAGACGAGCCCATTCTCTCTGACCACAGTTCTACTGATGAGGCCTCAAAGGACCTTACTTAAAGATGGCCGCTGTTTTTCCAGGGTTGTTTTCCCTCTGTATTTTTTCTGTGAGGAGGGAAGACCATGTTTTAATCTTCCTGGGCCCTTACCACCAGACCACAGGATTCCCAGCTGGGAGCGTCTCCACACTCAGCCACGCTCCACACAGACCCCATGGGCGCGACCACAAACCCCAGGATGATGACACTCCCAAACCTCCATTCAGCCCCACCTCACCACCTCCCTGACCTTAACGCCACCCTTCTCCAAAACATGAGTTTTAGATTATACACAGGCATACTAATGGAGTGTGGAGTGGAAAGTTGTGGAACTATGTCATTCAATTGAGGATGGGTAAACTGTGCTCTTTAGTTTAGTTTTTGTTTTGAGATGCAAAAATCTTGAGGCTTTGAGGATCTTCAATTAGGCATATCTTTGTCTACTATGGGAGAAAATAATAAGTTGACCTCAAAGACTTCCATGTCACTCACTCTCACACAAGCAGTGTGTTAATTACGGGGGAACCAGGATGAGACATGAGCTCCCGTAAATGCAAAAAAAAGTCAAACTTTGGGGGGGGTCTCGAAATAATGTAAATTTAACAACTAAGCAATTTTGTACTGCAGTGGTATGAAAATAAAAGTTTATCCCAAATTAAACGAACACCCCCACCTCTGTCATGATTTAAACCATTTATTGTTGGGTGTGCACTGCACACTGTTTGGATGTTGGAATTATTTTGGATTGGACGAATGTACGCATGAAGCGTACTTTTTGAAGTGATTTGTTTGACAATCATATGAAAACATCATGACTGGTTGTGTTCATGCCACATTAAAAGGTCATACATTTTTTCCGTTAAATGGCATGTCTTTACTATTAGGCCCATACATTTTTTCCACACACATGAACACATAGGAGGTCTCGCAAAGAAATAGACCCCCCCCTTATTTCAACTTAATTTGAAAAAACATGTTACCCCATCTCAAGAAGCTAAATTTAAAAAATGACTATAGTAAGTGACTATTATGTGCCAAATAAAGTAACAGGGTTGACTGTAACAGGGTTGACGAATTCATCTTAAAAATTCCTTTGTGAGAGAGGGAATGGAAGCTTGTGTGCAACAGGGAGGGGCAATTGAATGCAAGCTTCACAAAAAATAATTAATTGTTAAAACATCTCTAGCCTGTCTGTCTACAGATATAGGATCTTAATTTGAGCCAGTTTGCTACAATATGAGAATAATCCTGCAGCAACAGGAAATGTGAATTATTATGTGGATTATAATAGATTTTGTAGGGGTTGATACATTTTTGTAAGGGAAAATCAAGTCTGAAATGTCCTGCATTGCAGGGAAATTCTCCTGCAACAGAAGATTCTACATCTGTATGGGTAAGAGGGTTGAAGTGTTATGCTCAGCTCACATAACAGGCTTAACCTTAAAATGACAAGCTGTTGTTTTTTACCTTAAAATGAATCACTAATCAATTAAAAAAATATATATATATTCAGAAATGACTGTCAAAGCAACAAAATAACTAGGGCTTTGCAATGATGGTGAAAACATTGATAAATGGTGGGATTAAGAGGACGCACAAAGGGACATGTCAAATTATGAATTTCGGCACTTTAGCAAGTCTTTATTCATATAAAAAATCTGATTTATAGAATTTTCTCATGTGGTCTATATTAAAGGGCACTTCATTTAATATAACATGCTTTTATTTTTTTTTGCACAATTTCTACTTAAAATATAAAAGGGACGCAAAAGGCACAGAATGTGTAGAGTAATAAATGAGAGAGTAGTAGCCTTAGGGTCTGTTATACTGAATGACCCACTGATGACTTGAGCTCCCCCATAAAGATTTTATCTAACATGCATCCAACACTTGCTCTGCTGAAACATCAGGGCTTATGCAGATATCACATTTCAAAGGAAAACATCACCGAACTTTTCTGACGTTTATGCAGTGACCATTAGAACTTTGACTGCCTTACATCAAAGCACTATGCTATAGCATATTTTCTGTTGTTTCTGCGGTGACCAGCACCTTGACAAAGACACAATGCTGTGCACAGGGCTTTTACTGTTCCTCTTTTTTGCAAAAAAACCTACTAAAAACTATTTTTCCAGACATTTCCATTCAAAAGCGGTCTGGCCCATATAGGATGTGACATGTTGATTCATTCTTATGAGCAGTATGAGTAATGTGGGCTACTTATTCCTGCTGTGGGCCAGTCAGTGTGCTGGTTGGTCTGAGTGATGTATTTCCTAGTTCAAGGGCCTGTTCTCTAAGCTCCAGGCCTCTGGTGGTCTCACAAGGTTCAGGCAGCACCGGGAGGGAACAAACTGGGCATGGGACCAAGAATCTGCCCCGTCTCTGTTCTTCCAACCCTTTACCCTCTCTGACACACAACACAGGGAATCAAAACTGCTTGGGTCTCCAGGGCTATTCTCATGAGGGGCTGGATGGGAGTGCTGAGAGTACCTTCTACTTCTTTCCAGGGGTCTGGCTCGGTCCATATGTCATCCCTCATATACAGAGATCTCTGGGATGCACCCCAGCCTCAACGCTCACTCTGCTACACCACCGGCTGGATGCCTGCTCCTGCTCTTTGTGAGTTGAGGCATGTGTAATCTTTTGGTCTGGATGATGTCACACATAGCTTTTCAACGTGGGGCAAGGCATCTCACGAGAGCCCTTTTAACAGTGACGTGCAGGGCTTCTAAAGGCATACCTTAACATGCAATAATAATGTTTAATGCTGACCATGCGCACCCTGTAAAAAATATTCCCTCAGGATGGATCATAATGTGACTATCCCAACTCAGTACACACACCATATGACCATACTGTATCTACAGCACTACCATGTAGTACACCAAATTAACAAGATATCCACTGTTTAAATAGTTTAATAACCTGGTCTATCTGGATCATCACCATACTGTACCTGGGTGATTTGTGGTAGGCGGTTAGGCAATAGCATGTTCTGTGAGCGTTATGTATTCTCCGTGGGGCCCGATTCAGACTTAGGAAATGTACGCCTTTCCTACACACGCCTTTCCTACACACTTTGCAGCCGTGGATCCCTTGCGTGCAATGTATACATGTAATGCAACCGCTGAAAACAAGTTTTAACCCCACGGTCTATGTCAGAAGTTTTGTTGAGCAGGCGTTTCAATGCCATGACAGAGGGTATCACGTCTGCTGCAGACGCAGTTGATTAGCTTATTTCTCGAGTCAGTTATTCGAATGGAGCTAGGAGTGTTCATGTTTCCAAGTTTCAAACATGTTCTCAAATGCCATTGAAATTGCAGCAGCCATATGAGAACCAGCACATTCTTGAGCATGCAATACGGTTTTCCTCAGGACGAAATCCTCGTCGACCCACAATGCTGATGCCCATAAAAGTGATGCCCATAGCAAGTAGCTCAGGGATGTGCGTTTCAACAATACTGTGTAACTCTGAAGGGCAACATCTGTAAAAATAGCGCCTACTTGGTAGTGTGTACCGGTGCTCGACCAGTCGGCGAAAGCCAACATCATCCACGACACAGAACGGTTGATTTTCAAGGGCAATGAATTCCATTATCTTGGCGTTAATGGATTTCACCTTTGAGTTGTCTCGCTGAAATTTTCTTACTCTTTCAAATGACTGCTCGACTTGAACTTGTTAAGTTGTTGGAAGTGTGCTCTTAGTATTTTTCTGCTGTTGTTCTGTGTAGCGCTGTATTTTTTGTGGTGTCATTATGTAATCTACCTACGTTATATAGGTATGCACGCAGTGGTGTAAACTTAAGTAAAAATACTTTTACATACTACTTAAGTAGTGTTTTGGGGTATCTGTACTTTACCTTACTATTTATATTTTTGACTACTTTACTTTTACTTCACTACATTCCTAAAGAAAAATACATTTTCCTTGACACCCAAAAGTACTAGTTACAATTTGAATGCTTAGCAGTACAGGAAAAAGGTCAAATTCACACACTTATCAAGAGAACGTCCCTAGTCATCCCTACTGCTCTGATCTGGTGGACTCACTAAACATAAATGCTTCCTTTGTAAATTATGTCTGAGTGTTGGAGTGTGCCCCAGGCTGTCAATAAAGTAACAATAAGGGAAATTGTGCCGTCTGATTTGCTAAATATAAGGAATTGGATGTATAGCATTTACTTTTACTTTGTACTTTTACTCAAGTATTACAATTGAGTACTTTTTCCACCACTCTACTTAAGTACATTTAAAATCTGATGCTTATAGACTTTTACTCAAGTAGTATTTTACTGGGTTACTTTCACTTTTACTTGAGTCATTTTATATTAAAGTATCTTTACTTTTACTCAAGTATGACAATTAAGTACTTTTTCCACCTCTGTATGCACGTCAGCTTTGACATCGGTTTTGCACATTGCCGTTAAACTAGACATTCGGTCGATGCCGATGTTGGCATTTTTAGCTAATATCGACCAATTCTGATATGCTAACCGATATAGCGTGTCCCTAAAAAATACTGTTTTGGGGAGTCTTTAAGCACAAAATATATTGGTGAATCAAAAATACTGTGGTTTGATTCATCCTGAAAGTTGCCGATCCATGAAATATTGTAAGGTGAGAAAAGTGTACAACAGGGGTCCTATAAGTCTACTCTAATAATCCTCACTAATATGGAACTGTGATGACAACGTACAGTCGTCATGACCGTGCGCCAGGTTCCAGGTTTAAACTGCTACGTATGGTCTGCGTTCCTAAATGATTCAAATAGGTAACATGTCCAAAATTATTGCACAACTTGTAATATGTTAGCTTAATATGATCCCCTATGGCTAGCGATCCTCAGGAACAACCACACGACGTGACAGAAGAAAGAAAGGTAACCTATCGATGTAATTGTCACAACTTCCGCCAAAGTTGGTGCCTCCCCTTGTTCGGGCGGCGTTCATCGGTCGACGTCACCGATCTACGTTTCTTTTTCCATTTGTTTTGTCTTGATTGTACACACCTGGTTTCCATTACGTTATAATTTATTCCCTATTTAACCCTCTGGTTCCGACATTTTGTGCGTGTTTGTTCTTTGTTAAGTAGTCGCTCGGTTGTGTCGAGCTGGAATATTTTTCCCTGTATGGAATTTGTTTGTGATTTTCCGAGTAAAGTACGTTGTTACTCAGTTCTGTGTCCTGCGCCTGACTCCGTCCTACCTGGTGCACACTGACTCATGACAGTAATGGAATGATGCAACATGTAAGGAAACTAACACTAAAGTCAGTGACAGTTATACATGCTTATAGGTATAACTGATTGTGGACACCAATAGTGGCTAACACTTAATACAATGCAATTTTTAAAACACTGTTAAAGGTCATACAATTAAAACATTCTAGAAATCATTAATCAACTCGGTCGTTTTGGCACTACACTGTCATTTGTGCATGGCTACAGAAGCCTATAGCTCAGCTATCCAAATTTCATCCCAAGTTATAAGGCCAGCATTTCATAAACTTCACTGTGGAAAAAGTGATATATTGATATGCTTTAGTTTGCTGCCATATGACTGGTTTCACATTTGTCTCCTGCGATCATAAGGTAAAATAGATCTGAAACTATTGTAATGTATATTTACAATCCCCTTATCCAAACAGCTAACTAATTTACCAACAGTTAAAGTCGGAAGTTTACATACACTTAGGTTGGAGTCATTAAAACTCGTTTTTCAACCACTCCACAAATGTCTTGTTAACAAACTATAGTTTTGGCATGTCGGTTAGGAAATCTACTTTGTGCATGACACAAGTTATTTTTCCAACAATTTAAAGTCAGATTATTTCACTTGTAATTCACTGTATCACAATTCCAGTGGGTCAGAAGTTTACATACACTAAGTTGACTGTGCCTTTAAACAGCTTGGAAAATTCCAGAAAATGATGTAATGGCTTTACAAGCTTCTGATAGGCTAATTGACATAATTTGAGTCAATTGGAGGTGTACCTGTGGATGTATTTCAAGACCTACCTTCAAACTCAGTGCCTCTTTGCTTGACATCATGGGAAAATCAAAAGAAATCAGCCAAGGCCTCAGAAAAAAAAGTGTAGACCTCCACAAGTCTGGTTCATCCTTGGGAGCAATTTCCAAATGCCTGAAGGTACCACGTTCATCTGTACAAACGATAGTACGCAAGTATAAACACCATGGAACCACGCAGCCATCATACCGCTCAGGAAGGAGACGCATTCTGTCTCCTAGAGATGAATGTACTTTGGTGTGAAAAGTGCAAATCAATCCCAGAACAACAGCAAAGGACCTTGTGAAGATGCTGGAGGAAGCAGGTACAAAAGTATCTATATCCACAGTAAAACGAGTCCTATATCGACATAACCTGAAAGGCCGCTCAGCAAGGAAGAAGCCACTGCTCCAAAACCGCCATAGAAAAGCCAGACTACAGTTTGCAACTGCACATGGGGACAAAGATTGTACTTTTTGGAGAAATGTCCTCTGGTCTGATGAAACAAAAATAGAACTGTTTGCCCATAATGACCATCATTATGTTTGGAGGAAAAAGGGGGAGGCTTGAAAGCCGAAGAACACCATCCCAACCATGAAGCACGGGGCTGGCAGCATCATGTTGTGGGGGTGCTTTGCTGCAGGAGGGACTGGTGCACTTCACAAAATACATGGCATCATGAGGATGGAAAATTATGTGGATATATTGAAGCAACATCTCAAGCCATCAGTCAGGATTGTCACGACTTCCACCGAAGGTGGCTCCTCTCCCTGTTCGGGCGGCGCTCGGCGGTCATCGTCGCCGGTCTACTAGCTGCCACCGATCCGTTTTCCTTTTCTTTTGGTTATGTCTGTCTTGTGTGTCACCTGTGTTCTATTTGGGTAAATAGGGGGGGTATTTTAATCTCGCCATTTCCTCTGGGTTTTGTGCGGGATTGTTGCGTTTACTGTCATTCAGTTTTGGGTTGCGTTTTGGGTTCTGTTTGACAGGTGGTTTGAGGCTACTGTTGTAGTCCTGTTTTTCCTGTTCTTTGGACCTTGTTTATTAAACGCCCTTTCGGAAACTTGTTTTCTCTTGCGCCTGACTCCACACCCACATCTCCTTTTGGAGAATATTGACAAGGATGTTAAGGCTTGGTCACAATGGGTCTTCCAAATGGACAATGACCTCAAGCATACTTCCAAAGTTGTGGCAAAATGGCTTAAGGACAACAAAGTCAAGGTATTGGAGTGGCCATCACAAAGCCCTGACCTCAAACCTATAGAACATTTGTGGGCGGAATTGAAAAAGCGTGTGCGAGCGAGGAGGCCTACAAACCTGACTCAGTTACACCAGCTCTGTCAGGAGGAATGGGCCAAAATTCACCCAACTTATTGTGGGAAGCTTGTGGAAGGCTACCCGAAACGTTTGACCCAAGTTAAACAATTTAAAGGCAACGCTACCAAATACTAATTGAGTGTATGTAAACTTCTGACACACTGGGAATGTGATGAAAGAAATAAAAGCTGAAATTAATCATTCTCTCTACTATTATTCTGACATTTCACATTCTTAAAATAAAGTGGTGATCCTAATTGACCTAAGACAGGGAATTTTTAATAGGATTAAATGTCAGGAATCGTGAAAAACTGAGTTTAAATGTATTTGGGCAAGGTGTATGTAAACTTCCAACTTCAACTGTAGCTCTTATCAATAGCTCTTACAAATTTGGAAATTACAGTGCATGGAGAATTGTGTTATTTCTATCGGGGGTAGTTAAACTATTTCCCTGGGTTCCTGCTGTACAATCCATACAGACAGTGGTGCTTTCACCCTGCCCCAGATCACATGGGGAAATGTGGTTCTGCTTAGCAGATTGAGGTGGTGGAGGGGGCTGGAAGACAGTCAGTGGGGTTCCCATGCCACACTTGTAAGAGAGTCATTGGAAGACCCAAGAGGATCACAAATCATCCCAGTCACTCCACTGCTGCACGTTCAAGGCTAAGCCTGGTCTGGTGTGTTATTCCATGTTCCATGACAAGTGGTATAGGCATGTGTCTGCAAAAGTGTGTGTGTGTGTGTGTGAGAGTGAGAGAGTGAGAGTGAGAGTGAGAGTGAGAGTGAGAGTGAGAGAGAGAGAGAGAGAGAGAGAGAGAGAGAGAGAGAGAGAGAGAGAGAGAGAGAGAGCTAAAGCATGATTTCATACAAATTTCCCCAATTAGTTTTATTATCTTTAGAGCCTGGCCATGCCAGCTGGCCTGAACACATTTATCTATGAAGGCTTGGGAGTGTCCATTAATCTAATGTATAGGGAAACACCCACAATCTAAATATAAACGATCCCAACAGAACAAAAGGAAATCTACATGATTTGTATATCAGGAGTACTGGCATTTGACCTTCCCACTCATTTTATTACCAAGTCCTTTATTCTCAAAAGTCATAACTCCATTGAAGTTGTACTCCCTAATTACAGTATGATGTGAGTTTCAGCATTTTCATGCGTTGTGTGAAGACAGTATTTACAACCAACTTACAAAACATGGTGAGGAGTGGTGAGGAGACTATTTTAGGGCAGTCCTGACAAACACTGCTTGCTGTGTTTTCCAAACCTGTTTCCTTAGACAAACAGGGGGTATCAGTCAACTCTGTAGGCCCCAACATTTGGGATGTGCTCAGCTGCTTCTCCAATATACCACCCAGATGGCAAGGCCCCCAGTTCATTTGGTCCACTTCCTATCAACAGTCACAGCAATGCATAAGGATACGTCAATCACTGCCCTGTGGGCTACTGCAATAAAAAGCAAAGCTTTCTGGGCCTCCCGGGTGGCGCAGTGGTCTAGGGCACTGCATCGCAGTGCTAACTGCGCCACCAGAGTCTCTGGGTTCGCGCCCAGGCTCTGTCGCAGCCGGCCGCGACCGGGAGGTCCGTGGGGCGACGCACAATTGGCATAGCGTCGTCCGGGTTAGGGAGGGTTTGGCCGGTAGGGATATCCTTGTCTCATCGCGCTCCAGCGACTCCTGTGGTGGGCCGGGCGCAGTGCGCGCTAACCAAGGGGGCCAGGTACACGGTGTTTCCTCCGACACATTGGTGCGGCTGGCTTCCGGGTTGGAGGCGCGCTGTGTTAAGAAGCAGTGCGGCTTGGTTGGGTTGTGCTTCGGAGGACGCATGGCTTTCGACCTTCGTCTCTCCCGAGCCCGTACGGGAGTTGTAGCGATGAGACAAGATAGTAATTACTAGCGATTGGATACCACGAAAATTGGGGAGAAAATGGGATAAAAAAAATTAAAAAAGAAAAAAAAAAAAAAAAAAAAAAGCTAAGCTTTCTAAATAGCATGCGTAAACTTGTCGCACAATATAGCAATAACATGTCATTTCAATTTGGTTTCAATGTAAATGTACTAAACTGCCTGTGATAAATGACAGGGTGTGTCCACCAACTTTAAAGACATAAAGATCTTATTCCATTTGATTGGAAATGTTCACAAATCACTTCCATGTGACAATGTAATCAAAAACCATGGAACTATACCAACCTTTTGGGGAGGTAAGGATGGAATTCTATACATACCTAACCTATTGGCAAGGTTAGTTTATCTTTAACATTTTCCATAGGTTGAGGATTATTAGTAGACTAATTGCTTTAATCTAATTGACCATTTGCTTTATTAGACGTGACTTCATTACACAGGTATGAAGGAAAGTATTTGGAAAATAATGTCAGAGGTTTGTCTGAATACTTCCCCCCCCCCCTTTATAACAGTGGAGTCTTACGGAATGTGGGTTTGTCCTGTGGTCCGTTAGTAACCCCCCTCTCTGTGTGTCTTAAAAAAGCACCTCCCCTCTTCCAATCAGGGCAATTCCCTAACTTTTCTCTTCTTCTCACAAGGCTATAGTTCAATATCCCATTCTGGTGCACATATCCCATTTCAAATTTCGACTCGGGGCTCCTCGACTTCAAGGCACTGCAACAATTGTAAGGTATTGTGCTACTATTGATTTATGACACTGGTTATCAATGATTCACTATTGCATAGGCCTAGGGGTGTTTTACCCGAGTTGATAAATGTTTTGCATGTGTTATAAAGCAAAAGTAATGTGCATTTACTTGCTTATTCAAAAGGTGAATGGTTGAAAGGAATTGTCAAAACTGTTCCGGTTAGGATAATTTTAGGCAAGGCTGCTACATCTGTTTTACCGGTATGTTTTTAGTGGCTGCTAAATTGTCATTAACGTTAGCCGATTTACGAGCCGAGGTTCGTTGTACATTCTTTAGGAATATTAATGCTGTTTTATGATATTTCACACAAGAAAGGTGTGGTTATAGCCTACTATCAAGCATTGTTACTTTATTACTTTGCAACTTTGTTTCAAGAGATTATACCTTTTGTCGTCCACTTCGAGGTCATGTTGCCGTTTTTGTCCCATTCAAAAGGTTGCTGAGAAAATGCCTTCATTATAGTGCCAAAATGTTTAGCCCGTTGGATATTGTTAATTTCACTGTTCTATGTAGTTATTTTCTGTCGTTTTATCGAAAGCTTTTTTCATAGTTAATACAAAGGTGAATAAAGTTGCATATGCATTTTAACCGAATGACGTTTTATGTGTATTTCTTGCGATGGAAACGTCATTTGACGTCTGAGTCGAGAAAGGTTGCACTGGGTTGTCACTAGTTACTACAGCCACAAAGTCAAAATGTGCTTTTTGGTCTTAATTTAAGGCTAGGGTTAATCATAAGGTTAGCAGGGTAGATAAGGTTATGACTAAGGTTAGGGTTAGTTTTAAAACCAGATTTTAAGAAGATAAATTGTAGAAATGGGCGGGAATTATGACTTTGTGGCTGTGGTAATTAGTGACCTATCCATAGGTAATTGATCAGGCATTTTTCTTTGTTCGGTCTGACGGATTGATCGCGCCCACATTGATTCCCTTTCATAACCGACTGTAAATTAAGACACTAACTTTTTTCCACTAAAGGATGTCGTTGTAGCCTATCAAATTTGTGAAAGAGGGAAAAAAATCGGAATACTTTCTATGTAGACTTTCTAGTAGATTACTTTCTATAAATTACAAATTGGATGACAAATTATGATAATACTTGCGTATTCAAATGCTAAGGAAATGTGTATAATGATTTCTTGCTACATCATTTCAACATTATATTTTATGTAAAGCAAATTCAAGTTTGTTTGTCTGTGTGTGTGAGTCTGAGAGAGAGAGAGAGAGAGAGAGAGAGAGAGAGAGAGAGAGAGAGAAAGAAAGAGAGGGGTGGAGGGAAGAAATGGAGAGTATTGTTACCAGTAATTTATCACCCATCTTCCATTAAATTTGATTGGAGTCAGGGATGGAGGCTATTTTTCTTCTCCTTTTCTTCCAATAACTGTCTCCCATTATTGAAGGGAAAATCTCTCCTTCCTGCTCTGTAACCCCCTGATGTGGGTTAAACTGTGGTTATATATCACTGGGGGCCCATCATTCAGTCTTAAAGCTGACTTTTAATGAGAGAACTTGGACGTTTTTCTACTTAATATGTTCTAATGCAGTCAGAACAGACCTGTAAAAGTAAACTTCCAGGTAAGTTATTAGAAAATAATTTGATGTTGATGAGGAATAACTGAATCCTTTCCAAATTAAGAGCGAGAGGAGGGAGAAAGAGGGGTGGGGAGTTTGGGGTAAGGGGAGCACTCTAAATAAAACAGTTGACTTTTCAACAATTCACAATTAAAAATTCACAAATAAAAATACATTTCACTGTTATTTGGCACAGCAACCCGTTACTTTTTCTGCACACTTGAAACGGCACACATTCCACTCTAAGTACCTTTCTTGTAGCCCATACTCTTGTGTTGAGATGGTTGACATGTCTGCGGGAGGCCAAAAACCCTGATGTACATTCCTGTGTCTGCCCCCTCCAGCCCCCCACCCTGGAGTGCATACCGGGACTGGGACAGGTCCACACAAACGTGTGAGTGTAACTCGTCAACGAAGAGGAAGCGACATCATCCAGTAGTCTTCAGCAGCAGGGCTACGCAGAAACACACAGAGCAGCTAATGGGAGCAGGGAAGCTGGCCCGGTTGCTGCTGGGATGGGCGGCCGTTTGCTGGGCCGCGGTCCACACAGCGTATGGCCAGGCAGGAGCGGGAGACGGAGGGTACCAAGCCAGCCGCTTCACGGGGAAGGTGGACGAGAGGGAGGTGCAGAGGGTTCGCCGGAGAGGCCAGGAGACACTCAGAGGGTAAGGAGTTTAGTTTCTGGAGTTCTCTGTTTGCTGAGTTTTGTTTAGGCCAGAACTGCAAATTATTTATGTTGATTGACACAAAGAGCATTTGTGTGGTTGTCTGTCTTTGAGTTCAACCATACTGCTCCACTGAAACATGGTAATATGATTAGGTTTAGAATGTGGACAGTTGGACAATTAGTTTATGGCTAGCTTTCCCCATTGAGCTGTCTTGGCAACTCTTTCTTCCACTGCTGTGCTTCCTGGGCTAAGGCCAACATAGCCTTACTACAGCCAAATAATGCTGAATACATCATTGTTCTCCCAAAGACAGCACATGTTCGAAGCTAAAAGGTTGCTTGCAAAATTGAGAGATACTTGAGTATTTACAGCAAAATGGCATTTTCATGTCAGAGTCTAGGGAAAGGGGTTGGGTCATTCATGAAAGTTTGTCGAGTGAACGCAATGACCCAAATCTAGGCAAGTAGGCATTCTGTTAGGTGTATTAGCTGGAGAACACATAGCTGAAGACTGCAGGGGAAAGTTTATTAGCAAGACTGTTTTGAGCGAATCACTCGTAGTGGGGGTAAATGGGCAGTCAATTGGGAATTCACAAACGGGGGTGGTGTTCGAGTGTTTCAGTGGGGTGGATTATAGAAACCACAGAACCCTTCCTCCTCCCCCTTCTTCTCCATCATCATCCCTACCGTCTCCCCTCAAACCCCCCCAATCTCCCCAGGGACTGGGTGGGATGTGTGTCAATGGAGGACGGCAAGCTTTTACTGTATGTTTCCTCCTTTTGGAAAAACAAAGGATGTTTTGTTGGGACGATTCTCAAATGTTTGCATCAGTTATTCCAATCAGTCTCTCATCTGTCCCTGCTTATGGCTCCCCTGCGCCCCAACGCAGGGAAGGGGGTATTCAGATCGTTCTGGGGGCCACGACAAGGGACATTTGTTTCACTTTCGCAGGTGACAAAACAACAGAACTCATGGCAGAGCGAAAAGGAGGGATAGAGAGAGTGAAAGAGAGAGAGAGAGCTAAGCCATCATGGAATGAAATAGTATTAAATTACAGTGCAGGACCTGGGTAGGGTAAAGCACACATAGGACTGACTTGCTGTTTTCTTAAATGTTCAGTAATGATTCGCGCTGCACAGAACAAACAGACGTGTCTGCGTTGTCAGTCAGTGTGATTAATTTGGCAGCCATTGGACCTCTGCCGGACGTAAATGGATCCCCTGTATATCGGAGAGCCAAACAAGTCTCAATGGAGCCATTTTGTCTGTGAGCCAGCTAGGCACAAGGCCACTTCAGGCCTGACCTGTGTCACATTCACTCTGTGGTTGACTTAGACACACGTAGTGGGCTGCTCTGGTCTGGCAATCTTATCCTCTAATCTACTCAGTGAAGCAGAACTGTGTTGCATGGTGTCAAGATTAGATTAGATATGAAATAATATTGCAGCGAATGCAACAGTTGCACAAACTCGTGCTGTTCCCATTAAACGATTGCCTTAGTTTTCATGGCGAGTAACATACCCGGTGGACTTTTCCCATCATTTTGTTCAACTCCACCATTGTTTATAGAGTAAAGTATTTGCACCCAACATATAAAAATTATCCATGGTCCCCTCCCCACACAACATAATGACATGACATTGGAAAGTCTTCCGTTACACATTCTGTACAGCATCAGATTCCCTCTGGGAGAGAGATTATGTTAATGGTGGTCATTACACTTTGTTGTGTGAACAGTGTTTATCTGCTGCCTGAATGCTCCACATACCAGGGTTTCAGACTCGACTGTTGCTGGACTGTTGCTGGACTGGCTGATGTTGAGTGTGTCTGATTTATTGACTTCTTAGGCAGAGTGCAATTTGGTGTCTACACATGGGTGGAATCTGATCATACCATGGGCCCGGGTCCTGGGACCTCCTCAATTACCTTGATACTATACTGTACAACTTGGGAGGCTCTGTAAAGTGGTGGGCTCTAGGTTGAGAGAGAGGGGTGGGAGAGAGGGAGAGAGATGTGGGGCGAGGGAAAGTAAAATAAATAGTGAGTTTGTGGCTCATAACCAGCCATGCCAGAAAGAACGAACGAAACAGCCTTTCAGGCAGGCTAATAATGTCTCCTGCATGTGAAGAGGGAGGGAAGAGGTCCAGACTGGGACTTCTAGGCAGCCAAAACTCTGCTCAGGGGAGACGCTTTGGACGTTCACTCACTTGGTAGTCTTTCTCAAAGTAGAGAAGTGCATTCAGCCACTCGGGTTCTTTCCAAGGTAAATTGGATGGGGTACTTGCTCTCCCCAGAGGATTCCCTGGTACATGCCTAACCCATAAGAAAATAATTCCCATATTCTAGAATGTTCCGATCATTCTCTCCAATAAAGCTATAGATACATCAGCTGGTATTTTGAAGAGGGGAAGAGGAAGGAAGGGCAAGCTCCCAAAGTCTGAGAGGAACATTTGGAATGTATGAAGAATGACCCGTTTTCCTGTGTTTTTTATGCATTAGAGTTCCTTTCATTTTTTATGTGTCTGCATTTTATGCATACATTCAGGCTAGACCTAAAAGACAGAACCTCAGTTTCAGGGGGTACATGTGGCATGTGGTCGAGCTAATGTGGTTTAGATTTTCTGTCACCCTCGAAGAAAGAGACAAAACAAGAAATCTATCCTCTCCATCTGCCTTAGGACACAATGTATGTATGGGTTTCTTGTTTATGGAGTTGAAGGGATGGACTCAAGTTTCGCAAAAACTCTGCCTATCGTAATAGTTTATCACATACATCGTAAGTTTGGCCATAATTCACATGGGCCTCATAAAAAAAACAAAGAAAAAACTTGGACAATACACAACAATTATGCCCATTTGGACTTTTTTTGGCCCATGTAGACCGCCCTCCCTCGTCCTGCTCCCTCTAAACCCACTAACCCAGAGAGTGAGAGGTACAGTATGTACAGTACCAATCAAAAGTTTGGACACACCTACTCATTCCAGGGTTTTTCTTTATTTGTACTATTTTCTACATTGTAGAATAATAGTGAAGGCATCAAAACGATTAAATAACATATATGGAATCACGTAGTAACCAAAAACGTGTTAAACAAATCAAAATATATTGGATATTTGAGATTCTTCAAAGTAGCCACCCAACTTTTCACACTCTTGGCATTCTCTCAACCAGCTTAATGAGGTAGTCACCTGGAATGCATTTCAATTAACAGGTGCCTTGTTAAAAGTGAATACAGAAGATAGCCCTATTTGGTAAAATACCAAATCCATATTATGGCAAGAACATCTCAAATAAGCAAAGAGAAACGACAGTCTATCATTACTTTTAAGACATTAAGATCAGTCAATACGGAAAATTTAAAGAACTTTGAAAGTTTCTTCAAGTGCAGTCGCAAAAACCATCAAACTCTGTGATGAAACTGGCTCTCATGAGGACTGCCTCAGGAAAGGAAGACCCAGAGTTACCTCTGCTGCAGAGGATAAGTTCATTAGAGTTACCAGCCTCAGAAATCGGCAATTAACTGCACATCAGATTGATGTCTGATGAGTCCAAATTTGTCCAATTGCCGTGTCTTTGTGAGTCGCAGAGTAGGTGAACGGATGGTCTCCGCATGTGTGGTTCCCAACGTGAAGCATGGAGGAGGAGGTGTGATGGTGTGGGGTGCTTTGCTGCTGACACTGTCTGTGATTTATTTCGAATTCAAGGCACCCTTAACCAGCATGGCTACCACAGCATTCTGCAGCAATACGCCATGCCATCTGTTTTTCGCTTAGTGGGACTATCATTTGTTTTTCAACAGGACAATGACCCAAAACACACCTCCAGGCTGTGTAAGGGCTATTTGACCAAGAAGGAGATTGAGTGCTGCATCAGATGACCTGGCCTCCACAATCACCTGACCTCAACCCAATTGAGGTCTGGGATGAGTTGGACCGCAGAGTGAAGGAAAAGCAGCCAACAAGTGCTCAGCATATGTGGGAACTAATTCAAGACTGTTGGAAAAGCATTCCATGTGACTCCCTCATGAAGCTGGTTGAGAGAATGCCAAGAGTGTGCAAAGCTGTCATGAAAGCAAAGGGTGGCTACTTTGAAGAATCTCAAATATAAAATATATTTTGATTTGTTTAACACTTGTTTGGATACTACATGATTCCATATGTGTTATTTCATAGTTTTGATGTCTTCACTATTATTTTCTACAATGTCGAAAATAGTAAAAAAATAAAGAAAAACCCTGGAATGAATAGGTGGGTCCAAACATTTGACTGCTACTGTATCTCAGCCCCCGTCTACACCAGTACAGTATGAGCTCAGGGTTCAAATTAGTCAAGTGAGAGAATCAGGCCAACTTTAGATAAGGAAAAAACGTTCTCAGGCATTTTTAGAATTAACACTAAAGCAGGCCAAACAACTTCCCAGAGTTATGAAGATGAAGATGAACTCAGCGAATTCTATCAGCTCCAGATCTGACAAAGAAGCAAGTCCAAATATCTTAGGGCAGAAAAGGGTAGCAATCTACCGACGGGGTCAAATGCCAGTGAGCTGACCTCTGACCTTTTAGAAGGGTTTGTAGCCCCCATCCCCCTTTTCCCAGTTGGATTACCTCCTCCAACTGACCTAAAGTTGTCCTGGCCTGAAATCCAGTCTGTGGTCTTTACAGCCCCCCATCGGCCCAGCTAATTTCCCACTAGTCCCAGCATGGCCCCTTCTGTGCCTCTGAACTGTCTGGCTCTGACCTTCTGTTCCCCTGGAATCCTCCATGTGAAGAGCCTCTGGCACTCTGTCTCATAACTGTTGAGTTTGCACTTTCTAGCCAGGAGCCTGTGGCCCCCAGAAGGCCTCTAGATTATACGTTGGTCTGTAAGATCAAAGGACTGAGAAAAAGTCAGAAGATCTGGTCCGTTTGAGGTTCTTCTCGTGTCTTTCACCATTTTACACTATTAAACAAGAGGGAGCGTCCTAGAGAACATAGACGCAATGAAATGTTTCTTCTGAAAGCCTTTGAGCTCTAAACCTTTGGAAAACACCAGGTTAAAGGTATTTCCCTTACAGTTAGGCTCTGAAAGTATCTCACTAGGGTTATACCAAGTCCCATTTGACCTCATTGACAGCAACTTTTCCAGTTCCATACCATAGCTGCTGTATCTGAAATCTAGAACAATCTCTCAATCTAAACCAAGGGGGTTTTAGGTCGCAATAGAATGTGCTTTTGTTTTGGGGTTTTAATATTTCTCCTGGCTACTGTGCTGTGTGCAGTCATCTTTGTTTTATTACTATTAATGAGCTATAATGAGAGCGCTATGGGCCAGGAGACTACATCAAATACTTCAGCCAGCTAATCCTCTTTAAATTGAGTGCTGAAAACAGCATGACGTTTCAATATTGAGGCAAATCCCCAGGGCTGAACGTCTCTGTACTCTCCTCCTGTAAGGAGCCCGGGGTTAGCCTGAAGGAGAGCGCAGGAACAACAAACCCAGCCAAACCGATATGTGTGGGATTACTGGGTTGACCCTGGTTTGGCTGGGGCATGTTGTCAATTGGCATATCCAGGTTTCAATGAGCGGAGGAATTGCTAACCTGTGTAGAGAGATGATTGACTGTAGCATGCAAGCAGTTTTGCATCATTAATTGTTGGAATGTTGTGCTCTTGCGCTGTTCGTGTATGTCAAAACAGCATTTTTCAAGCCCCCTCAAGATTTGTGTAGGCCTATGACCCAAAAGTGCAGCCCCTCATGGGTTCGCCTCTGGTTGCTAGTGTTGCCCCTTTCTCTGTTTCCATATCTGCAGCTCTGTTTTCTGCTCCCTCCTCCTCCTCCATCTCCTTAACATAAACCTGTTTTCCTTTACCTCCTACTGATCCCTTGTCCCCGTCCCTAAATTCTGTATTTTCTTACCTCCTAACCTTCATTTCATTACATCTCTCCTTTCCCCTCCCTTCCTCTTCAATCTCTCTTTCTATCTTCTATCTCTTTTGTCTCTGAATCACACTCTCTTTCTCCCTTACCCTTTCCATTCCCCCTTCTATTTTCTTGCTCTCTCTCCCTCCCTCGCTCTCTCTTTCTCCCACCCTCCCTCATTTTCTGTGTTTGTGCCATCTGGTAATCCTGTTGGAGGTGTGCTCTCCTTTCTGTTGTCCTAAAGATCCAAACTACAGCTGCTCTAGTCTGTTCCCAGGTGACTGACAGACACCGGTTAATGTCTAGAAAGGAAGAGGAGGCGGACAATCATCTTGTGTTGCATGAAGGAAAAGTAGATGTTCCCTTAGTTATGGATGCATCTAACCCATTAGCAGCCCTAATCCACCTTTTGCTGAGATTCAGTTTACTATAGCTCTCTGTGAATTCCACCCCCTGGTTATAATATTGTCCTACAGTGTTGGATGAATTCCAAAGGGAAATGCATTACAAAGAGCTTGCTTCACCACCACTACAGTACATCGTATACACTACAGTGTTGCCCTTTCATTCGACTCTCTGACTGAGGTCTGAGTCACTACCTCTGTAAGGTAGTTAGAGTACTTGAGGCCAGGTCCGTTATGTGTGGATGTGATTGGAATGGTCCCTCAGGGGGATGTTGCAGCTAATCTGGAAGACCAGTCAGTCGCTCTCTGAGCTGTTTGATGACTCTTACATGTGTCAGTGATCAGGGCAGCTTCCTGTCCAATCACTTTCTTTTAAAGCCTCCCGATCAATCAGCAGGCAGAACCTGGACTCCAGGATGTGCCGGACTTTAGCCAGAAGAGCAGAGACCAGGGAGGCTTAGAGAAAGGGGTTCATATCAATCTGCTGTTTCTTGGGAAGTTTACATTGAGTATGTCTGAAAACAAACTGGTATTTTCGTGTCAGCCATACAAGAAATGCCTACCGTCAACGTTGGAGCTGTTTAGAGTGAAAGCAAAGGTCTCCAGGGTCTGTGAGCGCTTGGAAAATAACTCATGCCCATGTGTGTTTGTTGAAGGATTTTCTTAAATTATATTGGGGCTCTGTTGAGTACTGAGTTTGTTTTCCCTGTCTTGCAGGCCCAATGTGTGTGGCTCTCGCTTCCACTCCTACTGTTGCCCTGGCTGGAAGACTCTGCCTGGAGGGAACCAGTGTATTGTCCGTAAGTACCGAGACATTATGGTCACAATACCTATAAACTGAAAGTCAGGTTGCCTCTGCACTGGTAGTCTATAAAACCCCTGTATGAATCAAATGAATCAAATCAAATAGAGCTTTCCACGAACTTATCAGAAAGTGCTTAACAGAAATCTGCGTGCAAAGAGTAGGCCAAGAGGAGAGCTCAGTCCGTCCTCTTTTGGTTGGCTGGGCCAAAGTTCATCTAGAAATATATTTGACTTGTGTAATATCTCTCCTCCCAGCGATCTGCCGTAACTCGTGCGGTGATGGCTTCTGTTCCAGACCCAACATGTGCACCTGCGGCAGTGGCCAGCTCTCCCCCAGCTGTGGGGCCGGAGCCGGAGCCGGAAGTGAGTCCTAACACCCAGCACCCTACATCCCCCAACCCCACTCCCAGCAACTCTCCAGCAACCACCCAAATACACCCCAATACACTCCAACACCACCCAATACAACCTAACACACACAATGGACCACCACAGCTATAGACACTCTACAGATCAGACATCCATGTTGGCACCACCAAATGTTCCATAACAATATCCCACTGGGCACAGACGACAATTCAACGTCATTTCATTGAGTGACGTGGAAACAACGTTGATTCAACCAGTGTGTGCCCAGTGGGACCGTTCCAATTTGCCATTTGCCTAGTTAACTCTGTATATCCATGGCTTTGCCTGTCTGCCCAGCAGCACCCACCTGGCCAGACCTCCCGTTCCCCCCAGAGGGCTATAACATGTCAGGGTAATGCTGGCCTGGTTGACAGCCTCCAGCCGCTCCAGACTCAGCCTCCAGGTCAAAGGGTTTGGGAGGATTAATGCACACGCCTGGGGCTCCTAGCCTAGCCCACTGAGGAACAGTTTTACAGCACTTACTGAGTGTGTGTAGCATGCTCACCTGCTTGGCTGGGCGGGGGCCGACTCGTCAGTCACGCCTAGCCCTTTCAGGCCCCCGTACACACACACTGAGCCCTGAGTGTGGGCCGGCCCATCTGGCCCTGAGGTGTGAAACAGGATCTACTCCACAGTCCACACACACTGGTCGAACGCCCCAGAGAGGCCAGACGCCAGCTTTATGTGCTGGGAAAACAGTTCCCGACACCGGGGTATGAGCGGCTAACGTCCCCCCATAGGCTGGATGTTGGAGACAGGCCTCCAGCAGAGCCAGAGACAAGTGATGGGAAAGGGTATAAAACAGTATGAAGTCATTTCCCTCAGCGAGAGAGCTGTAGCTGTAGCGAACTGATTGTCACACTCACCGCTTCTGCTCTCTTACAGGGAATTTATGGCCTTTTTACATACCTACCTTACAGTATTGGGATTTTCCAGGTCTGGCGTTTGTTTTGTCCCGTTTTTTCTATTCTAAACTAATCATTTTATTGTTCCGTTTCATCTTTCTTGGCAAACGGGTCAGAAATTTTGTAGTTCAACACTGTGAGTTGTGTATATCATTAAAGACCGTTCTCTCTTTCTGGCCTTCTGGAAGATTTAATGGGATCAAGGGTCACGCAGGTTAATGACTGCTAAGATTAAACATGGCATAAATACACCCATCGGCCAGCTCTGGGAAATGACTCTGACAAAGCGGTTGCACCTTTCGTACAGGTTTCGTACAAGTTTCATACAGGTTTCATACAGGTCAGCGGTCTAGCGCCGGGGAGTTTCTGTCCAACAAAGCTATGTTTGATCCATCCTATAACAACCAATAGACACATTAAAACCTGGTCTGTCTAGATCAATCCTCCATATGTTCTGATACTGTAGGTTGACCTGTGATTCTATTTCACTGGGGGTGTTCAGTTTTCACTATGGTTCTCAGTGCATGAATTTAGTTGGACCACAGAAAGCTTTAGACACCTACTACAGTAACTTGCAGGGCTTTTTAAAGGTCCAATTTTTTATCTCAATATCGAATCATTTCTGGGTAACAATTAAGTACCTTACTGTCATTGTTTTTTATTAAAATTGTCAAAAATGTACAAAAATTGTTTCTTAGCAGAAGCTATTTCTCAAGCAATAATTTTGCTAGGATTGCCTGGGAGTGGTCTTGAGTGTGTGGCCTAATTGGAGGAGCCTAATGGGAGGGATTTGTAACCAGAAAACGAGCTGTTATTGGCATAGAGGAGGAAAACTCTCTTTGTTAGTGGTCTATTAACTTGTCATCAGGCGATCCAAAACTGCACCCATGCAAAACAGGCAGAAATTTCAGGCAGACTTTTCAAACAGCTCTTACACTGAAAGGACATTATCATAACTTTCACAATTTAACAGTATTATTCCAACGTCATAGTGTGGAAATTTGTATAAAACACAGGAAATCACATTTTTGAATGCATTGCCCCTTTAAGTGAGATGCAATACTGCTTTGGGTGACTCTACAGACTAATGCACTGCAGTTGACAAGCTTAAAACTAAATGGAGACCTGTTTTGAAGTACTGTCAATTTCCCTTCCCTTAATTACACCCAGTCTCTTGAAATGTAGTCATTGGTCAGGTTATTGATAGCACTTTTATGCCTCAGAGGCCACATCTGGAATGTAGAGGTCGGAACAACTTGGAAGAAATCAGCAGCATGTTTTTGGTCAAGCTCTTTATAAACTCAGCAAAAAAAGAAACGTCTCTTTTTCAAGACCCTGTCTTTCAAAGATAATTCGTAAAAATCCAAATAACTTCACAGATCTTTATTGTAAAGGGTTTAAACACTGTTTCCCATGCTTGTTCAATGAACCATAAACAATTAATGATCATGCACCTGTTGAACGGTCATTAAGACACTAACAGCTTACAGACGATAGGCAATTAAGGTCACAGTTATGAAAACTTAGGACACTAAAGAGATTCCCCCCAGAAATGTCCGGGAACTTGCAGGTGCCTTGGTGGAAGAGTTGGGTAACATCTCACAGCAAGAACTAGCAAATCTGGTGCAGTTCATGAGGAGGAGATGCACTGCAGTACTTAATGCAGCTGGTGGCCACACCAGATACTGACTGTTACTGTTGATTTTGACGCCCCCTTTGTTCAGGGACACATTATTCAATTTCTGTGGAACTTGTTCAGTTTATGTCTCAGTTGTTGAATCTTGTTATGATCATACAAATATTTACGCATGTTAAGTTTGCTGAAAATAAACGCGTTGACAGTGAGAGGACGTTTCTTTTTTTGCTGAGTTTATGTATCTTAATCCACGTACTATAGTTATATGGCTGTGTGTTCATGTCCAGGCGTCGCATTTTTTTATCTTTTATTTATTAAGGAAATCCTATTGAGATAACCCATCTCGTATTCAAGGGAGCGTATCGTTATTTTTATTTGCATTTATTTAACCTTTATTTAACTAGGCGAGTCAGTTAAGAACAAATTCTTATTTACAATGATGGCCTACCAAAAGGCAAAAGGCCTCCTGCGGGGGTGGGGGCTGAGATTAACAATAAATATAAATTCAATAAAAATATAGGACAAAACACACATCACGACAAGAGAGACAACACAGCACTACATAAAAAGACATGGTTCTGGACAAATAAATTCATATAGGCAATATAAAGGACTATTGACCAATATATCTGCTTTGCTGTGCCCAGGATCAGTCCAGTCATCTCAGACCTCTTCCCATAACTATAATTACCCTCTAATGTCCGTGAACTCTACCTCATAGTCCCTCGGAAACAGCTGTCAACTAACGGGGTCCATACAGGCTCAGTACAGCTCAACTCTGGGAAAGTGGTATTATATACCTGTAGATCTATGACACAGACAGAAGAGCCCCATAAAAAAAGCTTTGGCTTCCCTTCTTAAATCTTTGACTTCCATTCTTGGAAATCCTAATCACTGCCACAGTTAATCTATTCTGGATTCCTAGCACAGATTAATCCACAGATTTAGCTCTGGCATAAATGTTATTTCAGTGGAGATTCTCCATTGAGCATGCTTTTTATTCCAGGACTAGGCTTAATCTGACGTTGACATGTCACTGATCCCAGGAGCTGTGTATAAGAACAGAACAGAACACAGCCATAAAGTCCCTCAGTGTTCCAGCCCCACCACCACTAGTTTACCTCCCGTCAAAAAGAAAACCCCACAGAGATGTGGAGGATGCAGGCTGACCCACAGGGCAGCCACACAGAGGTGCATTGTGGTTCATGTTCTGTGGGACCCCAACCTCCTGCACGTGTGGCATTCTAGGCACCGGTCACAGGAATGTACCATCTCTCCTCATCTGTGGGTGGGGGCAGCTGGTCTAGCCAGTGAGATCATTCCCCCTTCCACCCACTCCATTTCCACCAACCCCCCATTACAGAGAAAACACATGAACCCCTTCAACCCTAAACGTGCTGTAACACAAAACTTCTGTAAACTAAGTCTACAGCCATGTCTGATGTTCTTCCAACCCCCCCTCGCCCCTCCCTTTGTGACCTATTTAGAATATTTTTTCTGGAACGGATGAGAGACATTAGAAAAATTGACGAATTCTCCCGAGCTCCCGAGCTGAAACGTTTGCATGATTACGTCATGCTAAAATTGTGTCCTCGCTAGTTGTTTTCCCCCTTGCAGTGCATCGAGGTTCGGCGCTGCAATCAGTCAATAGAGTCATTTTTCATGTTTAATTTTCCTGTTGGCCTGAGAGATTAGCCTGAATGCTGTGGGAGTTAAACGATATGGCCCACTGCCCTGGAGCTCTGAGTTGAGCTGAGGTTGAGTCTGGGGAGAAAAGATCGGTCTTCCCCATGCCGTGCAGACCCGTACAGAAACTCATAAACCTCTTGTCCAAAGGCATTCACGCTAATCCATCACTAAGTGTCTGCACGAGACGCTAGCCAGGCCTGGAGTCAGACTGGGCGTTAGCTAGGTTTGCTGTGTAAAGTCAGTCAGAATGGTACTACTTGGTCATTTACAGTAACTGGAAGTTCTAGAAAAACTGAATAGGCGAAGAAGGGGTCCAGGAAATCCAGTCATGCTGTATCCCCTCCCCACCTCATGAATCACAGCCTGTAAAGATAGAGAAAGAGAGATGAATGACAGTAATTAAAGATGGCAGCAAGCTAGAGAAAGAGAGATGAATTACAGTAATTAAAGATGGCAGCAAGATAGAGAAAGAGAGATAAATTACAGTAATTAAAGATGGCAGCAAGCTAGAGAAAGAGAGATGAACGACAGTAATTAAAGATGGCAGCAAGATAGAGAAAGAGAGATGAATGACAGTAATTAAAGATGGCAGCAAGAAAAAGAGATGAATGACAGTAATTAAAGATGGCAGCAAGATAGAGAAAGAGAGATGAATTACAGTAATTAAAGATGGCAGCAAGCTAGAGAAAGAGAGATGAATTACAGTAATTAAAGATTGCAGCAAGATAGAGAAAGAGAGATGAATTACAGTAATTAAAGATGGCAGCAAGCTAGAGAAAGAGAGATGAATGACAGTAATTAAAGACAGAGAGAGAGAGAGGGAGAAGGGTGTTCCAACTTCCAATCAACGGCTTGCATGGGCATCATGTACCGTTCTACCCAGGCTGAGTAGAAACATAGGCATCTGCCAGAATCAATTACTGTGGAAGTAGTCTCATGAAATGTTCTGCGTTTTTAAGGGAGACTGACTAAGCCCTCTCATTTTACTACTCTGCTATGGGCTGGTCTTTGCTGTAGGCTGGCTGGTCTTTGCTGTAGGCTGGTCTTTGCTGTAGGCTGGCTGGTCTTTCCTGTAGGCTGGCTGGTCTTTGCTGTAGGCTGGCTGGTCTCTGCTGTAGGCTGGTCTTTGCTGTAGGCTGGCTGGTCTCTGCTGTAGGCTGGCTGGTCTTTGCTGTAGGCTGGCTGGTCTTTGCTGTAGGCTGGCTGGTCTTTGCTGTAGGTTGGCTGGTCTTTGCTGTAGGCTGGCTGGTCTCTGCTGTAGGCTGGCTGATCTCTGACAGATCTGGTTGGATAGAGCATCTCCCCACTTCCCCCCGAATATACTGAGTGTCTCTGTCTGTCTGTCTGTCTGTCTGTCTGTCTGTCTGTCTGTCTGTCTGTCTGTCTGTCTGTCTGTCTGTCTGTCTGTCTGTCTGTCTGTCTGTCTGTCTGTCTGTCTGTCTCTGTCTGTCTGTCTGTCGAAAGCTTGCTGCTTTGAGTTCTAAAAATGCTGCTCCTCCAGGATTGAAGCGTTCAGATCTCAGCACATTCCTATCTATAGGACACAGCTGGCTCAACTTATAGCCTCCACGGTCTGTTTGATTAAACTGTAGCTGGAGTGCGGCCTGGGCCTTGTGTGGCAGTACAGTGCTCAACAATAGACTAATACTATTAGGTCTACACAAATACAGCCCAGACGTCTCTGTTGCAGTCGAGCGCGCTACAAAAATGTAATAGTGAAAAGTGAGTGTTGATATAGTTGAGTTAAACTAAAAGGCTGTCATAGCCCAAATACCAGTATGTAAAAGACAGTCAGTACCCAAGTGTCACTACCAGGCATTGGACTAACTGTTAGTCATTGGCACAGGTCTGATACTAGACCTTGTTACACAAATATGGAGTTGAACTGTAATGGTGTTCCAAGTTAAACCGAGCACCTGAGGGGTTGAAGTTCCCTTTGGAGGTCATTGCTTATGTGTGTGTGACCAGCTGGTTGAGTTGAGGTTCTTGGCTAGCAGTAGCAAGTTTTTCCCGGCTGCGTCTGTTGACCCCTGTATGTGTCCCACAGTGCAGAGCTGTAACGTCAGGTGTATGAACGGAGGCAGCTGCCAAGAGGACTCCTGCTCCTGTCAGAAAGGCTACACCGGCAACCACTGTGGACAGCGTGAGTATCTACCTTACTTTGAACACAGCACTCCCCCGGCTATCGTGTGTGTGTGTGTGTTTCTGTCCAGCTGTATCAGAATCCTAACACACCTCTTCCCCTCTCCTCTCTGTAGCTGTGTGTGAGAATGGTTGCCAGAACGGAGGGCGCTGCATTGGGCCCAACAGATGTGCCTGTGTCTACGGCTTCACTGGCCCGCAGTGCGAGAGAGGTAAGAGCCTTCCCAGTCATCCCACTTCACCCCTACTGTAAACCCATAGGTCTGCTCATAGACGGTTACATTATCAACACAGGACCCTGGTTCATCCCATAAACCCTGTGTCTGCTCATAGACGGTTACATTATCAACACAGGACCCTGGTTCATCCCATAAACCCTGTGTCTGCTCATAGATGGTTACATTATCAACACAGGACCCTGGTTCATCCCATAAATCCTGTGTCTGCTCATAGACGGTTACATTATCAACACAGGACCCTGGTTCATCCCATAAACCCTGTGTCTGCTCATAGACGGTTACATTATCAACACAGGACCCTGGTTCATCCCATAAACCCTGTGTCTGCTCATAGACGGTTACATTATCAACACAGGACCCTGGTTCATCCCATAAATCCTGTGTCTGCTCATAGACGGTTACATTATCAACACAGGACCCTGGTTCATCCCATAAACCCTGTGTCTGCTCATAGACGGTTACATTATCAACACAGGACCCTGGTTCATCCCATAAACCCTGTGTCTGCTCATAGACGGTTACATTATCAACACAGGACTGGTTCATCCCATAAACCCTGTGTCTGCTCACAGGCTGGATATGTAGAGCTATTCAACGACTCTTGGAGGATAAATTGAAGTTGACAGAGGAATGTTTCTTGATATTTATTGTTCAAAACCAGTGTTTGAAGTGTATATAGGGATGGGCAACTCCAGTGTAGATCAGTGTTTCCCAACTCCAGTCCTCCAGTACCCCTGTCACGTTCCTGACCTGTTTTCTTTTGTCTTGTATTTATTTAGTTGGTCAGGGCGTGAGTTGGGTGGGTTTGTCTATGTGTGATTTTCTATGTTGGGATTTTGTGTTCGGCCTGGTATGATTCTCAATCAGAGGCAGCTGTCAATCGTTGTCCCTGATTGAGAATCATACTAAGGCAGCCGGGGTTCACGTGTGTTTTGTGGGTGTTTGTATCTCGTGTCAGTGTTCGTGCCACACGGGACTGTTTTCGGTTTTGTCACGTTTGTTGTTTTTTTGTATTTGTAAGTGTTCAGTTTCGTTTTGATTAAATCAATATGAGCACTAACAACTCTGCGTTTTGGTCCGACCCTTACTCCTTCTCCTCATCCGAGGAGGAGGAATTAGACAGCCGTTACAACCCCCAACAGCACACATTTTAGTTGTCGCCCTGTCAACAAAAACCTGATTCAACTCAGGTGTGCTTGTCAGGGGCGACAACAAAATATGTGCTGTTGGGGGTACTGGAGGACCGGAGTTGGGATACACCGCTGTAGGACTAGAACTGAAACACATTGTTTTTTAACACTAAAGAGGCCGCCCATCGACCTCCATCGGTTCTTTGAGAGTTGATGAAAACCTCTAACAGAAAGACACATTATCACAACAGTGCCTGGGACTCTGACAGAGAGACGCCACACAATCATGTGGCGACACAGACTACACCCCGCTTTATCACAACACACCAACCAGTGCTGTGGAAGATAGTGAGCCAGGAACTTTAGAGGCTTTGATCTACTGCAAATATGAACTTCATATCAGTCTAGACAGTGTGTGACCGTAGTGTGACTGCATACAGTAAGTACATACATACAGACACGGTGGGGGTCTGTCTCCCTAGACTTAACCATTGACTGTAATCTGGTTGTCTAGTTTTGTGGATAGTGGACTCCCTTCTGTGAAGGCTAAAGCTAAGATGAATGGTTAGGAAGAGGCAAGAGCCAAGAGGAGGGGCTATGTCTCACTGGGGCTGTATCTCAGTAGGGTCTGGATCAATGCCATTTCAATTCAGTCAATTCTGGAAGTGAGCTGCTCCAATTCATGAGTCAAAAGGTCCTCAGAGAAAGGGATCTGCGTTTTTCAATTAATGAATTGGATTTCAGCTCGTCCCCAAATTGTACCGACAGACTTGTCCCATAGTGTTCACAGACCTAGTGTGGCCTCCAGCTAGACCCAACAGCCCAATGACTCGACCCCTTCCCCTCACCTAACCCACCTCTCCCCTGGCCTCCCCTTTCTCCTGGAAAACACAACAGGGGGGGGGGGGGGGCTCGCAGAAATCTGGCAATAAAAAATACGGTTCTCGCTCCACAATACGGTTCTCGCTCCAGGAGTGGAGCGAGGGAAGGAGGGAGGGATGGAGGTAGAGGCAGGGGGTAAAAGTAAAAATGGATTCCCCAGCTGTGTACACAGAGCCAGGCGCGGCCAAACATAAACAGTCTTGAGAGAAGGGAGACCACCGGACCCCATCAGCCCTCCAGCAAACCTCCCACCGCCTCAAAGTGTGTGTGTGTGCGTGTGCGCATGCACTTGCGTGTGTGGCGCTAACCCGACTTCCTCACTGTGTCCGTTGAAAATATGACCCGCGTCCATCTCTCCGTCAGCCCTTGCCGAAGTCTGGGAGAGGCTGTAAAACTGTCCCTCTATAGCCTCCTCAATCATCCACATCTACCTAAAGAGAGGAGGTGTGCTTTAATTCTCACATAAGCCCAGGGCTTCCTTAACTCAGTGAGAATTGACATGTCATTATTACCAGAGATTGTACTACCCTGTCCTGTGAAGACGTCCAGCTAGATAAATCTTTGACTCTCCAAGGTTGCAATTAGTGGTTTTTGAAGTGAGGTGTTACGGTAAACCCAAGCCCAGAGGTGCTTTGACAGTACATTACAGTTACAGTAGGTGTGGGTGTTTTCCTCTGTCGACCTACTGTCTATGAGTCACAGGGAAAGCTGCTGGTCTAATAGGTTTCTCTGTCAGGGTGAGGCGCAGAGGAGTGTGTGTGTGTGTGTGTGTGTGTGTGTGTGTGTGTGTGTGTGTGTGTGTGTGTGTGTGTGTGTGTGTGTGTGTGTGTGTGTGTGTGTGTGTGTGTGTGTGTGTGTGTGTGTGTGTGTGTGTGTGTGTGTGTCACTGACAGGCTAGTTAAGCATGAATTACAGTGGAGACTGACAGCCACTCGGGCCCCTCTCTAATCAGCTGAGTTTTCCACCATCCCCAGCCTCCTCCAGCCTGCAGCTGTCCATTCTGCAGCCTGGAGCACCAAGCCCTCTCATTACGAAGCAGCTGTATGAATGCGGCAATGGGGAGTTGTTCTGCTCACGTGTCCAGTGTATCTCGGCCCATTAACCAGGCTCAGGTCCAATAGTGAACAGTATTACTCTTATGGGCCCACACAGTCAGCCCAGTCCAACCCAGCCCAGCCCAGCCCAAACAAAGTGAGAAACCTGGCCCATGATGACGTCAGGACGATGACGAGGGGATGGAAAGGGGGAAGTGTTGCTATTTCTGTCTTCATCATGTAATCTGGCAAAGGCTCCCCCAGTGGAAGGGAAGGGTGTGTCCTCGGGAGAGAAGTGTGTCATTTTTTTCGCTCCATAGAGACCTCATAGAATGGGACATGCTGCCAAAAAGAGAGACCCGTAACTCTGTAATGAGTACAGTACAGTAACTTTACCTCATCGCCATGTTATGACTTTTATGTGGTTTTAATGACATCGCCATGTTATGCCTTTTATGTGGTTTTAATGACATCGCCATGTTATGCCTTTTATGTGGTTTTAATGACATCGCCATGTTATGCCTTTTATGTGGTTTTAATGACATCGCCATGTTATGCCTTTTATGTGGTTTTAATGACATCGCCATGTTATGCCTTTTATGTGGTTTTAATGACATCGCCATGTTATGCCTTTTATGTGGTTTTAATGACATCGCCATGTTATGCCTTTTATGTGGTTTTAATGACATCGCCATGTTATGTTTTGTGTGTCATTGGAAATGTTAAAAAAACACGCTGGCTTTTTGCGTCTGCTTTTCAGAGTGGCACTACATTTTGGTACTTCTCCCATAAACAACTCAGAAAAGGACCTCATAAATACATTTGTGAGTGGTCCTAAGAGGAACAGTGAAGGGTAGCCTTTGATCTTGTCTGATGGAAAATCAGTTGAGGTCCGAGAAGAGAGAGTCCTCTCAATGTACCAATGGAAATGTCCAGAAATGTCCTATTAATGTTACGCGATTTAGTACAGTAGTAGATAAGGAAGCTTCTTTAGTAGTATGTCTACTTTTAGCCTGGGTGCCTGACTGTTTCTGCAATCAGTAATGCCACATGCTACAAACCAGACTGTGACAAGATGACTACAGCAGAAATACACTGGAACACAGGCTACCTTAAGTCAATTTGTTCTGAATTAGAGTAGAAACTGTTGTTAGAATGGACTTGAGATGGGAATAAAATGTATCTGTGCAAAGAAAATGAGTGAAAACAGACCATAAAACACACTTGTAATAGGTGAGCAAGAACTGTCCTGTGTCTGTACTGTAGCCCTGTGTGTTCACTTGGGTTTCCACAGTCGTGTGTGTTCTGCATAATTATCCACAGTGGTGGTTTCTGCCTCAAAGAATGCTATCTATTAACTTACCAGTCAGGCAACACAGCTTTCTGGTGCCAAGATTGTTATCCTGCGTTTGAGCTTATCTCCCTTTCCCCTGTGTCTCCCACAATCTCCCACAGTCTCAAAGCAGGGGTTACACAGGGAAGCATTCTAGCGTATCATCACGTTTGGGTGAGTGTCCTGAGGAAGGGTTCAGCCTCTTAGAGCCATTAAACTGAAGGGAAAGTAGATTTAAGGGCTGTTGATAATGCTGTTGATAACAGAAACAGAAACAGCACAGTTTGTGCCAAAATGAGAATAACACACACACCTAGTGTACATACATTTGAGGAGTGTAGCTAGATACACACATACACACCGATGCACGCAAGCTTACGTGAACACACGCACACAGACACACATGCAGTCAGATGTATGCACAAACATACACACACACGGACATAAAGTTAACGTGTGCGCACACACACACACACACATGCACACACATGCTTGGGATAAGTGGAAAAGCTCCCATCTTGGCTGTGAGATAAAGAGATGACGAGGAGTAGACACGGTCCGTCCTGTTTCGGCGAGTAGTAAATCTCTCAGCTGTATGAGTCTAAGGGCCTCCAGGTCAGGAAACTAAAGCAGAGTCTATGTTTCCTCCTTCACTCACTGAGGAGCCTGACCTCTTTCCAGACCAGAATGAATGACTGCCTTCCCATGTAATCACAACATGTTTCATTGAGTATAATAATATCTTATCTCAACCCTCCTCCATTTGTCCCCATTAGGGTTGCAAAAGGTCTGAAACTTTCCATGGGAAGTTAAGCCCTGGAATTTGGGGTATTTTGCTTAAATCCATCAAAAAAGTTAACTTATAACAGTGAACCTTTTTTGTGGGATACACATAAGGCAATTCTAGGTCTTGTGGCATATTTTGGTTAAACTATCCCCAATTCAATTGAATTGCAACCCTCTGCATGCACAGTGCATTCTTCCATCACATGTACAGCTGATTCTCAAGAACTTTTACACTAATGAGATACTATTGAGCCCACACTACTACACTGTCTGAACCAAGGACTACATGCTTTCTGGTAAGTTTCGATTATAATACTGGGTGGGGGGAATATATTGTATATGACATACATACATTTTTGTTAACTAGTAAATAGTAGCCTACAGTAGAGTGTGTTTAAATCCTTTCTAACTTGTTAACAATTTCTGCTAGTTAGTTTTTGCTACCATGTAAGATTCAGATTGCTTGAGCCTGCTAACTGAGGAGTGTTAATTCACTTGTTTCCAGACATATTTCATTTTAAAACATTTATCTTACAAAGGAGTTGTTTAATCTAACTGCTTAACTATTTATTTGTACATGGAATTGTATTTGTTGTTTTTTACAATTTTTTTCCTACTCTTTATAGGAAAACTGGAACTATCTGATGTGTGGAGACATTTCACTGCAGCTAATGTAAAGGAAAAGCTGTGTACATTTGCAAATACTCTGCCAAATCATATGTGAAGATTGCAACAAAGATGCGGAATCATCTGGCCAAGTGCATAAAGTTCCCTCAGCGCTCACAACAAGCAACCTCTGACAAAAGTCTGTATACTTCTATTCGAGATCAAATCAGACACCTTATCGATAGCAACAGCTCATGGTCCTCCTTGAATCAGAAGTTGTTTTTGACTCAATGGAGGAACATAGTCAGTGAAATCCTGATGAATGTCTTGCTCGAGCAACTGGTTCACCTCTGATGCTCACAGGCAATGTGTATTGGAAGAGATTTCTGAATGTTCTTCGCCCAGCATACACCCCTCCAACCAGACATGCTTTATCTACTAATTTGCTGGATGCAGAGTTCAACAGAGTTCAAGTGAAGGTCAAGCAAATCATAGAGAAAGCAGACTGTATTGCAATCATCTCTGATGGGTGGTTGAATGTTCATGGGCAAGTAATAATTAACTACATCATCTCCACCCCTCAACCAGTATTCTACAAGACAGATAATGCTGCGAACATGAAGGCTGCTTGGTCTAAAGTGGAGGGGTCCTACCCTCACATCACACCCAATGGCTGTGCTGCTCATGCATTGAATCTGCTCCTCGAGGACATCATGGCACTGAAAACAATGGACACACTCTACAAGAGAGCCAAGGAAATGGTTATGTATGTGAAGGGTCATCAAGTTATAGCAGCAATCTACCTCACCAAGCAAAGTGAGAAGAATAAGAGCACCACATTGAAGCTGCCCAGCAACACCCGTTGGGGTGGTGTTGTCATCATGTTTGACAGTCTCCTGGAGGGGAATGAGTCTCTCCAAGAAATGGCCATATCACAGTCTGCTGACATGGACAGCCCCATCAAGAGGATCTTCCTGGATGATGTATTTTGGGAGAGAGTGGTAAAGCAACCTGAAATCTATAGCAGTAGCCATTGCACGGATTGAGGGAGATAATGCCACCCTGTCTGATTGTCAGACTCTGCTTGCAGATGTAAGAGAATAAATCTGTACTGCCCTGCCCACTTCACTGTTGCTCCAAGCAAAGGAAACTGCAGTTCTGAAATACATCAAAGCGTGATGACTTCTGCCTGAAGCCCATACATGCCGCAGCGTACATGTTGGACCCCAAGTATGCTGGCAAGAGCATCCTGTCTGGTGCAGACATCAACAAGGCCTATGGTATCATCACTACCGTGTCTCTCCACTTTGGCCTGGATGAGCACAAGGTCCTTGGCAGTCTGGCGAAGTACACTTCCAAGCAAGGGCTTTGGGATGGAGATGCAATATGGCAATCGTGCCAACATATCTCATCAGCCACCTGGTGGAAGGGTCTTTGTGGATCTGAGGCTTTTCCCCTTGTTTCCTCCATTATCCTCCAAATTCCACCAACATCAGCCACCTCAGAGCGCAACTGGTCCTTGTTTGGGAACACACACACCAAAGCACGCAACAGGCTGACCAATACAAGGGTTGAAAAATTGGTGGTAATCCGGCAAAATTTGAGTCTTTTTGAGCCTGACAACGAGCCATCCTCAACAAGGTTGGAAAGTGACAGTAAAGATGAGGCCTCAGTCTGATGTTCAAGAGGTAGACATTGAGGAGGTCCAGGGAGAAGACAGTCAAAGCTTTAGTTTCTAGACTATCATTTTACAGATGTATATTGAAAACATTTTTGGGAGATGCGATGGATCATTGGGGATCATTCCATATTCCCTTTCTTTTGTTGTTCTGTGAAATCATCCCATGTGAAGAGTCAACTCATTTAATTAAAGTTCAATTCGTAACAATTTTATTTAAAACAATTATATTGGAAGGATTTAATCATTAGCATTTATGTCTACTTATGATAAGGTTTATGTTTCTGTCTCCATATGATATGGTAAATATATCCAATGCAAAAAACATCTACATTTAAATGGTATTAATATTATTATGCATATATTTCTGTTAATTCCCATATATTCCTGTTAATTCCCATATATTCCCGTTAATTCCCATGGAAGGTTTCCACCTCTGAATATTCCGTAAAATGTGCAACCCAAGTCTCCATACATCATCTACGTATCGCTTTGGAATTGGCTGATTTTCTCCCGCTTTCCCTTGGTTTCCACCGACCGTTGACATAAGAAGGCATGTCGGCGTTCCTTCCCTCTTCCCTGTGATCGTGCAGCTTGACGTCGGGAGTGTTTCCCAAACAACTTGGCCGGCTTTCCAGACTGGATTAGCATCCCTTTTCTCACCTGCCAGATTGTCCCATTCCCATCTCCTCTCATCAGAGGCTTTCTCTCAGGCAGGAAAAGGGGAATAGGGAAAGATCACGTTTGACCCCATTACAGATGTTGATCTGATGGGCTGGACAGATCTTATATAGGTGAGAGTCCATAATGTGACCTCATTAACCCAACTGGGATGGGTTACACTTAGCCAGCACATCTTGGCAGATGTTTAGTACTTTGGCCTTGCTTCTAATGTAACAGATATGCAATGCATTCCTATGAGGAGGCTGTCTTAACTTATTAGGTAGCCTTTGCTGAGTTTTGAAAGGCCAAGAATTTGATTTCTAGTGATCTGTGCTTCGTCGTTGGGAGCATGTGGAGGAAACTGAAAATACCTGGAAAGGAGACAGATGGTGGTGAAAGGCAGGATACAGGAGAGGAGGGAGGGATCCGGCGAATAGTTTGGATCTATAGAGCAATTTTAACTGTAATTAGACCAAATTGCTTCCGAATGTTGTCGACTTCGGCCCAGCCAGTACCTCAGTTCCTTATACCCCATTCCCATTTCTAACTCTTCTGGCGCTGGATTGTTCATGTTCCCTGGTCATGGTCAACATACACACACACACACACACACACACTGCTTTGCCTGTCTGTCTGGTTCTGAGTCAGTCGGGTCTTGTGGCGCTGAGACATAGACACCCTGGCAAGGCGATTGTTATTGAGTCCATTAAAAGAGTGAGCGCTCGGAGCGCTCCAGTCTTTTGTTTGGCCTAGCTTGGCGGCCGACCTACGGTGTGTTTTCCTTCAGTCGTATGCACACATAGACAGGGCTCTGCTGAACTTGGCTAGAGCCTCAAGCAGTCGTCTAGCGCTGCTTCTGAAAGGTTTGGCCATGGGAGCGCCCAGACGCCTCCTCACTTTGAGGGTCTCACTGCTGATCAAAGGAATGGCAGCTCAATCGCCAGCTCTCTTCTCTCTTTTTCTTTCTCTTTCTTTCTTTAAATGGCTCCCTTCCATGTCATCTCATACCTTTTGCATGAACAACTTTCCTATAGCGCTCCATAAAGGTCCTGTTCATGCTCCTCGCTCACTTCCACAACTTAGTTTTACTGAAATTGTTCCAATGTATGATTAAATCAAAACCAGATGAAAGCATGATGGACATAAAGCATTGGACCTTATGAGTCCAACATTAGTGTGAGTATTATAGTATTATGATTTACATTAGTTTTTAATGCAGAGTTGACTGGTAGAAGAGCAGGGTGTATGGAGGGTTTAGTTTGTTAGTTAGTGGGGGGTTGTGGATGTGGCCCAGCGTGATTCAGAGTTCCAGATGGACACATCTGGACCAGACGTTGTTCCTTCCTGGTCCCGACCAGGCCAGATTAATCAAGCCCAGATGTGCGTGACTGTTATCGCCACAGTGGGTCTCTGCCGCTCGGATGGGGACTCGCATTCCCGGCCTCAAATTGTCCAGGCCAGATTGTCAGGTCATGGGTATGAGTGAGAGGGGACAGTAAGAGCCTGTTGGTATCTGTCTCAATCCCTCTTTCTCGTTCTCTCTCTCTTTCTCTCTCTCTGCTGGGTTTGACCTACTTCCCCTCTGTCTATGTCGCGTTCACTCGTTCTCTGTCTGGCTGTGATTTAATTTTCATTTAACTGCACCAGGAAGTAATAAGAGCAGCGCTACCACAACAAAGCTGACTCATCTATCTGTACATCTCCTTTAGAACTCAAGAGGGTCAACTTAAACCACTTCTCCAGGGTTTATGTTACATTCCTCCTGACAGCCCCTCTCAGACCATGTATTTTATTTTAATTCCGACCCTCCATCTACAGTACCTCTAATGAATGCTGTATTAACTTTGGCACCACTACTGTAGTTAATAAGGCCTTTCCATCATTAGGCCTGTTTGAGTTTTATTATGTGCGATTGAATGGACATCATATTGCTCAAATGGTTTCAGCATGAGGTCATTGTGTTTGACTCGTGAAGTGTGGTTAACAAAATGATGTTGCCTGGTTGTTCCTGGTGAGCAGCGCAGCAAGGTGGCCATTGAAGTACGAGGACATTGTATTCTCCTCATTACTTTGTTTCCACACAAAGTGACACACTCTATCTTTTTTTAGTTCATATTTTCAGTAGTTTTTTAGGGGGCAGATTTAATATTGCAGATAGATTGTGGCTTCTATCAATGTAATTGTCTGCATCATTTCCAATCCTCCATAAACAGTACTGTGCAAAAGTTTTAGGCAGGTGTGAATAAATGCTGTAAAGTAAGAATGCTTTCAAAAATAGACATGCTAATAGATTATATTTATCAATTAACTAAATGCAAAGTGAGTGAACAGAAGAAAAATCTAAATCAAATCAATATTTGGTGTGACCACCCTTTGCCTTCAAAACAGCATAAATTCTTGTAGATACACTTGCACACAGTTTTTGAAGGAACTCGGCAGGTAGGTTTGCCCAAACATCTTGGATAACTAACCACAGTTCTTCTGTGGATTTAGGAAACCTTGGGTGCTTCTCTCTCTTCATGTAATCCCAGACAGACTCGATGATGTTGAGATCAGGGCTCTGTGGGGGCCATACCATCACTTACAGGACACCTTGTTCTTCTTTACGCTGAAGATAGTTCTTAATGACTTTCGCTGTATGTTTGGGGTTGTTGTCATGCTGCAGAATATATTTGGGGCCAATCGGATGCCTCCCTGATGGTATTGCATGATGGATAAGTATCTGCCTGTACTTCTCAGCATTGAGGAGACCATTCATTCTGACCAAATCCCCAACTCCATTTGCAGAAATGCAGCCCCAAACTTGCAAGGAACCTCCACCATGCTTCACTGTTGCCTGCAGACACTCATTCGTGTACTGCTCTCCAGCCCTTCGGCGAACAAACTGCCTTCTGCTACAGCCAAACATTTCACGTTTTTACTCGTCAGTCCAGAGCACCTGCTGCCATTTTTCTGCACCCCAGTTCCTGTGTTTTCGTGCATAGTTTAATCGCTTGGCCTTGTTTCCACGTCGGAGGTATGGCCTTTTGGCCACAAGTCTTCCATGAAGGCCACTTCTGACCAGACTTCCCCGGACAGTAGATGGGTGTAGCAGAGTCTCACTGTTTTCTGCCAATTCTGAGCTGATGGCACTGCTGGACATCTTCCAATTGCGAAGGGAAGTAAGCATCATGTGTCTTTCATCTGCTGCAGTAAGTTTCCTTGGCCGACCACTACGTCTACGGTCCTCAACGTTGCCCGTTTCTTTGTGCTTCTTCAAAGGAGCTTGGACAGCACATCTGGAAACCCTGTCTGCCTTGAAATTTCTGCCTGGGAGAGACCTTGCTGATGCAGTATAGAAATGTCATCTGGTCTGATGAAACAAAATAGAACTGTTTGGCCATAATGACCATCTTTATGTTTGGAGGAAAAAGGGGGAGGCTTGCAAGCCGAAGAACACCATCCCAACCGTGAAGCATGGGAGTGGCAGCATCTTGTTGTGGGAGTGCTTTGCTGCAGGAGGGACTGGTGCACCTCACAAAATAGATGGCATCATGAGGATGGAAAATTATGTGGATATATTGAAGCAACATCTCAAGACATCAGTCAGGAAGTTAAAGCTTGGTCGCAATTGGGTCTTCCAACTGGACAATGACCCCAAGCATATTTCCAAAGTTGTGACTTTGCTATCTTAAGGATAGCAAAGTCAAGGTATTGGAGTGGCCATCACAAAGCCCTGACCTCAATCCTATAGAAAATTTGTGGGCAGAACTGACAAAGCGTGTGCGAGCAAGGGTGGCCTACAAAACTGACACAGTTACACCAGCTCTGTCAGGGGGAATGGGCCAAAATTCACCCAACTTATTGTGAGAAGCTTGTGGAAGGTTACCTGAAATGTTTGACCCAAGTTAAACAATTTAAAGGCAACGCTACCAAATACTAATTGAGTGTATGTAAACTTCTGACCCACTGGGAATGTGATGAAAGAAATAAAAGCTGAAATAAATAATTCTCTCTACTATTATTCTGACATTTAACATTCTTAAAATAAAGTGGTTATCCTAATTGACCTTAGACAGGGATTCTTTACTAGGATTAAATGTCAGGAATTGTGAAAAACTCAGTTTAAATGTATTTGGCTAAGGTGTATGTGAACTTCCGACTTCAACTGTATATCCAGTTTTACTGGCTCGTAACCAAATGTTGAATTTTGTTAGTTTTTTGCATTGTTTGTAACTCATTTTGTAATATTGCTGCTACCGTCTCTTATGACCGAAAAGAGCTTCTGGACATCAGAACAGCGATCACTCACCTCGAACTGGACAAATATATATATATTTTTTTTTGAGTCTGACGCAAAGGATATACTGCTTTGTTGAGACAAGGCCCAAATCCCTGTCATCCTCGTGAAGAAAAGGGATAAAAGGGGCGGGGTGCCGACGAGTTGGTAAACCACCACTACCCTCCGTGTTATTGGCCAATGTGCAATCATTGGAAAACAAACTGGACGATCTACGATTAAGACTATCCTACCAACGGGACATTAAAAACTGTAATATCTTATCGTTCACGAGATGTGGCTAAACGACGACGCAGATAATATGGAGCTGGCTGGCTTCTCCGTCCATCGGCAGGACAGAGCAGCTACATCTGGTAAGACAAGGGGCTGGGCTGTGTGTCTATTTATCAGTAACTGCTGGTGCGCGATGTCTAATCTTAAAGAAGTCTCGAGATCCTGGACTTCCTGACGGGCCGTCCCCAGGTGGTAAGGGTAGGCAACAACACGTCTGTCACGCTGATCCTCAACACTGGCGCCCCTCAGGGGTGTGTGCTTAGTCCCCTCCTGTACTCCCTGTTCACCCACGACTGCTTGGCCAAGCACAACTCCAACACCATCATTAAGTTTGCTGATGACACAACAGTGGTAGGCCTGATCACCGACAACGATGAGACAGCCTATAGGGAGGAGGTCAGAGACCTGGCAGTGTGGTGCCAGGACAACAGCCTCTCCCTCTATGTAACATCGACGGGGCTGAAGTGGAGCGGGTCGAGAGTTTCAAGTTTCTTGGTGCCAACATCACCAACGAACTATCATGGTCCAAACACACCAAGACAGTTGTGAAGAGGGCACGACAACACCTTTCCTCCTCAGGAGACTGAAAAGATTTGGCATAGGTTCTCAGATCCTCAAAAAGTTCTACAGCTTTACCATCGAGAGCATCCTGACCGGTTGCATCACTGCCTGGTATGGCAACTGCTCGGCCTTTGACCACAAGGCACTACAGAGGGAAGTGCGTACGGTCCAGTGCATCACTGGGGCAAAGCTTCCTGACATCCAGGACCTATATACTAGGCAGTGTCAGAGGAAGGCCCAAAAACACCTAAACAGCTTCTACCCCCAAGCCATAAGACTGTTTTTACACTACTGCTACTTGCAGTTTATTATCTATGCATAGTCATTTTACAAATTACCTTGACTAATGGGTACCCCAGCACATTGACTCGGTACCGGTACCCCATGTATATTGCTCATTATTGTTATGTAATTTTCTTGTGTTACTTTTTTATTTGATTGGATTTTTCAATTTTATTTGATTTAGTAAATCTTTTCTTGACTTTATTTCTTGAACTGCATTGTTTGTTAAGGGCTTGTAAGTAAGCATTTCACGGTAAGGTATTCGGCACATGTGACAAATACAATTTGATTTGATTTGATTTCTATTCACTATAATGGTGGTATTCTGTTTTCTGCTAACAATGCCTGCAGTACGGCGGTCGGCCTTGAACTGCCGCGGCTTCACTGAGAGGGGGCAGTTGTTCTCCCCTGGTCTGGACCAAGAATATTTGTCATGAGAAGATCGTTATTGATGGGAACCAGTACTAAATGGGTTTCCCCATTATATAGTTATCCCATTACACCAGTGAATAGGGGAACCCACTGTTCAGCACATTTCCAGATAAATGTCTCTAACCAGGAATGTGCAGCAGCATTTAGTCCAATGGGTTAAAGACTTGGGAGGTCTGTCATACAATGTGCATGACATATTGCAGCATTTAAAGCCAACTAAATTGTGTTCTTCTGGGGTATATTTATTTTAATAACACTTCAAATTCAATGAAATGTAGCTAGCAGAAGTGTGAAATAGTCTTGGCTTTAGATGTATTTTTCCACACTACCTTTCAGTTATACAGAACATTCAGAGGGGGATTTTAAGGAAGTGGGATAAATAAATGGCTGCCAAAATGGCTGACTCTTGTTCTCTCTCCTTCTCCCCCTCCAGACTACCGGACCGGGCCCTGCTTCACGCAGGTCAACAACCAGATGTGCCAGGGCCAGCTGAGTGGCATCGTGTGCACCAAGACATTGTGCTGTGCCACCATCGGACGGGCATGGGGACACCCCTGTGAGATGTGCCCCGCCCAGCCTCACCCCTGTCGCCGAGGCTTCATCCCCAACATCCGCAGCGGCGCGTGCCAGGGTAAGACATACACACACACACACACACGCATGTTTACACTCACATATAAACACACCTGTATGATCTTCAGTCTAATAAACTCTACAAGTGAGTCACACACACACACCATCCTCATCACGAACACTGTAACCAACTTAATTCACTTAATTTACTAGTAACTTAATCTGTCACCATCAGCAACATCTTCAATAAAATCATGTTTAATGTAAACGTCAACGTAACAGTCACCTTCCTTATCTCTGATACTGTCACCAAACTCCTGCAGCCTGCAACCACCACCCACACAGAGAAACCAAAACACACATACACACACACAGAGCAGAGCAGAGATACACATCAAAGCCTAAGAGAAAGCGAGGGAGAGTACGAGAGAGAAAGAGTTCTAATTTCACCGCCTCATGAACTGAGTTTCACCTTGCTTCATCAACATTGCAGCAGCGGTCCCAGACCAGTGTCTGTGTAAATACATGCTGTCCTCTCTCTCTGTCTCTGTCTCTGTCTCTGTCTCTGTCTCTGTGTCTGTCTCTCTCTCTGTCTCTGTGTCTGTGTCTGTGTCTGTGTCTGTGTCTGTGTCTGTGTCTGGCTGGCTGGCTGGCTGGCTGGCTGGCGCCTCCCATCCTCCACACTAGGCTCCCTAATGACCAACCAGACTAAGCAGTGAGGCTGGATCAATAGATGACACACATGTAAATGTTGTGTGTCCTCTTAGGTAAACGCAGCATCTCACCCCTCTGCAATGTTCAAACGGCCCTCCATGGACTGGAGCCTCTTCCTCTCTGTGGATATTAAAATGAGAGATGTCTAGCCAACACCCTTGTGTTGAGATAATGTGTTGCCTTTTTTAAATGTTTTTCACTAAGTCTCAAAGGGGGGCACTTACCTCATTCACATTAATGTGCAGGACTAGGAGCCACCTGGGTGAAACAGGACACTCCCCTTTATTGTCAGAAAGCAGGTGCACATGTCCTCTAAAGTTCCTGTTGAGTGTTGACACATTCTCAGTAAGGTGTGGTGAAAGCCAAATTGAATATGAAAGCTTTTTGCACTCAGTCTAATGAAAAATAGCTGGAAAGAACTGAACAACTGAAGAAATACGACTCTAAGACAGCATTAAACCTTCACTCCTCACTCTGCACATTGGAATTACCAATGTGACTGACTGAGTGCCTTAAAGGGGCAATCTGTGACTTCTTTTTCTGCTGTGGCCACAGGACAAAAAGCAAGGAAATTGATGCTCAAACAAAATCAACTACAGATTGTGACTTTGAGACTCACATTTAAAAACCAAAGTGCTTTATTATCCAAAGCTGCATCAATATAATACACTGTCTTACATTCAACTCTGTCAACCCATTCATCAAGTCAAATCAAAATAAAAGGTATTTGTCACATGCTTTGTAAACAACAGGTGTAGACACACAGTGAAATGCTTACTTACGGGTTACGAGTTGCAGATAAAGATAAAATATAGAAATAGTGACACGAGGAATAAATACACAGTGAATACGGAATAACAATAACGAGTAAAAATAACATGGCTATATATAGGGAGTACCAGTATCTAGTCGATGTGCAGGAGTACGGGGTAATTGAGATAGCTATGTACATATATGTAGGGTTAAAGCTGTTAAAGTGACTAGGCAACAGGATAGACAGTAGCAGTAGCGTATGTGGTGAGTGTAAATGTGTGTGTGTGTGTGTGTGTGGGGAGGGTGGGGTATATGAAAAGTCACATTCTTTCACAGAGCCTCTATCAATCTGCCTCTATATATACAGTACCAATCAAACGTTTGGACACACCTACTCATTCAAGGGTTTTTCTTTATTTTTACTATTTTCTACATTGTAGAATAATAGGGAAGACATCAAAACGATGAAATAACACATATGGAATCATGTAGTAACCAAAAAAGTGTTAAACAAATCAAATATATTATAGATTTAGATTCTTCAAAGTAGCCACCCTTTGCATTGATGACAGCTTTGTACTCTCAACCAGCTTCATGAGGTAGTCACCTGGAATGCATGTCAATTAACAGGTGTTAATTTGTGGAATTTCTTTCCTTCTTAATGTGTTTCAGCCAATCAGTTGTGTTGTGACAAGGTAGGAGTGGTATACAGAAGATAGCCCTATTTGCTTAAAGACCAAGTCCATATTATGGCAAGAATAGCTCAAATAAGCAAAGAGAAACAACAGTCCATCATGACTCTACCGCTTCTCTCTCCCGGATCCGGGATCATCCTCATCAAAAAAGCTGACTAGCATAGCCTAGCCTAACGCGACAGGGATATCATATAATATAATTTCATGAAATCACAAGTCCAATACAGCAAATGAAAGATAAACATCTTGTGAATCCAGCCATCATTTCCGATTTTTAAAATGTTTTACAGCGAAAACACAATATATATTTATATTAGCTCACCACAATAGCCAAACACACAACGCCATGTTTTCACCATTTATTCACCGCCAACATAGCTTTCACAAAACCCACAAATAGAGATAAAATTAATCACTAACCTTGAACAACTTCATCAGATGACAGTCTTATAGCATCATGTTATACAATACATTTATGTTTTGTTCGAAAATGTGCATATTTAGAGGTATTAATCGTAGTTTTACATTGCAGCCACCGTCACAAATAGCACCAAAACAGCCAGAATAATTACAGAGAGCAATGTGAAATACATAAATGCTCATCATAAAACATTTATGAAAAATACATGTTGTACAGCAAATGAAAGATAAACATCTTGTGAATCCAGCCAATATTTCAGATTTTTTAAGTGTTTTACAGCGAAAACACAATATATATTTATATTAGCTCACCACAATAGCCAAACACACAACGCCATTTATTCACCGCCAACATAGCTTTCACAAAACCCACAAATAGAGATAAAATTCATCACTAACCTTGAACAACTTCATCAGATGACAGTCTTATAACATCATGTTATACAATACATTTATGTTTTGTTCGAAAATGTGCATATTTAGAGGTACAAATCCTGGTTTTACATTGTGAATACGTAGCCATGATGCACCAAATTGTCCGGAGATATTTTGGACAGTCACGTAATCTAACCAAAGAACTCATCATAAACTTTACTAAAAAATACATGTTGTACAGCAAATGAAAGATACACTGGTTCTTAATCCAACCGCTGTGTTAGATTTAAAAAATATATATAACTTTAGTACAACATACAGCATGCAATATTGTGAGACAGCGCCCAACAATTCTCCGCCTTGTTGGAGCCAACATAAACCACAAACATACGAAATAACATCATAAATATTCTCTTACCTTTGTTGATCTTCCATCAGAATGTTGTGCAAGGAGTCCTAGTTCCAGAATAAATCGTTGTTTTGTTTTAGAATGTCCATTTCTTCTGTCGAATTAGCAACTTTGGCTAGCCATGTGGAGGGCACATGTCCAAGAAATCTTTGCGCATGGAACGAAAAAATCCAAAAGTCCCAATAAACGTCGAATAAACTGGTCAAACTCGGTTGAAAAATCCTACTTTATGATGTTTTTCTCATATGTATCCAATAAAATCAGAGCCGGAGCATTTCGTCGTGTATACCGAACGCATTTCAGAAGACAATGTGTGGTTCCCTGGTGCGCAGTTGAATACTGACAAAAGAGCGGACCTGTCACTCCAAAAGCTCTCATTCGGTCTCACATCAAGCTAGACACCCCATTCAACATTCTACTGCCTGTTGACATCTAGTGGAAGGCGTATGAAGTGCATACAGATCCATAAATATTTTTTTTATTTATCCGTTATTTTACCAGGTAAGTTGACTGAGAACACATTCTCATTTGCAGCAACGACCTGGGGAATAGTTACAGGGGAGAGGAGGGGGATGAATGAGCCAATTGTAAACTGGGGATTATTAGGTGACCGTGATGGTTGAGGGCCAGATTGGGAATTTAGCCAGGACACCGGGGTTAACACCCCTACTCTTACAACAATTGCCATGGGATCTTTAATGACCTCAGAGAGTCAGGACACCCGTTTTAACGTCCCATCCGAAAGACGGCACCCTACACAGAGCAGTGTCCCCAATCACTGCCCTGGGGCATTGGGATTTTTGTTTAGACCAGAGGAAAGAGTGCCTCCTACTGGCCCTCCAACACCACTTCCAGCAGCATCTGGTCTCCCATCCAGGGACTGACCAGGACCAACCCTGCTTAGCTTCAGAAGCAAGCCAGCAGTGGTATGCAGGGTGGTATGCTGCTGGCCAACAGCAGCATACTGGGAATATAAGCCAGTTGAATAGGCAGGCCCTGACACAGAGCCCCATTTTCAGAATTTTCACTTCCTATTTGGAAGTTTGCTGCCAAATGAGTTCTGTTTTACTCACAGATATAATTCAAACAGTTTTAGAAACTTCAGTGTTTTCTATCCAATAGTAATAATAATATGCATATTGTATGATATAGAACAGAGTACGAGGCAGTTTAATTTGGACACGATTTTTTCCCAAAGTGAAAATAGCGCCCCCTATTAAGAAGAAGGTCAGTCAATCCGGGAAATGTCTAGAACCTTGAAAGTTTCTTCAAGTATAGTTGCAAAAACCATCAAGTGCTATGATGAAACTGGCTCTCATGAGGACCGCCACAGTAAAGGAAGACCCAGAGTTACTATAAGGGCACAAAGCGAGACCCAAAAGCAGACACAGGAGGCAGATGGTTGAGCTCCGATTTTTATTATAAAAAAAGGGGTAGGCAAAAGGCAGGTCGGGGACAGGCGAGAGTTCATAAACCAGGTCAGAGTCCAAACAGTACAAAGGGATAGGCAGGCTCGAGGTCAGAACAGGCAGAGTGGTCAGGCAGGCGGATTCGACGTCGGGACAGGAAAGGGTCAAAACCAGGAGGGCTAGGAAAAAACAGAGACTGGGAAAAATAGGACCTAGGCGAAACGCTGGTTGACTTGGCAAAACCAGACGAACTGGCACAGCGAGACAGAAAACACAGGGATAAATACACCGGACTAATGGAAACAGGTGACACCTGGAGGTGGGTGGAGACAATCACAAAGACCGGTGAAACAGATCAGGGCGTGACAGTTACCTCTGCTGCAGAGGATAAGTTAATTAGAGTTAACTGCACCTCAGATTGCATCCCAAATAAATGCTTCACAGAATTAAAGTAACAGACACATCTCAACATCAACTGTTCAAAGGAGACTGCGTGAATCAGGCCTTCATGGTCGAATTGCTGCAAAGAAACCACTACTAAAGGACACCAATAAGAAGAAGAGACTTGCTTGGGCCAAGAAACACAAGCAATGGACATTAGACCGGTGGAAATCTGTCCAAACTTGAGATTTTTGGCTTCAGCTGCAGTGTCTTTGTGAGACGCAGAGTAGGTGAACGGATGATCTCCGCATTTGTGGTTCCAACCATGAAGCATGGAGGAGGAAGTGTGATGGTGTGGGGGTGCTTTGCTGGTGACTGTCGGTGATTAATTTAGAATTCAAGTCAGACTTAACCAGCATGGTGCAACGATATGCCATCCCATCTGGTTTGCACTTAGTGGTACTATAATTTGTTTTTCAACAGGACAATGACCCAAAACACACCTCCAGGCTGTGTAAAGGCTATTTGACCAAGAAGGAGAGTGATGGAGTGCTGCATCAGATGACCTGGCCTCCACAATCACCTGACCTCAACCCAATTCAGATGGTTTGGGATGAGTTGGAAAAGGAAAAGCAGCCAACAAGTGCTCAGCATATGTGGGAACTCCTTCAAGACTGTTGGAAAAGCATTCTTCATGAAGCTGGTTGAGAGAATGCCAAGCGTGTGCAAAGCTGTCATCAAGGCAAAGGGTGGCTACTTTGAAGAATCTAAAATATATTTTGATTTGTTTAACACTTTTTTGGCTACTACTTGATTCCATATGTGTTATTTCATCGTTTTGATGTCTTCACTATTATTCTACAATGTAGAAAATAGTACAAATAAGGAAAACCCTTTAATGAGTACATGTGTCCAAACTTTTGACTGGTCGCCAAAAAGCCCCTGAGCAAAGTCCTGTTGGAGCCAGTTCAAAGCACACATGCACATGAATCCCAATGTAAGGATAGCATTCCAGGCGTCATGGATTTGGATGGTCCTCAACACGTGAGCACATTTTCAGGCTTTGTTAAAAGGGAACAGAGGTGAAATATATTCGCATGATTAGAAACAGGCTGGGTGTGTGTGTGAGAGAGAGAGAGGGCGGTATTAATCTTGGCTGCTTGGCTGGGTACTGGCAAGGCGTGCCAACTTCCCTCTCACAGAGCTGGGTGATCAGGTGTGTGTGTCTGGACGTCTGTGTGTTTCTTTGGGAAGATCTCAATTAGAGGTCGACCGATTAATCAGAATGGCCGTTTAATTAGGGCAGATTTCAAGTTTTCATAACAATCGGAAATTGGTATTTTTGGACACCGATTTGGCCGTTTTCTTTATATATACATTTTTTTACACCTTTATTTAACTAGGCAAGTCAGTTAAGAACACATTCTAATTTTCAATGACGGCCTAGGAACGGTGGGATAACTGCCTTGTTTAGGGGCAGAACGACAGATTTTTACCTTGTCAGCTCGGGGATTCAATCTTGCAACCGTACAGTTAACTAGTCCAACGCTCTAACCACCTGCCTTACATTGCACTCCACGAGGAGCCTGACTGTTACGCGAATGCAGTAAGAAGCCAAGGTAAGTTGCTAGCTAGCATTAAACTTATCTTATAAAAAACAATCAATCAATCATAATCACTAGTTAACTACACATGGTTGATGACATTACTAGTTTATCTAGCGTGTCCTGCGTTGCATATAATCGATGCAGTGCGCATTCGCGAAAAAGGACTGTCGTTGCTCCAACGTGTACCTAACCATAAACATCCATGCCTTTCTTGAAATCAATACACAAGTATATATTTTTAAACCTGCATATTTAGTTAATATTGCCTGCTAACATGAATTTCTTTTAACTAGGGAAATTGTGTCACTTCTCTTGCAACAGAGTCAGGGTATATGCAGCAGTTTGGGCCCCTGGCTCGTTGCGAACTCTGTGAAGACTATTTCTTCCTAACAAAGACAGCCAACTTCGCCAAACGGGGGATGATTTAACAAAAGCGCATTTGCGAAAAAAGCACAATCGTTGCATGACTGTACCTAACCATAAACATCGATGCCTTTCTTAAAATCAATACACAGAAGTATATATTTTTAAACCTGCATATTTAGCTAAAAGAAATCCAGGTTAGCAGGCAATATTAACCAGGTGAAATTGTGTCACTTCTCTTGCGTTCATTGCACGCAGAGTCAGGGTATATGCAACAGTTTGGGCCGCCTGGCTCGTTGCGAACTAATTTGCCAGAATTTTACGTAATTATGACATAGCATTGAAGGTTGTGCAATGTAACAGGAATATTTAGACTTATGGATGCCACCCGTTAGATAAAATACGGAACGGTTCCGTATTTCACTGAAAGAATAAACGTTTTGTTTTCGAAATGATAGTTTCCGGATTCGACCATATTAATGACCAAAGGCTCGTATTTCTGTGTGTTATTATGTTATAATTAAGTCTATGATTTGATATTTGATAGAGTAGTCTGACTGAGCGGTGGTAGGCAGCAGCAGGCTCGTACGCATTCATTCAAACAGCACTTTCGTGCGTTTTGCCAGCAGCTCTTCACAATGCTTCAAGCATTGAGCTGTTTATGACTTCAAGCCTATCAACTCCCGAGATTAGGCTGGTGTAACCAATGTGAAATGGTTAGCTAGTTAGCGGGATGCGCGCTAATAGCGTTTCAATCGGTGACGTCACTCGCGCTGAGACTTGGAGTAGTTGTTCCCCTTGCTCTGCAAGGGCCGCGGCTTTTGTGGAGCAATGGGTAACGATGCTTCGAGGGTGGCTGTTGTTGATGTGTTCCTGGTTCGAGCCCAGGTGGGGGTGAGGAGAGGGACGGAAGCTATACTGTTACACTGGCAATACTAAAGTGCCTATAAGAACATCCAATAGTCAAAGGTATATGAAATACAAATGGTATAGAGAGAAATAGTTCTATAATTCCTATAATAACTACAACCTAAAACTTCTTACCTGGGAATATTGAAGTCTCATGTTAAAAGGAACCACCAGCTTTCATATGTTCTCAGCAAGGAACTTAAACGTTAGCTTTTTTACATGGCACATATTGCACTTTTACTTTATCTCCAATACTTTGTTTTTGCATTATTTAAACCAAATTGAACATGTTTCATTATTTATTTGAGGTTAAATTCATTTTATTGATGTATTATATTAGTTAAAATATGTGTTCATTCAGTATTGTTGTAATTGTCATTATTACAAATAAAATAAAAAAATTGGCCGATTAATCGGTATCGGCTTTTTTGGTCCTCCAATAACCGGTATCGGTATCAGCGTTGAAAAATCATAATCGGTCGACCTCTAATCTCAATTGCATACTCATCACGTCCTTTCTCCTCGTCTCTTTCTCTTAACCCATTGGAGGAAAAGGTCAGAGGGGAGGGAACTCTGTCTATTTCATCCAATGGGTTTTGAGAATGAGATGAGGATGCGAGGAGTATGCAATTGAGATTCTACACTTGACTATGTTTTCATACCATCCAGACAAATACCAGTCTCAGCACACATTCACACGCTCGGACCAGACGAACCCCCTCTAGGCACGCTAACGATCTGAGGGATCTGAGTCAATGTGTTTCCACTGAAGCTGACGAAACACCAACACCTCTCTCTTGCCAGCATGGCCAGACTGTGAGCTAATGAACTGTAAATGTGTGAAGAGGGGAAGAGCAAAGATTATGGATATACTAACAAGATACATGTCTCTCCGCCCTAACAATGGCTGTCGTTGTGCACAAAGAGGCACAGCAGGCTGTCAACCTCCCGCCTATCCTTTCTTTGATTGGTGAATACATCTAATTATTTTAATACTTTTTTTGAATATTTGATGGGGGTTGTTGAAGTCAACCGCCTGTATTCAATGGAGAGATGCTATGCTACTAGCCTCATGCAATGAATATGCATAGCCATCTGCTATATGAAGTGTTTTTTCTCAGTTGCGGGAATGTCGTTTGTCCTACTTATATCAGCATTGCGCAACTTCGATTCAATCAAATAAATATACCTCACATAGAAAATAAGCCATACATTTTTGTTGTTGACCAAATTTGACACTCATTGACCTCCACACAACAAGTCCAAGTCACCTGGTGGAGGGAGACAGATTTTCCGCCGAGTTGGCCTCTCTCTTTACCTCTTACTCTCTGGGAAGAGGGAGGAAGATGAGGTGATAAACGACTCCTCCCTCTCTTTAACGACTCTAAAGAAGACATGTCATGCTTCCTGGTTACTGTGTTCACTGTCCAATCAGAGCCCCACGCCCACAGCTCCATCCTAGTTACTCATGGCATGATGGGGAAATATACATGAACCCACTCACTCCTCAAACAAGTGCTGCAGTCTGGAGTCATCTTGGTTCCTAGGTGGCAGTGCCAAGATATCCTCTGTTCTTTCCTGCTTCGCCCCTTTCAACAGGTTTTAATACGGGACTGAAAGCGCAGGAATTTTTTTATATTTTAGCAATACGTCTTCTCATGATTGATTATTGTACTGTAATGTAATGTATGCGCCCAGCCTACTTCACTTTAAAGGCTAAGGTGCTGTAAATCACAGAGTGTAAAATCCAAATTCATTCACACACATTTATAGACTCCATCTGATTCAAGGTTAGTGGGCAGCAAAGCTTTGGGAGATTCTTAGCTCATTAAGAGTAAACGGAGTATTTAAAATGCATCTCTTAAAGCAACGCCTGTTAAGTGCTGCTTATTTGTGCTGATGGTCTACATTCTCTCTCTCTCTCTCTCTCTCTCTCTCCCTCCTTTCGCCCTCTTTTTCCCCTGTAGATGTGGATGAGTGTCAGGCCATCCCGGGGCTGTGTGCAGGAGGTAATTGCATCAACACAGTGGGCTCCTATGAGTGTAAATGTCCTGCGGGCCACCGCCAGAGTGACACCAGCCACAAGTGTGAAGGTGAGTCACACACACAGTCCACAGACCCTCTGTGGTGATATTACATTATGCACCTTTTATAACAAATAGGAATGTATAACAATGAGTTCGTGTAATGGAAAACATATTGGCAGTGAATTAAGGTAGGCTTAGCTAAGTTAACTCAATGCCTCAGTTAAGAATTTGATTTTGAATTGCGAGCGTAGATCCATTGTTTAGTTTTTTTTGCCAGGGTTTTGTTAGCAGTTTTTTTTTAGTACTGTGGCTATTGGCTTCTGTGGTTATCAAGTCTCTGGTATGGAAACGTACACACGCATAAGGAAGGAAGAAAGGGTGCATGTGAAGAGGATTTGAACGGCGCCTGGGTGTCCAGTGACAGCTATAGAGCGAGAGAGAGCTCAGCTGTTAGACATCAGTAGACCCTGAGGGTTAATGAAGGGTTGGAAACACTCATATACCCGGAGGAGCCTCTAATTAGCTGGTCATGTGATGAGGGAAGGATTCACACACACATACACACTCTCTCGCTCTCAGACACAGAGACATGCATGCTTTCATGCACTCACACAGACACACACACAGACACTGCTGTCCTATCACAGTCCCACTGAAATTGGATTGTGCTGCAGCAGCCCTATGGTGCTAGAGGCCTGTTGGTTGGACTAGCAGGAGAGGTGTCCTGTGCCCTGTAGTCTTTGAAGCCTGGTGGGATGAGAGGCAGCGTATGGGGGTGGAGGTCCTCGGAGGTTAACTAATTACAGAACAATTGGAGACAGTAGTGGATCAGCCCCAGGCCTGAGGCTCCATCGCTGGGCTTCGTTTGGGCCAAGGTGAGGGCTGGATGGTGGATGCATTTAGGTAACATTGTTTTAGAGCTTAATTGGGGCAGAGTCCGTTTTTAGTCTCAAAACATCAAGTATTTAATTAAAGGGTAAAGAATACAAAGTTGAACCATCCATAACTATAAATACCCAGATACCTCAAATAGCCCAGCTCTGAGATTGAGAGATTCAAGCCCCATTTTGTTCACTTATGACATCACAGACCACCATCAGTATTCCAAAGGAAAATGGGTTTCAAAATGCCCTCCAAGTTTATGCACAAACATGGCATCATATTCTAGTGGAGCCAGCCTTGGAGCTGTTAACATGTCTGGGAGGTAGCTCTTCTTTGCCAAAGCAACCTACCTGATTTCATAGCTCCTTTCGCTCCAGTCGTGTTTCGCAATCGTTCTTTTTTCTCTCCTTCTTTTTTTGCCCCCCATTTTCCTTCCATAAATACAGTCTACTGGCACAGGGCCAGCTGTTAGCGCTAGCACAAAGAAACACTTACAGAGCAGAGATGACTTCAGCGTTATATACACGGACCTCCCCATAGCGTCTGACACTTGTAGACCCACACTCACTATACACACTACACATACTATACATACAGACACACTCTTACACACACACACAGACGCACGCGCACACACACACACACACCTGTACTATACAGAGATACACACATACTGACACACTCAATCTATTTAGACATACACACACACACATACTATACATACAGACACACTCTTACACACACACAGATGCACGCACGCGCACACACACACACACACACACACACACACACACACACACACACACACACACACACACGCACACACACACACACACACACACACCTGTACTATACAGAGATACACACATACTGACACACTCAACCTATTTAGACATACACACACATACTATACAGACACACACACACATACACACTCACTCATACATATACACAATGCATACATACTTTCTCTCACACACAAACATAGTCTCACAACACACACTTTGATGATTGAACAGTGGTCATTTATCCAGGTGGCAGACATTTCCCTAAACACACACAGCGCTCCATGTCTGAGCTGTGTAAAGTCTGGTCCTATTCAGGGGGAATGCTGACACCACGTTTATTTTGCTGCTCTTTTATGACTTGAGGAGAACCTTTCACCAAAGCAGTCTGACAATAGTCAGCAGGGGACCCAGTGCCTCTTAACTTCCCACTGTGTGCGTCATTACAAAACACGCAAACACTGCCCCATAGACAGCATTAATGCTTACCCACTGCCAACACACACCACACACACCACTAATGCATACCGACCGACTGCACACACACATTTAGGGGCCCGCCTCTCACACGCCACGCTATACACACACGCATACTGTAATTTGACCAAAAGGGTAATTATATATGTGTATAAATAAGCGTAACACAGCATATAAACCCAATGCCTTCTGGAGCCTCACTTCACTCTCACCATCATAGCAGTGAGAGGCCTTTTCATGTGTAGGGTTATATACTGTAATACACCACACGGTAGACTGGACCCTGCCAAGTACTGGCTCTGTCTCTCTCACTCACTCACTCACACACACACATGCACACACACGAACACACACTAGCTATATACTGCTGACTCCCAGGTCTAGTGTACAGATGTAGGATCTTAATTTGTCCTGTACAGCAGGAAATGCAAACTTGTAGTGTATTTGAGTTTTTAAAAGTATTTGAAAGTTTGTAATTTCCACTTTGAAATTTCACACTTGATTTGTCCTAACTAAAAACAATCAACCCCTACAAAAATGTACATTAATTATAATACGCATAATAATTCCCATTTCCTGTTGCTGTAGCAAACTGGCTCAAATGAAGATCCTACATCTGTAGTCAATCAAATTTCAATCACATTTATTTATAAAGCCCTTTTTACATCAACAGATGATCAGAAAGTGCTTATAAGAGCAAGTAATGAAGGGCGGCAAGGAAAAACTCTAGAAAGGCAGGAACCAAGGAAGGAACCAAGGACGAAACCTAGATAGGAACCAGGCTCTGGGTGGCCAATCCTCTTCTGACAGTTCCCGGCAGAGATTATAAGAGTACATGGCCAGTAGCCCTTTCCTGCAGTCAAATTATCTAGTGGCCTTATGTAATGTTATTAATATTTTAGCTGCCGAAAATCCGGTGTTTCTGTGTCAAACTGTTTTGTTATATTTCAGTTTTCTGTGATTTATATGAAGTCTAATATTGGGATGCGAACTCAAATGTTATACTATATCTGACATGGTACAGGTGTCTTCTTTTTTTCAAGCCCATAACCATGTGTGTGAGGTGTATACTTTTGTTTCAAAGCAGGTTTGTTTAAGACTACCAAGAAACACTTTGTGTGACCCTGATTTAGCCCACTGCACTAAAAGGTTAAGGCCAGATTGTTCTTCAAGATGTTCAAACATTCATAGATGACCAGCAGGGTCAAATAATAATCACAGCGGTTATAGAGGGTGCAACAGGTCAGCACCTCAGGAGTAAAATGTCAGTTGGCTTTTCATAGCCAAACATTCAGAGATTGAGACAACAGGTGTGATAGAGAGAGAGAAAGGGAGGGGGAGAGGGTCAAACAGCAGGTCCAGGACAAGGTAGCAGGTCCGGTGAACAGGTCAGGGTTTCATAGCCTCAGGCAGAACAGCAGAAACTGGATCAGCAGCACGACCAGGTGGACTGGGGACGGGGACAGCCAGTCCTGTGTTATGGTCCTAGGGCTCAGGTCCACCGGGAGAGAGAGAGAGAGAGATGGGAGACTTAAAGGGAGCATACTTAAGTTCACACAGGACACCAGATAAGACAGGAGAATTAGACCAGATAGGACAGACTGACCCTGACCATAGTCTCTCCGGGTCAGCTGAAGTATTCCCATGATGTGTGTGTGGGAAACTCTAACCATTTAGACCTCTTAAAATCCACCACAGTTATGAAGTCCACTGAGGTATGTTGAACATTGTGAAGTGTAGACCAGCGTGAAATAAAGTCATGAGTCTTTGACGGAACACAATCCCAGAGATTTTCCATATGACCGCCTCTTCCTTTTACAGACTTCAGACCTCCACTCGGGTTGGCTTGACTGTGTCTAGTACACTCTTAGAAAGAAAGGTGCTATCTAGAACCTAAAAGGGTTCTTCGGCTGTCCCCATAGGACAACCCTTTGAAGAACCCTTTAGGGTTCCAGGTAGAACCCTTTTGTGTTCCATGTAGAGCCCTTTCCATAGAGGGTTCTACATGGAACCCAGAAGGGTTCTAACTGGAACCAAAAAGGGTTCTCCTATTGGGACAGCCAAAGAACCCTTTTAGAACCATTTTTTTGTTCAATCAGTATAGCAGTTGTTCCTGCTCTTGTATTTAGAGTTATGAGCAGTTATTATTTGAGGCCCTCAAGTGTATTTGACAGATGAGATATTGTCCACTTCTTCAAATATTTGACATGGATCCAAATACTTTGAGCAGCTGTGCAAATAATGCCTGTGATAGGGGTTTTGAGTTACCACGTGTGTGTGATGAGTGTATGACTATCATGAAGCTCAGTGTTTTCTCTAACTCCAATGATCTAATTGTTTGTGTGTGCGTTTCAGATATTGACGAGTGCAGCACTAACCCAGGTGTCTGTGACGGAGGTGAATGCACTAACACAGCCGGCAGCTACGTCTGCACCTGTCCCCGTGGTTACATCACCAGCACTGACGGTGCCAGATGTGTAGGTGAGTTACCGCTGCCCCCCCCCCCCCCCCCCCCCCAGCACACACCCCTCCCTCCTTCACCCTCTTGTTAGCCACTGACTGTTCACATCTGGACTTATCCCTCCTTCCTCTCTTTCTCCCTCCATCCCTTCCTGTGACTAGTGTTCTGATGACTCAAGCAGGTCTGCAGTCATCAAGTGCAGGCCCAGGGACACACACTCGGCCTTGACTGCTGTAATTCCAGTTAGCATTAGCACCTCTCTGACTCACACCCTGAAACACTACCAGGTGTTAATGTAGAGCGCATGCAATCTCCGGCAGCTCATCTCAAAATGTCCGCCAGAGAGCTGGCCCTGTTGCTTTCGAACAACTTTCGATTGGGAGTCCAACAACTCTCCTACACTCAAGGTCCCTCTCCTAGCCAAGCAGAACCACTTGATTACTTGAATTGAAAAGTCGTGCGCCCCAAAGTCTACTAGACAGGAGAACGCGGTATTCAAATTCTCTCCTGGGTCAAAGTTTTGTTGGCCCTCCTCTCACGTTGGCACGCGATCCATTTTCCATCATCTGCTGAATATCCCTGCTGTACTTGTTTGTTGTCTTTTGGCTAATAAAGGGAAACCGGGTGAAAATGCCAAACGAACAATGAACAGTGTCAACAATGATCTCACAAGGAGCCCTCTGTTCTTTTCTGTTCTGCCTGGCCTGGTCGTGTGGCAGATTGTTTAGCCTCAAGGTAGAAAGCATCTGTACTCACTTAGAGGCCTGCAGGAGAACAAAGCTGACACCACCACGACAACAAGCAAGACGAGCCAGAGAAGAGGGGAGAAAGAGAGGGGGAGGAGAGAAGAGAAAACTATCCAAACTATCCCCTTCCTCTGTTGTTCCATGCTGGAACAAAGGGGTAGAGCAGTGGGCGAGAGGGACAAGGGGAAGGGAGGGGGAAGCGTAGCCTGATTGGGAACATGCGTGTGGAAAATGACGGTCCACTGAGGTAGGAACAGGGGGGTGGTGGCGGGAGGAGAGGAAGACATATGGGATGGTCCAACAAGTTCAACTGGGTCTCTTGCTCTCTCTTCACTTTGACCAAGAAGACTCTATCGCTCTGGATCGCTTTCTCATCTGTCTTTTCTGTCTTTCCCAGCCTGCTCTACTCTTTGACCCAGTAGACTCCCTCTCTTTCTCGCTCTCTCTCTCTCTCTCTCATCTCACTTCTATCTCTCTGTCTTCCCCCAATTCTCTCTTATTTGAACCAGTAGACTCCTTCGTTTTTGTCCCCCCCACCATCTCTCTCTCTCTCTCTCTTTCTCTCTCTCTGGTCAGGGGGAGATTGAGGAGAGACTGGAGTCTACTGGGTCACACTGGAGATATTTCTTTCTGCTAACATTCCTCCCATCCCCCTCTCTTTCTTTCTCTGCCCCATCACTCTCTTGCTTTCTCACTCTCCCCTCCATGCCCCTTTTTGTCTTATCCCGTTTTCTCTTTCTCACCCAGAGTGCCCATCCATCTGTCTAGTGTAACCCGGTGAACTGTAGAGTCCCCAGGAACAAATAAAAGAGAGCTGTGATTTCAGGCCCTGTCTGACACATTGACGCATCCCGTCGTATATCCTCAGCTCCAGCCAGACGCATGCTGTGGCTGGCTCCCCTGTGTGAGTCGACCGACTCGGCCCTGTTTGCTTGGGTGCGTTTTGCGAGTGGAGGTAGACTAAGAAACTACACATGAGGTGAGCGGGGTGCTCCAGGTCCAGGAATGTCAGCTCTAGCCGAGCTGATTTCTTGCATGCCTCCCCTGGCCCTGGGCTGGCGTTATTCTGGGACAGCGTAGCGTGGAGAAGCAGACCGGAGGGACCTGTTGAGCCCGACACTAATCAGCCCTAATGCCTCATCCGTGGCATTGTGAAACCCCAGTCTGTATAAAAGAAAGCATGCAGTTGTGCTGTTCTCTGTAGGCTAGCTAGCTAGCTACGGGTCTGGTTCCAATTTAAGTCATCATCATCCCCATCACCGCCCTCCCTTCCATTCCGTTCCCTCACCCACTCTCCCTCCCTCTAATGGCCTGTTCCCACCCACCCCTCACCGCCCCACAATTCTGCCCCCAGCTGGGTTGGTCCCTTAGGAAGGAGGGAGGGGAAGTTGGGCTGTTTAAAGTGCATGGCTATAAGCTCCAGACACAGAGCTTCTCATGTCCAATATAATTGTCCAGGATTGCTCCACATGGAACTGATTAATTCCGGACTGCTAGCTCATTAGACAAGTTAATCGACTTGCACATCTCCCTCCTGTAGGGGATTTTATCTGTTCGAAGAGACTGCAGAATCTTCAAACAACAACTTTATAATAAGATTCGCAAAAATTGAGTAATTAACTATGCACTTCAACAGTGCATAGTTAAGGCCCAACGAACAGAGTTGACTCTCAGCTTTTATAGAAGAGTCAAACCTCTTTGTCTCTGTGGCAGTTAGCAGATGTGTGCAAACAGGGGTGGGGAACATAGTGTATAAAAGGAGTTTAGCTTGTCTGTGTAGATTAAGATAGCTGACGTTGCCACCATTGTCTGTTCCTTCCTGCAAGTTTCCACACAGAGGAGTTCCTGCAGATAGTACAAACGGGATGTCACATACTGAGGTCGCACCCGGCTCTTATCTGTACGCCCAGACTTATGACTAAGACACAAGACAACAAGCCTGCATCAGAAAAAATAACACTTTCATATAACAATGGACAATGGTAAAAACAGCATATTATGTCTAATTGTGTAATTTTCCAAAACATTTACTCCCTTTTGAGACTAAGTCTCAACCTAATGGAGAAAAAAAAGCATTTTCATCAAACAAGCATTAACATGATTTGGAAAGAGGGAAAAGGAAAGACTTTCTTACACTTAGCATATTACAGTTGTAAATGACCTCCGTTGTCATTGAGTTTCAAACCTTCACATAGTGCAATTCATTCTCAGAAGGGGGAAAGGAACATGAATTAGACATCAGTACATGCTTCATCCCCACACACAAGGCAATCATTTCTCTGTAAGGTCTACAGCGGTTGTATTCGGCGCATGTGACAAATACAATTTGATTTGATTTTAATCTAATCGCCTCATTGACACTGTCTACATTGCCATGTGAGCACCATTTACATGACCCGCGTCGTGGGCATGGCTTATGAACATGCTGCAAAATTAACTCAATGTTTTTACCTTGGTGTTATGGATTATCACCGTCTTCATCAGACATGTAATCAGGCATAGAAAAGTCAATTGGGTTCAAGGGTCAGTAATGGCATGGCGAGAATAGTGTCAACGGTTTTGCTGCACAATTTCTTAACATAAGTTAGAATAAACATTTTTGCAAAAAAGATAACTAAGCCATAAATCAACCAATGAAATATTGTAGCTCCCATAACACCAAACAATGACTGAACCCATCCAAACGGATTCCAACCGTTGTCTGATTGGTGTTCGTTTGCGAGATTACCGCTGAGCTCTTTCAGATGTTCCACGACAATAGTCAAGTTACCCTCACCCCGGGGTATGAATGTACAGCACTGGTCACCTATCATTTGGCACCCTCTGTCGGAGATGTGATGCTACTACTACAGCGAACTGCCCTTCTGGTGAGGTGGCCTCCGGTATAAAGGGATCTGTGGCTATTCTTTCAAGTGTTGTACCTTCTTTAACAAACTCCTCACTGAAAGTTGACAATAGTGTCAGAAATCACAACACTATCTCTGCAACTAACACCCTTATGCAAACATTCTGTCTCAAATACATGCCCTGTATGTACTTAGCCTCCTGTTACAAAAACATTTGCACATAAATCATTCCATCTAACCCATAACATATTAGTCACTACTGCTAGTCCACTTATATAGTTATAAACATACTAAAACATGCTTATGTCAATTGTACTGTATCATCCAGAAAGCTATATGTATTGATGCGCTTTAACATTAGAATTCTGATAACATGGTAAAACAAAACCCCTACTATCAATGTCCCCATCATGGTTATACAACCCACATTTAGAATGACAGTCTTCAGTGCTCCGCGTTGAGTCTATCACTCAAATTCAAGACACTAAACTTAGCACACACCGACACGGTTAGAATGTACATTTACAAACGGGACCATATATTACCAGTATTAACTGTTCTCATTACAGCCCCCGTTTGTCCCTGTTTTACTGTCGCCAGTGGTATGTTAATGACAGATCGGTATCTCAATGCATTTGAATCCACATTACAATAAGCTTCCCAGTGTGTAAACCTCCAAAATCAACGTGATACCCCAAATAAACAGTTTAGAGCAACCCTAAATTAATTTACAGGCACAGTTGACCACCCCCCTCCTTCCCGGCACTCTTCTTCTGGCGTTTCTTCATGTTTCTCTTCAGAAAGTGTTTCAGTTCGTCCTCCCAATGGCACATGTTCAAAGTGGATGGCCCTTGATAATGTTTCTCACCTGAGCCGCCACTGTCCTTTACAGTCCATTATGTCTTTGTCCATTTTCCTACCAGTACACCAGCAGCATGAGAGAAGTTTGGACTGGATCTCTCTCCATGGTCACTCCACGTGGACTCATGTCGCACTCCTGAGAGAAAAGGCAGTTGATAGCTTCGACTGGATGCTGTGTCCAGGTTGCTGGCTCAGACTCAGGTCTCACGGTAGAAGTGGTGAAGAATAAGGTCCTGTCTTCAGCCAGTTAGGGGGATGAAGTTCACACTATTCTCGTCATTTTATTTCTTCCATACATCAAGATACCATCTGTAGTCACTATCGCCATAACTTCGAGAGAGGACAGAACAAAACCACAGTTTAAGACATTCCTGATTCTGGAATTTCAGACGATTTATTCACCGTATGACAAATTATTACATTCCCAAAATGTCAAAGAGCATGACAACACACTTGTTCAAACCATTTTGCAAATTTGCTTATATTCCCTTATCATACTGCCGACCTCCCTGCAGAGTTACCCCTTTTGAGAAATCCAGGCCGAACAGCAGACCCAATCTGGTGAATTTTGTATCAAAACAAGACAAAAACAAACAACAGAATAGTATGTCTAATTTTGTAATTTTCCACAACACTCCCTCTTTCCCCTCTCTACATCTGTTTTTCCGCCTACACTTTCATCTGCATTACACACACAAACACACGCATGCACCAAGGGACCCTCACTTCTTCTCCACCTACCCGAACACACCCTTTCCCTCCCCCTTCCTCCCCCAGCCTATTGACCCTGACCTGAGGGACGGCTTTTAGTTGTAACCTCTCCTCAGGGCTGGAGGAACCACACCTCCATCCCTACTCCCAATTGCGTACCATCTTTGTGGTAGGGAGGTGATTGTCAAGCTTTTTTGTGCTAAAAGCTTTTGAATTTTCTTGTGATCCTGAAGAATGTACAAACCCTTGTTTCCCGTCACAATCGTACACTGTGACCCAGTAGAAGCTGGGTGTATACCTTGTCACCAGAGTATTTACAGTATGGTAAATTATGCATTATAACATGGTCTGCCTAACATTAGATGTTCTACATGACCTGGAAGTCAAACGTGTTTACAACATCATGGACGATTTGAGTGACTCACCCTGAAGCAAACTGACCTCTCTTCCCAACTCTCTTCCTTCTCCCTCCATCCTCTCCTCCCTCAGACCAGCGTGTGGGCACGTGTTTCTCAGCGTTAGCGAGTGGGCGCTGCGCAGGTGACCTGCAGGGCCAGTATACCAAGATGCAGTGCTGCTGTGACACGGGCCGCTGCTGGGCTTCTGGACAGATCCCTGAGATGTGCCCTGTCAGAGGGTCCGGTGAGTACACGCACGAACACACACACACACACACTCTCTCCTCCTCGTCTGTCTCAGACACACACACAACTTACGACTTCTAACCCACAGTCCAAACTCCCCTTTGCACTCAATTGCTGAGTTATTTTGTGCATGTGTTATGAATGAACACCTTGAATAGCTTGGATTGCCTGTCATTTAGGTAGGCTAGTTTAGAACAAGTTCTAATTTACAACTGCGACCTGGCCAAGATAAAGCAAAGCAGTGTGACACAAACAATAACACAGAGTTCCACATGGAATAAACAAATATACAGTCAATAACACAATAGAAAAAAGTATATATACAGTGTGTGCAAATGAGGTAAGATAAGGGAGGTAAGGCAATAAATAGGCCATTGTGGCGAAATAATTACAATTTATGTGCAGAAGATGAATGTGCACGTAGAGATACTGGGGTGCAAAGGAGCAAAAATAAATAACAATATGGGGATGAGGTAGTTGGATGGGCTATGTACAGGTGCAGTGATCTGTGAGCTGCTCTGACAGCTGGTGCTTAAAGTTAGTGAGGGAGATATAAGTCTCCAGCTTCAGTGATTTTTGCAATTCGTTCCAGTCATTGGCAGCAGAGAACTGGAAGGAAAGGCTGCCAAAAGAGGATTTGGCTTTGGGGGTAATCAGTGAAATATACCTGCTGGAGCGTGTGCTACGGGTGGGTGCTGCTATGGTGACCAGTGAGCTGAGATAAGGCGGAGCTTTACCTAGCAAAGACGTATAGATGACCTGGAGCCAGTGGGTTTGGCGACGAATATGAAGCGAGGGCCAGCCAACGAGAGCATACAGATCGCAGTGGTGGGTAGTGTACGGGGCTTTGGTGACAGAACGGATGACACTGTGATAAACTGCATCCAATTTGCTGAGTAGAGTGTTGGAGGCTATTTTGTAAATGACATCGTCGAAGTCAAGGATCGGCAGGATAATCAGTTTTACGAGGGTATATTTGGCAGCATGAGTGAAGGATGTTTTGTTGTGAAATAGGAAGCCAATACTGTATTTAATTTTGGATTGGAGATGCTTAATGTGAGTCTGGAAGGAGAGTTTACAGTCTAACCAGACACCTAGGTATTTGTAGTTGTCCACATATTCTAAGTCAGAACCGTCCAGAGTAGTGATGCTGGACGGGCGGGCAGGTACGGGCAGTGATCGGTTGAAGGGCATGCATTTAGTTTTACTTGCATTTAAGAGCAGTTGGAGGCCACGGAAGGAGAGTTGTATGGCATTGAAGTTCGTCTTGAGGTTAGTTAACACAGTGTCCAAAGAAGGGCCAGAATGTTGTCATCTGCGTAGAGGTGGATCAGAGAATCACCAGCAGCAAGAGCGACATCATTGATGTATACAGACAAAAGAGTCATCCCGAGAATTGAACCCTGTGGCACCCCCATAGAGACTGCCAGAGGTCTGGACAACAGGCCCTCCGATTTTACACACTGAACTTTGTCTGAGAAGTAGTTGGTGAACCAGGCGAGGCAGTCATTTGAGAAACCAAGCCTGTTGGGTCTGCTGATAAGACTGTGGTGATTGACAGAGTCGAAAGCCTTGGCCAGGTCGATGAATACAGCTGCACAGTATTGTCTCCTATCGATGGCGGTTATGATATCATTTAGGACCTTGAGCGTGGCTGAGGTGCACCCATGGCCAGCTCGGAAACCAGATTGCATAGCAGAGAAGGTACGGTTGGATTCGAAGTGGTCGGTGATCTGTTTGTTAACTTGGCTTTCGACGACCTTGGAAAGGCAAGGTAGGATAGATATAGGTCTGTAGCAGTTTGGGACTAGAGTGTCTCCCCCTTTGAAGAGGGGGATGACCGCTCTAGACCCAAACTGTAACTGACAATGTAAGTGATCCACGGTCCCACATCCCCTCACCGTGGATAAGGTGCTGAAGAGTATGACCTCATGACTAAAAACAAAAGGAGAAAGATGGAAAAGATCTGGGTGAAGACAATGACCGCGGTCTTGTCTATCTAGCTCACATGCAGTTGAAGTCTGAAGTTTACATACACCTTAGCCAAATACATTTAAACTCAGTTTTTCACAATTCCTGACATTTAATCCATATAGAAAGTCCCTGTCTTAGGTCAGTTAGGATCACCACTTCATTTTAAGAATGTGAAATGTCAGAATAATAGGAGAAAGAATGCTTTTTTTCAGCTTTTATTTCTTTCATCACATTCCCAGTGGGTCAGAAGTTTACATACACTCAATTAAATCAAATCAAATGTATTTATATAGCCCTTCTTACATCAGCTGATATCTCAAAGTGCTGAACAGAAACATAAAACCCCAAACAGCAAGCAATGCAGGTGTAGAAGCACGTATTAGTATTTGGTAGCATTGCCTTTAAATTGTTTAACCTGGGTCAAACGTTTCGGGTAGCTTTCCACAAGCTTCCCACAATAAGTTGGATGAATTTTGGCCCATTCCTTCTGACAGAGCTGGTGTAACTGAGTCAGGTGTGTAGGCCTCCTTGCTCGCACACACTTTTTCAGTTCTGCCCACAAATTTTCTATTGGTTTGAGGTCAGGGCTTTGTGATGGCTACTCCAATACCTTGACTTTGTTGTCCTTAAGCCATTTTGCCACAACTTTGGAAGTATGCTTGGGGTCATTGTCCATTTGGAAGAGCCATTTGCGACCAAGCTTTAACTTCCTGACTGATGTCTTGAGATGTTACTTCAATATATCCACATAATTTCCCTTCCTCATGATGCCATCTATTTTGTGAAGTGCACCAGTTCACCCTGCAGCAAAGCACCCCCACAACATGATGCTGCCACCCCCGTGCTTCACGGTTGGGATGGTGTTCTTTGGCTTGCAAGCCTCCACCTTTTTCCTCCAAACATAACGATGGTCATTATGGCCAAACTGTTCTATTTTTGTTTCATCAGACCAGAGGACATTTCTCCAAAAAGTACGATCTTTGTCCCCATGTGCAGTTGCAAACCATAGTCTGGCTTTTTATATGGCGGTTTTGGAGCAGTGGATTCTTCCTTGCTGAGCGACCTTTCAGGTTATGCCGATTATAGGACTCGTTTTACTGTGGATATAGATAAATTTGTACCTGTTTCCTCCAGCATCTTCACAAGGTCCTTTGCTGTTGTTCTGGGATTGATTTGCACTTTTCACACCAAAGTACGTTCATCTCTAGGAGACAGAACGCGTTTCCTTCCTGAGTGGTATGGCGGCTGCGTGGTCCCATGGTGTTTATACTTGCATACTATTGTTTGTACAGATGAACGTGGTACCTTCAGGAATTGGGAAATTGCTCCCAATGATGAACCAGACTTGTGGAGGTCTACCATTTTTTTTCTGAGGTCTTGGCTTTTTTCTTTTGATTTTTCCATAATGACAAGCAAAGAGGCACTGAGTTTGACGGTAGGCCTTGAAATACATCCACAGGTACACCTCCAATTGACTCAAATGATGTCAATTAGCCTATCAGAAGCTTCTAAAGCCATGATATCATTTTCTGGAATTTTCCAAGCTGTTTAAAGGCACAGTCAACTTAGTGTATGGAAAGTGAATTTGTAAGTGAAATAATCTGTCTGTAAACAATTGTTGGAAAAATAACTTGTGCCATGCACAAAGTAGATATCCTAACCGACTTGCCAAAACTATAGTTTGTTAACAAGAAATTTGTGGAGGGGTTGAAAAACTAGTTTTAATGACTCCAACATAAGTGTATGTAAACTTCCGACTTCAACTGTACATACATAGACATAAACATAGATCCGATCAGGTTTTTACATATACAGTGCCTTGCAAAAGTTATCACCCCCTTGGTGTTTTTCCTTTTTTGTTGCATTACAACCTGTAATTTAAATTGATTTTTATTTGTATTTCATGTAATGGACATACACAAAATTGTCAAAATTGTTGAAGTGAAATGAAAAACGGAGAAGTGGTGCATGCATATGTATTCACCCCCTTTGCTATCAAGCCCCTAAATAAGATCTGGTGCAACCAATTACCTTCAGAAGTCACATAATTTGTTAAATAAAGTCCACCTGTGTGATATCTAAGTATCACATGATCTGTTGCATGATCTCAGTTCTGAAAGGCCCCAGAGTCTGCAACACCACTAAGCAAGGGGAACCACCAAGCAAGCGGCAATATGAAGACCAAGGAGCTCTCCAAACAGGTCAGGGACAAAGTTGTGGAGAAGTACAGATCAGGGTTGTGCTATAAAAAAATATCTGAAACTTTGATCATCCTACGGGGCACCATTAAATCCATTATAAAAAATGGAAAGAATCTGGCACCACAGAAAACCTGCCAAGTGAGAGCCGCCCACCAAAACCCACGGACCAGGCAAGGAGGGAATTAATCAGAAAGGCAACAAAGAGACCAAAGATAACCCTGAATGAGATGCAAAGCTCTACAACAGAGATCGGAGTATCTGTCAATAGGACCAGTTTAAGCCGTACACTACACAGAGCTGGGCTTTATGGAAGAGTGGCAAAAAAAAAGCCATTGCTTAAGGAAAAAACACGTTTGGTGTTCGCCAAAAGGCATGTGGGTGACCCCCCAAACATATGGAAGAAGGTACTCTGGTCAGATGAGACTAAAATTGAGCTTTTTGGCCATCAAGGAAAACGCTATGTCTGGGGCAAACCCAACACCTCTCATCACCCCGAGAACACCATCCCCACAGTGAAGCATGGTGGTGGCAGCATCATGCTGTGGGGATGTTTTTCATCGGCAGGGACTGGAAAACTGGTCAGAATTGAAGGAATGATGGATGGTGTTAAATACAGGAAAATTCTTGAGGGAAACCTGTTTCATTCTTCCAGAGATTTGAGACTGGGATGGAGGTTCCCCTTCCAGCAGGACAATGATCCTAAGCATACTGCTAATTCAACACTTGAGTGGTTTAAGGGGAAACATTTAAATGTCTTGGAATGGCCTAATCAAAGTCCAGACCTCAATCCAATTGATAATCTGTGGTATGACTTAAAGATTGCTGTACACCAGTGGAACCCATCCAACTTGAAGGAGCTGGAGCAGTTTTGCCTTGAAGAATGGGCAAAAATACCAATGGCTAGATGTGCCAAGCTTATAGAGACATACCCCAAGAGACTTGCAGCTTGTAATTGCTGCAAAAGGTGGCTCTACAAAGTATTGACTTTGGGGGGTGAATAGTTATGCATGCTCAAGTTTTCAGTTTTTTAGTCTTATTTCTTGTTTGTTTCACAATAAAACATATTTTGCATCTTCAAAGTGGTAGGCATATTGTGTAAATCAAATGATACACCCCCCCCAGAAATCTATTTTAATTCCAGGTTGTAAGGCAACTTTTGCAAGCCACTGTACCTCCCCATTTCCCAGCCATAATCATGCCCCGGCATTGTTCTAATGTGTGAGTTTATGCAACCAATTACCCATTTACACTATATACTTTCAAAATAGGTCAAAATGACCCAAACCATAACAAAACAACATTGAGGTAAATGTGTATGGGAGTCATTTGAAGATGAACCAACATTAACCCTTTCCATGCTCTCTCCTGTAGATGAGTACAGAAGGCTGTGCATCGATGGAGTTCCCCATGGCACAGGTAACGGAGGTTTCCCCCACGGAGTCTTCCCCAATGGTGGTGGCAGCAACGGTAACGGTTACAGCTACGGCTACAAGCTCAACCCAAACGGACCTAATGGCAATGGTCACCATGGCAACGGAGGAGGAATTGGAGGAGGGGGACAGGGAGGAGGAGGAGGAGGAGGAAATGGTTTCGGAGGAAACGGTGGGGGGCGTAATATCGGTGAGTTGGTTGGGCCGTGAAAAGTGTCAATTGGGTAGTGTTCTATTATTAGCTTGTGGTTTTACATTTTGTATCAGAGATATTAGATATTGTTTAAACCATAGAGATTATATAAAATTCTAATAGTTTAATTCCTAATTCTATGGTTTAAACTGAGTCAACAGTGCATTCGGAAAGTATTCAGACCCCTTGACTTTTTCCACATTTTGTTACGTTATAGCCTTATTCTAAAATGGATTAAATTGTTTTTTTCCCCTCATCAATCTATACACAATACTCCATAATGACAAAGCAAACAAATAAATAATATTATGTTTGCAAATGTATAAACCCCGAGGAAGGCACAGTGGTGCCGAAACGTTGGTAAATACCCATTAAATTGCTGGGAGATTATACATGGAGTGTGCGACTTTTTTTACTTTGATAGTTTATAGTTTATTTGCCGTTAATCAGCACCTCCACACAAACTATTATTCTGGCAGCTCAGGGGGGTTTTTTTTCTTTTTTTTTTCTTTTTTAATGTATAAAAAACCCCTGAAATATCACATTTACGTAAGTATTCAGACCCTTTACTCAGTACTTTGTTGAAGCACCCTTGGCGGCAATTACAGCCTCGAGTCTTGGCACACTTGTATTTGGGGAGTTTATCTATATATCCTTCTCTGCAGATCCTCTCAATCTCTGTCAGCTTGGATGGGGAGCAGGTCTCTCCAGAGATGTTCGATCAGGCTCAAGTCCGGGCTCTAGCTGGGCCACTCCAGGACATTCAGAGACTTGTCCCCAAGCCACTCCTGCATTGTCTTGGCTGTGTGCTTAGGGTCGTTGTCCTGAGCGCTCTGGAGCAGGTTTTCATCAAGGATCTCTCTGTACTTTGCTCCGTTCATCTTTCCCTCGATCCTGACTAGTCTCCCAGTCCCTGCCTCTGAAAAACATCCCCACAGCATGATGCTGCCACCACCATGCTTCACCGTAGGGATGGTGCCAGGTTTCCTCCAGACATGATTCAATCTTGGTTTCATCAGACTAGAGAATCTTGTTTCTCATTGTCTGAGAGTCTTTAGGTGCCTTTTGGCAAACTCCAAGTGGGCTGTTATGTGCCTTTTAATGAGTAGTGGCTTCCATCTAGCCACTCTACCATAAAGGCCTGATTGATGGAGTGCTAGCTCAAGGAAGAGTCTTGGTGGTTCCAGACTTCTTCCATGTAAGAATGTTGGAGGCCACTATGTTCTTAGGGACCTTCAATGCTGCAGAAATGTTTTGGTACCCTTCCCCAGATCTGTGCCTCAACACAATCCTGTCTCGGAGCTCTACAGACAATTCCTTCAACCTCATGGCTTGGTTTTTGCTCTGACATGCACTGTCAACCGTGGGGCCTTGTATAGACAGGTGTGTGCCTTTCCAAATCATGTCCAATCAATTGAATGTACCACAGGTGGACCCCAATCAAGTTGTAGAAACATCTCAAGGATGTTCAATGGAAACAGGATGCACCTGAGCTCAATTTCGAGTCTCATAGCAAAGGGTCTGTTTTTTATTTGTAATAGATTTGCTACATTTCTAAAAACCTGTTTCCACTTTGTCATTATAGGGGATTATGTGTAGATTGATGAGGATTATACATTTTTATTTCATTTTAGGATAAGGCTTTAACGTAACAAAATGTGTAAAAAGTCAAGGGGTCTGAATACCTTCCCGAATGCACTGTATAGCCTGTTGATCAGTTCATGGACTAGGTCTTTTGAAGAAGAGATTGTATCTGAATGAGACTCACCTGAATGTCAAAATAATGATTGGAGCAACATTTCATCTCTTTTCATCTTCGCTGTGTTTTTGAGAATAATTAACCTTCTTTAGTAATGTAATGTAATTGTGTGTTGTGTTGTGTATCCTCAGTATCACTCAATGAGACCGTTGATGTGTGTAAACATTTCACCAACCTGTGTTTGAACGGACGCTGTATCCCCACCCCGACCAGCTACCGCTGTGAATGTAACATGGGCTACAGACAGGACGTACGCGGGGAGTGTATCGGTAAGCCCACTACAAAGTCATTACAGTTAGGAATATTACATATACTCTACTGCCATCTTCTGACCACACATGGGACTTCTCTGATGTAACACTCAGGGTATCTTTACACATTAGCATTGATTCCAATCTTTTTTAACACGTATGGGAGTGTTCAGGTTTGTAATTGGAGCACCCTGTGTTTTACTGATGAACTCATCTCTCTTCATCTCCTCCTCTCCCTCCTCTCTTCTCCTCCTCTCCTCCCTCCTTCAGATGTGGATGAGTGCGTCAGCAACCCCTGTGTCAATGGAGACTGTGTCAACACACCTGGGTCGTACCACTGCAAGTGTCACGAAGGCTACCAGGGCACCCCCACCAAACAGGCCTGCATTGGTATGTTCCAATCACTCACCATGATTATTTTGTATTCCAACAGTTGTATGGTATGGATAGACTGGGTACGTTGGCCTTCTGACGGTGTCCAGAACAGAAACAGACTGGTACCTAACTCCCCTCCACAGATATTGACGAGTGCATCGTGAACGGAGTGATGTGTCGTAACGGACGTTGTGTCAACACTGGCGGAAGCTTCCAGTGCATCTGCAACGCTGGCTTTGAACTCACTCCTGATGGAAAGAACTGCATAGGTAACAATGGACATTCATTTATATATTCAATCTACGGAATCTGTGGTAGATTATTGCACAACTAGGCCATTATAAATGAAAATGTGTCTCCCTGTGCTTTTCCAGATCATGATGAGTGTGCCACCACCAACATGTGTCTCAATGGAATGTGTATCAATGAGGATGGTAGCTTCAAGTGTATCTGTAAACCTGGCTTTGCCCTGGCACCTAACGGACGCTACTGCACAGGTATGTCATCTACCATACACTAGTTGCAGTTATCTGAAGTCAACAGAGTTGCAGTTGATAGCTGACCCACTGGATCACTTGTTGATAGTCTGATCAACATCTATAGCAGTGGAGGCTGGTGGGAGGAGCTATAGGAGGACGGGCTCATTGTAATGGCTGGAATGGAATCAATGGAACGGAGTCAAACATGTGGATTCCATATGTTTGATACTGTTCCATTGGTTCCATTCCAGCCGTTAACAATGAGCCTGTTCTCCCATAGCTCTTCCAACCAGCCTCCTATGATCTACAGATCATCTTCAAGGGAGTAGATTGCTCCTGGAGGGATTAATAAAGTGTTATTAAAGTGATTATCTAAATGAAATAAGGCTATACAATTATTTACTGTATCGCTTCCCTTCTTCTCTCCTTCCTCCCTCAGACATTGATGAGTGCCAGACCCCAGGCATCTGTATGAACGGACGTTGTATCAACTCTGAGGGCTCCTTCCGCTGTGAGTGCCCACCGGGCCTGGCCATCGACGTGGACGGGAGAGTGTGTGTGGACACACACATGCGCACCACCTGCTACGGCGCCATCAAGATGGGCACGTGCTCGCGGCCCTTCCCTGGCGCCGTCACCAAGTCTGAGTGCTGCTGTGCCAGTCCTGAACACGGCTTCGGAGAGCCCTGCCTGCCCTGCCCTGCCCGCAACTCAGGTGACCAAAGCTAACCCTAACCCCACCAGCAAGCATCAGTGGTTTACATGTGCCGTTATTAAGATCCTGTTAGCTCTGTTTCAGAATTGTTTCACATCACAGTACAGTTCAGATTACAGGCTAAGATCCTGTAGAACTCTACCAAGTACTGCAGAAGTGATTGTTAGAATTATAATGTAAATGGTGTTTTTTTTGTTACACTGGATATATTAGCAGGTGACTTACAGGTGTTTTTAATTGCCTTTCAGCTGAGTTCCAGGCCGTGTGCAGCAGTGGGATTGGCATCACCGCTGACGGCAGAGGTGAGTAATGTTACTTGTACGGTTTGATCTTAAGTCTGTGTGGTTTGGAGCCTGCCCTACTATCACTGATAGTTATTCTGACATTGAACAGGCCTCCCCTCAAACATTCCAATGCGTCCCTCCGAAATGTGTGACTTTCCCTCCGAATTTCAAATCAAAGAGTGAAAAAATACAATGAATATGTTTGTTGGAGAGAGCCTTAAGATGAGGCTGTGTCTCATGTGGGTTTGTCCTCTGTGTCTCTTCAGACATCAACGAGTGTGCCTTGGACCCTGACATCTGTCAGAACGGCATGTGTGAGAACCTGAGAGGGAGCTACCGCTGCATCTGTAACATCGGTTACGAGTCCGACTCCAGCGGAAAGAACTGCGTGGGTGAGTACAGTCTTCCTGTATCCACTCTCCGATGTCTGCTGGGAGAAGCAGCGACCCAAATTAAAGTTTGTCACGTTTTCATATCTGAATAACAGTGGTCTGAAGTCAAACTGAGTTCCATATCTGCTGTACTTTACTTTACTATTTATATTTTTGACAACTTTTACTTTTACTTCACTACATTCCTAAAGAAAATGATGTACTTTTTACTCCATACATTTTCCCTGACATCCAAAAGTACTCGTTACATTTTTAATGCTTAGCAGGACAGGAAAATGGTCTAATTCATACGCTTATCAAGAGGACATCCCTGGTCATCCCTACTGCTCTGATCTGGTGGACTCACTAAGCACATGCTTCATTTCTAAAGGATGTCTGAGTGTTGGAGCGTGCCCCTGGCTATCCGTAAATTAAAAAACAAGAAAATGGTGCCATATGGGTTTGATTAATATAAGGAATTTGAAATGATTTATACTTTTACTTCTACTTTTGATACTTAAGTATATTTAAAACCAAATACTTTTAGACTTTTACTCAAGTAGGATTGTACTGGGCAACTTTGACTTTTACTTGAGAAATATTATATTAAGGTGTCTTGACTTTTACTCAAGTATGACAATTGGGTACTTTTCCCTGCTTGAAAAGACAAACGTAACCCAATATCTGCCAATTAATTTCCAGCAATATTGACTGTGTATGTCTGTTTGGTTCGCGCATTTGTCAATGACTCTGTATGTAGCCAGTTAACGATGCTAATGGGATAGACATGATAGACATGGTTTTAATAAAGATAGACATGGTTTTAAAAAGGTAGCTGTAATATTTAATTCAGTACAGAAGTTTGTAGGTGGCTTAACTTACCCTGTTCGTGGCTCAACTTACCCCATACCTGGGGTAAGTTGTGCCAAGAGACCACTTTTTTGGGACAAGCTATGTTTTCAAAACTGTAATGTTTACATGAATTCTGATTATTTCCAGGAAAACACAACATCCTGAAATATAGGTAGATATCTTTGTTAGAGAGAATACTATTTCCGTTGACGGAGTGATGCTGAATGTAAAAAATGTCTCAACTTACCCCACTCTCCCCTACACTTGATCAACCATGTTGTTGTTTTCTTCTCCTCCACTCTTTCATGTCTCCCAGACATCAACGAGTGTCTCGTGAACCGTCTGCTGTGTGACAACGGCCTGTGTAGAAACACCCCTGGCAGCTACACCTGCTCCTGTCCCAAAGGCTTCGTTTTCAAACCAGACTCTGAGACCTGCGAAGGTAAACACCTCATACAAACGCCAAAGGAGCCACAGTTTGTTCGAAGACTCAATGCATTAAAACACTCTTCAGTGCTATTTCATACCTCGTAGCTGTCTAATCGTCTAGAAGTGCATACACCTGCAACTGTTTAACACTTAAACACACATGGAGAGAAGGTAGTCAAATAGACCATCAAAATATATGACCACATGTTTGCTTACATCCTCTGTCCTTGAACCAATTTCATAACGTGTTCTGTCTTTGTTGTCATGACGTGACTTGTATTAATGTGACTCTTATTTATCAAATCAACTAACTATGTTCAATTGTTACTAGATTAAATTAATCATGTAACAATTAACTCATTAGGAATTAGGGGCACCACGGAATAAGTTGTTTAACGTGTTGCCATCTCCCGAATTAAACTCTAGAATATATATATAAGTTATACATCGATAACAGTCACTTATTAATCATTACCTCATATCAGTCTCATTCTGATCATCGCTGACTTCTTGAATCCGCAAGAACCCCAGCCTTTTCTGATTATTCAGTTCTACACAGTTTGATTTAATTATTTATTTACTAACTAACTAAATAATAACACAGAATGCACATACACACTTACATGAGCCAAAAGTTCCTAGTGGACTGACAAGATATGACGGCTTGTTACACAATGGAGAGGGGGTGGGGAAAGAGAGAGATAGAGAAAGGGACATTTATCGTGGATACATTCTAGGACTGTTCTCACATTAATCCTATACATTCTATGGGGAATGGCTCGATGGGTGTAAGGCTCTGATTGTCCACCAGAGGTCACAATGTCTTTCATAGTTGTCTGTGGCTTCAATGATTCACCAGTGATTGTCTGAGGTGAGCTTCTCACCTCTTTTCTTCCTCGGGTAGATAGTCAAAGTTCTAGACCCCTTTACATGCACAGCTGCAGACTGTCAATGTTTTGGTCTAGTGAGGTTATTTTCTTCACCTTGTGTTGAGAGTTTCAGAGTTTCTAACCATTTCAACATGTAGCCACAGCTACACGCTTTCTGGTCTTAGAGTTTCAACCATTTGTAACGTTTAGCTCACGCTTCACGTCTGCTGGTCTGGTATGTTAATTCTTAGCGAGTTATTTTAAGCACTCTGGTCTAAAGGGGCGGTTCCATCACACTGACATGCTCTTCTGACCTCATTCGGGGTGTGGCTTAGTTAATGTGCAACGGACATGAAAACTATGATCTTGTTAGAAAACTAAAATCACCTTCCTATCTTAACAGAAATAGTTTCATCGTTCTTCATATTGTATTAGCATCATATTGGATGGAAACGTGACAGCTAGAATGTGTTTCCTTCCTAAGTTACAGTATTTGGTTCATACAGTTTTTAATAACATCACAAAATGAAAAGCAATATGATATGATTATTATTTAGATCCCCACTGACCATTCTTAACATTCCTATCTTAGAAATATTGTTCCAATATTCACTTTTTTGGACATTATGGTTTTGGCAGCAAAAGTTTCCTGGAGGACAAAGGCATTCCTTTGGTTGGTACTGAAGAACAGGAGAGGGTTCTCTGCTGCATAAGATTTACGATTGGCGTGAGGTGTCATAAAACCGGCCCAGAGCCGATCTCTCCTCTCCTCTCCTGTGGGTGAGAGGGGGGTCTGGCTATCTGTCAGCCATTTGCCAAGCTGATCTGAGATCTGAGGATCCTCGACCAGGAGAGTCATGACATTGTTGAAATAAAAGCCTGTCTAGATGTTAAGGATGACCATTTAACTGGCCCTGCTCTGGTCCATGTGTTTCAGATATCAACGAGTGTGACTCCAGCCCGTGTGTCAACGGAATCTGCCGCAACATTGCCGGGTCCTTCAACTGCGAGTGTTCCCACGGCAGCAAGCTGGACTCCACCAACACCATCTGCGTGGGTAAGAGGCCGAGGCGTCTGTCATAACTGGCCGACTTAAAATTGGACCCAAATTTAAAAAGCGACGTGGTCCTGAGGCAAACTTCTGTCAGAGAATAGACAGTCAGAGTAAGGAGTGGGATTTGAGCCAAGGTTTCGAGCCTCATAGGCGTTTTAGAAGGTTTATACCACTAAATAAACAAGTCAATGTCAGCTTTGGGAGCATGTCCAGACGCATCTGAACATCCATCTACAGATGGAATCTGGGATGAGTCATTCGAATAAATACCCATATGAGCCGGCCTTGTCAGTCTGGTAGATTCCTGTACTTTAAAATATAGAGCTGTTTTATTTTCAAAGCAGAGTCATATATTTGGTTCAAAGTCATTTCTCGGCGACAAGAATGTAAATTGTGGTCGAGGTTTTGGGTGGGCTCATGGTCTCGGGAGAGAAAATGCACATCCCGTTTGTTATGACTATGATCTCAGTCCATTAGGAGTGCCATAGCAAATTATTAAAGTCATTGATGCATGTGTCTTGGTATAAGCAGCTGTTGAAAGGGACACCTGTAGTTAGTTACTAACCACTGCCTGTAGTGTTGTGCTTGGAATGAATGTAGTATATCAATGAGAGATGTGTGTATGTGTGTTGATGCGTCACAGTACATTTGAATTGAAGGGCCTTTTCTTGGCAGGGTTCTCTTGATTGCCTTCACTTACTGACATTCTCTCTCTTTTTTCCCTCTCCCTCTCTCCTCCCTTTCTCTTCCTTCTCTCTCTCTCTCTCTCTCTCTCTCCCCCTTCCTCCCTCTACAGACAGCATGAAGGGAACGTGCTGGCTGAACATCCAAGATGGCCGCTGTGAGGTCAACATCAACGGCGCCACGCTCAAGTCTGAGTGCTGCTCTACGCTGGGAGCCGCCTGGGGCAGTCCTTGTGAACGCTGCGAGATCGGTCAGTACGCACACAAACGCACACAGACTTGTAGACACACACTCCTAATGAAGATACTGAAGTGTGAGGTGTGTACGGTAACTGATGTCTCTCTCCACAGACACTGCCTGTTCCAGAGGGTTCGCTCGTATGAAGGGAGTCAACTGTGAAGGTAAAACACACATTGACCCCGACACACACACTGCTGCTACTGTCTATTATCCATTCTGTTGGTATGAGACATTCTCACAGTCATAATGACCCTCTGTCTCCCTCCCTGTGGTATTCCACTCCCTCCCTTCCACAGAAACCGATGAGTCATACAGTACAGTCAGTCCTTTAATAACCCCCGATTTCCCCCCCCCTCCAGACATCAATGAGTGTGAGGTGTTCCCGGGGGTGTGTACCAATGGGCGCTGTGTCAACACCCAGGGCTCCTTCATCTGTGAGTGTGCTGAGGGTCTCACCCTGGACGGGAGTGGACGCACCTGCGTGGGTAAGACAAGACAGTAACCAACGTAAACCTTGATAAACAAGCAAATTCGTCACACAAATGTGGTCACCAAAAATATTAGCATCTTGAGCCTACTGTGTGGTCAGCAGTACTGTATGTCCGTCCATCTGTCTGTCCCTCAGATGTGCGCAGCGAGCAGTGCTACATGAAGTGGCATGAGGATGAGTGTGGCGAGCCGCTGCCCGGGCGCTACCGCGTGGACATGTGCTGCTGCTCGGTGGGCGCGGCCTGGGGCATCGACTGTGAGGAGTGTCCCAAGGCGGGAACCCCGGAGTACAAGTCCATCTGCCCCCGAGGACCAGGCTTCGCCAACCGAGGAGACATCCTGACTGGCAGACCCTTTTACAAAGGTAGGGACAATCACTCATTGTCCAGTTTTCCTTGTCTGAATGTCAGTAGGCGTTTTTTTGTGTCATTTACACATTTAGGGTCTATCCCTACTAGACTGAGGAGCTACAAAGAGCAAGACAAATAATCAAATGTAAAGGTGCCAGCCATCCACAGCATCACATATCTAAACAGCTAGAAATGTATTTTGAGAAAATCATTACTGGATTAGATTTGGAAAAATAGCACAGGTAAATTTCATGTGCATTCCATACACAATTCACCCCTGACCCTTGGCATTATTCTGTTCTGTTCTTCTCCTGCAGATGTGAATGAGTGTAAGGTGTTCAGCGGCCTGTGTTCTCACGGAACGTGTCGCAACACCATCGGCAGCTTCAAATGTCGCTGCAGCAGTGGCTTCGCCCTCAACATGGAGGAGAGGAACTGCACCGGTACGAGAGAGACAAAGCATAGTCATGGTTTTTTTTACAATAGAAAAGCATCTTAACTAATTACGGAGAAATATGTATCTTTAGTAAGTATCTTTGAATAAGATTTCTGTAGTATTTGAGGAAGTTTTAGGGTCAAAAAATAAACTTGTGCTACAAACTCACTTGACGACACTGTTTGTTGACACAGCTGAATTTCCTCATGAGATCAGTAATGAAGGTTGAATATGATATTTCCTCATGAGATCAGTAATGAAGGTTGAATATGATATTTCCTCATGAGATCAGTAATGAAGGTTGAATATGATATTTCCTCATGAGATCAGTAAATGAAGGTTGAATATGATATTTCCTCGTGAGATCAGTAATGAAGGTTGAATATGATATTTCCTCGTGAGATCAGTAATGAAGGTTGAATATGATATTTCCTCATGAGATCAGTAAATGAAGGTTGAATATGATATTTCCTCGTGAGATCAGTAATGAAGGTTGAATATGATATTTCCTCATGAGATCAGTAATGAAGGTTGAATATGATATTTCCTCATGAGATCAGTAATGAAGGTTGAATATGATATTTCCTCATGAGATCAGTAATGAAGGTTGAATATGATATTTCCTCATGAGATCAGTAATGAAGGTTGAATATGATATTTCCTCATGAGATCAGTAATGAAGGTTGAATATGATATTTCCTCATGAGATCAGTAATGAAGGTTGAATATGATATTTCTGTAATGTGCATTCTTCCCTCTGTCTCTCCTCCCTCTCTCTCCTCCCTCTCTCTCCCTCTCTCTTCCCTCTCTCTTTTCCCTATGTCTCTCCTCCCTCTCTCTCCTCCCTCTCTCTTCCCTCTCTCTCTCTTCCCTCCCTCTCTCTTCCATCTGTCTCTTCCCTCTGTCTCTTCCCTCTGTCTCTCTTCCCTCTGTCTCTCTTCCCTCTGTCTCTCTTCCCTCTGTCTCTCCTCCCTCTGTCTCTCCCCCCTCTGTCTCTCCTCCCACTCCCACAGATATTGACGAATGTCGTATCTCTCCGGACCTGTGTGGCCACGGCACCTGTGTGAACACCCCCGGCAGCTTCGAGTGTGAATGCTTCGAGGGCTATGAGAGCGGCTTCATGATGATGAAGAACTGCATGGGTGAGTGGAGGACACACATATTACTCTCCAGCTGACTGGAGAGTGGGAGAACTTCCTCCGAGATCATTATTGACTGTTGACCTTGTTGCACTCTCTCCCTCTCTCTCTTTTATATTTCTCGCTCTCCCTCTCTTCCACTCTCTCTTCTATCTTTCTTTCTCTCCCTCTCTCTCCCCTGCAGATATTGATGAGTGTGAGAGGAACACACTGCTGTGTCAAGGAGGCGCCTGTCTCAACACAGAGGGGAGTTACGAGTGTGAATGTCCCCCCGGACACCAGCTGAGCCCCGACGGTTCCTCCTGCGAAGGTAGTCAAACAGTATATCACTGCACAGTGCATAGTATACAGCACACACACACACACACACTTTACATCACCTAGAATATGAGACATGTTAGATCACTGTTTTGGCGTTTTTACATCATCCTCAAGTCATCTGGGATACATTTTCAAGTTCACCAGACAGTAAACGCCATAAAAGTCACGTAGAGGTATTCTCTCCTACATTATGTTGTCTACTGTGGTCGCTAATTCCTTTGATTTAAGCTGACTCTAACTGTCATCTTCTCTGTGTGTTTCCAGATGTGAACGAGTGCCAGCTGAGTAACAACCTGTGTAAGAACGGCCACTGTGTCAACATGGTGGGGAACTACCAGTGCTCCTGTGACACGGGCTACCAGGTTACACCAGACAGACAGGGCTGTGTGGGTGAGTAACCACCTGACTGAGACATGTCATCATTTGTCTTGTGGATGTTAGCACCGTGGTTGTTGACCATTTCTAAGCGTCACATCCGAAACTTGACCAGAAAAAGCACCGTTTGAGTGTCCGTTTGTGTGTGTCTATGCTTACCTGTAACCCTTCTGATTGCAGATATTGATGAGTGTACCATCATGAACGGCGGCTGTGACACACACTGTACCAACTCAGAGGGCAGCTACGAGTGCAGCTGTAGTGAGGGCTATGCTCTCATGCCCGACCTCAGAACCTGCGCTGGTAAGTCACACAGTAACGCAATCCACCTGCATGCTGTACATGCACACATAGTATAGTGTAAAAACACACAGTGACACTCGTTCTCTCCCCTGTCCAGACATCGATGAGTGCGAGGACAGCCCTGATATCTGTGACGGGGGCCAGTGTACCAACGTCCCCGGAGAGTACCGCTGTCTCTGCTTCGACGGATTCATGGCCTCCATGGATATGAGGACCTGCATTGGTGAGACGTACACCGTGTTCTCTTCTCCTGCTCTCTCTCCCTCTATCTCTCTCTCTCTCTCTCTCTCCATCTCTCCCTCTCTTCTCTCCCCTTCTCTTCCCTCTCTCTCCCTTTGCTCTCTCTCTCCCTCCCCCATCCCTCTAATTTTACCCTTACCTGTTAGACATATATTTTACTCCTCTGTCCCCTCTCCAAGACCAGTTAACTCATGTTCCTATGTGTGTGTGTTCCTCTGTGTGTGTTCCTCTGTGTGTGTTCCTGTGTGTGTGTGTATCAGATGTGAACGAGTGTGAGCTGAACCCTAACATCTGTCTGCATGGGGACTGTGAGAACACCAAGGGATCCTTCATCTGTCACTGTCAGCTGGGATACTTTGTCAAGAAGGGCTCCACCGGCTGCACAGGTACAGTGTACACACACACCATACGACACACAGCACCATGGGCTACACACACGCTGGTCGTAACTGTAAGGCTATTTACTGTAAAACACTATCTTAGTTATGATGATGTCATGAAGCTTTGGTCATTTTTTACTTCTGTGGATAATGCAAGGTATAAGCCAGAGTACAGACAGAATGAGAGAGGCACTCACATGTTATGTCTCTACATGTATATCTCTGCTGCCTTTCCTTCTCCTAGATATTGATGAGTGTGAGATTGGAGCCCATAACTGTGACATGCATGCTGCCTGCGTCAACGTCCCCGGAAGCTTCAAGTGTCGCTGTCGTGACGGCTGGGTGGGAGACGGCATCAAGTGTGTGGGTGAGTATACTAGTGCTAGGCTGGAACAAAAGCCTGTTCAATGGAATAAAAAGCACGTCATTTTGCAGACACTTTTATCAAAAGCGTCTTACAGACATGCGTAGATTTGTAGGTATGGATGGTCGGGGGAATCAAACCCACAGCCTTGACGTTGTAAGCACCACGCTCTACCAGCTGAGCCATACATCCTTTAACTCTCTAGAAACCGGAGATGTGACATCTACAGTACTTGATCTCTACAGTACTTGAATTGTTATTGCGCGGATGCCTCGTCTACGGACACCGAGTGAACTGATTATGTTTGACCCTCCTCTCTCCCTGTAGACGTGGATGAGTGTTCCACTGAGGAGCACAACTGCAACCTCAACGCAGACTGTGTCAACACCCCAGGCTCCTACCGCTGTGCCTGCAAGGAGGGCTTCAATGGGGACGGCTTCTCCTGTTCTGATATGGATGAGTGTGCTGACAACGTGAACCTGTGTGAGAACGGCCAGTGTCTGAACGCTCCGGGCGGCTACCGCTGCGAGTGTGAGATGGGCTTCACCCCTACTGAGGACAGCAAGGCCTGCCAGGGTCAGAATAACACACACACACACACACACACACCATCGTTCTGACCATAGACACTGACCGCATGTTTCTCTCCCTCTCCGGTAGATATCGACGAATGTAACTTCCAGAACATCTGTGTGTTTGGAACGTGTCAGAACCTCCCGGGGATGTTCCGGTGTGTGTGTGACGACGGCTACGAGCTGGACCGCAGCGGAGGAAACTGCACTGGTGAGAAGCACACAGCCTCTACCATACTCTGATAACTCTGCCACGGCATCACTACCAAGCCAATCTGGTGAGAAGCACACAGCCTCTACCATACTCTGATAACTCTGCCACAGCATCACTACCAAGCCAATCTGGTGAGAAGCACACAGCCTCTACCATACTCTGATAACTCTGCCACGGCATCACTACCAAGCCAATCTGGTGAGAAGCACACAGCCTCTACCATACTCTGATAACTCTGCCACGGCATCACTACCAAGCCAATCTGGTGAGAAGCACACACCCTCTACCATACTCTGATAACTCTGCCACGGCATCACTACCAAGCCAATCTGGTGAGAAGCACACACCCTCTACCATACTCTGATAACTCTGCCACGGCATCACTACCAAGCCAATCTGGCAGCCCTCATATTTCGCCATCAATTTGGACTTTGTATTCCCTCGTTGTGCCACTCAATCTCTCTGTCATGTGCAGCCGCAGTAAGTCTGACTTTATCAAGGCTCTTTCTCCAGTCCTCTCAGTCTAAGTGCATAGCTTTCATATAGTGCATGTGTGTGGTTAAAGCATGTGTGTGTGGATCTATGTGTGTTATTTAATGTTGGTCATAAAGTGTGTGTGTGTGTGTGTGTGTGTGTGTGTGTGTGTGTGTGTGTGTGTGTGTGTGTGTGTGTGTGTGTGTGTGTGTGTGTGTGTGTGTGTGTGTGTGTGTGTTCCAGACATTAACGAGTGTGCGGACCCTGTGAACTGCATCAACGGCTTGTGTGTGAACACACCAGGAAGCTACCTGTGTAACTGCCCTCCGGACTTCGAGCTCAATCCAACTGGAGTGGGCTGTGTGGGTGAGTACTGGACACCTGGCATCAGAGCAATGCTAATGTCTGGTAGCCATGGAGATGAAGAACCCTCAGCCAATGAATGAGTGGCAGGAAGTGTTGATGGGTATGTAACAATAATTCCTTTCCCTCATCTCAGACACACGAGTGGGCAACTGTTTCCTGGACACGTTGGCGCGTGGCGACGGTGGCATCTCCTGCAGCGCTGAGATCGGCGTGGGCGTCACCCGCGCCTCCTGCTGCTGCTCCCTGGGAGGAGCCTGGGGAAACCCCTGTGAGCTCTGCCCACCCATCAACTCCAGTACGTACTATAAAGCTTGGTCGAATCAAATCATGACAGACATGCTCTTTTTGTAGACGAACAAAACATCTTGGCCAATTCCACATATATTTTTGAGGAAAATGTGGTATGATCTTTTTTTTTTTTTTTGTCTGTAGCGGAGTACAAGACACTGTGTCCCGGAGGAGAGGGCTTCAGACCTAACCCCATCACTGTCATCCTGGAAGGTAAACACTGTTCGTCCATATCTTATTATCCTGTTGTATTTATTAAGAGTATGTCCCAACAAACTAAACCGGACTCCTTCTCCCACTGCCCCCACCAGACATTGATGAGTGCCAGGAGCTGCCAGGCCTGTGCCAGGGTGGCAACTGTGTCAACACCTTCGGTAGCTTCCAGTGCGAGTGCCCCGCAGGCTACTACCTCAACGAGGAGACACGCATCTGCGAGGGTAAGTGGGAAAAGGTCACAGAAGGGTCAAATGAGGTCTTTCTCCAGACTTTCCCAGTATTCATCTGATTCAGTTGATCATTGATGACCGCCTAAAGCCCCAAATAGTAGAAGATAATAAAAGACATTACTGTGTGTAACCATGTGTATTTTGTGTTTGTGTGTGTAGATATTGATGAGTGCACAGCCCACATTGGAATCTGTGGCCCTGGTACCTGCTACAACACCTTGGGGAACTACACCTGCGTGTGTCCTCCTGAGTACATGCAGGTCAACGGAGGAAACAACTGCATGGGTGAGTCACACCACACTGGGTGATACATACTAAATGATATATACAGTACCAGTCGTACTCATTCAAGGGTTTTTCTTTATTTTTACTATTTTAATAGTGAAGACATCAAAACTATCAAATAACACATATGGAATCATGTAGTAACCAACAAAGTGTTAAACAAATCAAAATAGATTTTAGATTCTTCAAAGTAGCCACCCTTTGCCTTGATGACAGCTTTGCACACTCTTGGCATTCTCTCAACAAGCTTCATGAGGAATGCTTTTCCAACAGTCTTGAAGGAGTTCCCACATATGCTGAGCACTTGTTGGCTGATTTTCCTTCACTCTGCAGCCCAACTCATCTGAATTGGGTTAAGGTCAGAGGATTGTGGAGGCCAGGTCATCTGATGCAACACTCCATCACTCTCCTTCTTGGTCAAACAGCCCTTACACAGCCTGGAGGTGTGTTTTGGGTCCTTGCCCAGTTGAAAACAAATGATAGTCCCATTAAACGCGAACCAGATGGGATGGCGTATCGCTGCAGTATGCTGTGGTATCCATGCTGGTTAAGTGTTCCTTGAATTCTAAATAAATCACAGACAGTGTCACCAGCAAAGCACCATCACACCTCCTCCTCCATGCTTCACAGTGGGAACCACACATGCAGAGATCATCTGTTCATCTACTCTGCGTCTCACAAAGACACAGCGGTTGGAACCAAAAATCTTACATTTGGACTCATCAGACCAAAGGACAGATTTCCACCGGTTTAATGTCCATTGCTCGTGTTTCTTGGCCCAAGCAAGTCTCCTCTTATTATTGGTGTCCTTTAGTAGTGGTTTCTTTGCAGCAATTCGACCATGAAGGCCTGATTCACACAGTCTCCTGTGAACAGTTGATGTTGAGATGTGTCTGTTACTTGAACTCTGTGAAGCATTTATTTGGGCTGCAATTTCTGAGGCTGGTAACTAATGAACTTATCCTCTGCAGCAGAGGTAACTCTGGGTCTTCCTTTCCTGTGGCGGTCCTCATGAGAGCCAGTTTCATCATAGAGCTTGATGGTTTTTGTGACTGCACTTGAACAAACTTTCAAATTTTCCAGATTGACTGACCTTTATGTCTTAAAGTAATGATGGACTGTCGTTTCTCCTTGCTTATTTGAGCTGTTCTTGCCATAATATAGATTTGGTCTTTTACCAAATAGGGCTATCTTCTGTATGCCCCCCTACCTTGTCACAACACAACTGATTGGCTCAAATGCATTAAGAAGCAAATAAATTCTACAAATTAACTTTTAACAAGGCACACCTGTTAGTTGAAAGGCATTCCATGTGACTACCTCATGAAACTGGTTGAGAGAATTCCAAAAGTCTGCAAAGCTGTCATCAAGGCAAAGGGTGGTGTAACGGTCGTCGGATGATGAAGGATCGGACCAAAGCGCAGCGTGGTAAGTGTTCATGATTTATTCTCAAAAAACACTTGAACAAAATAACAAAGAGCAAAACGACAACGAACAGTTCTGTCAGGTGCAGAAACACAAAACAGAAAATAACTACCTACAAAACACAGGTGGGAAAAGGCTACCTAAGTATGGTTCCCAATCAGAGAAAACGATAGACAGCTGTCCCTGATTGAGAACCACACCCGGCCAAAACAAAGAAATACAAAACATAGAAAAATGAACATAGAATGCCCACCCAAATCACACCCTGACCAAACCAAAATAGAGACATAAAAAGCTCTCTAAGGTCAGGGCATGACAGGTGGCTACTTTGAAGAATCTCAAACTGAAAATATATTTTGATTTGTATGACACTGTTTTGGTTACTAAATGATTCCATGCGTTATTTCATAGCTTTGATGTTTTCACTAGTATTCTACAACGTAGAAAATAGTCAAAATAAAGAAAAACCCTTGAATAAGAAAGTAGGTGTATCCAAACTTTTGACTGGTTGTGTATGTGTGTGTGTGTCTGTGTCTGTGTGTGAATAAACATACAAACAGTTTAGTAACGGTGATTACAAACGGTTAATGAGTTGTGTATTTATGATGAGTCATTCTCAACCCCGTCTCTGATGACATCACAGACATGAGGAAGAGCGTGTGTTACCGCAACTTCAACGACACGTGTGAGAACGAGCTGTCGTTCAACATGACCAAGAAGATGTGCTGCTGTGCCTACAACGTGGGCAAAGCCTGGAACAAGCCCTGTGAAGCCTGCCCTACCCCTGTCACCTGTGAGTTGGAACATAAGACACTCGCACACACTCCCATAAACACACATATACACACTCATAGACACACTACCTCCAACTCTTTCATGACAGCCTATAAATACTGTATGTTCCTGGTGCCTATGTTCACTCCGTCGTTTTATCCTCTCCGCCACAGCGGAGTACCAGTTACTGTGTGGGAACCAGGCTCCTGGGTTTATCATAGACATCCACACGGGCAAGCCCATCGGTAAGGTCATCATTAGGTCAAATAGGTCATTCTGGCCTACTGCTTGTTCAGAACAAAAACTGCTGAACTGCCAAAACCGATAGATACTATAATCATTATGTTATTATGTGGTACTACTGTAGAACAATAATAATACAATATGATATGGTGCTATTATAAAGTGGCTTTATGGAGTAACAGAGTCTAACAGAGCTGTTGCTGTATTGTTCGCTAGATATTGATGAGTGTCGAGAGATCCCGGGGATATGTGCAAACGGAGTGTGTATCAACCAGATAGGAAGCTTCCGCTGTGAATGTCCCATGGGCTTCAGCTACAACAATATACTGCTCATCTGTGAAGGTAAGGCTCAGACACACACACACACACACACACACACACACACACATACACACACACACACATACACACACACACACACACACACACACAATCCTCACCTTTTTCCTTCTCAACAAAAAAACGATCGTAAACATTCCCTCATATACACATACGTACACACTTTATGTGGCCCTCAAACCAAATATACCCGCACACAACACACACACACACACACACACACATCCACACACTCACACTTAATAAGCAGTAAAGTTAATGCTGCCCTCCTCTCTCCCACATGAATTGTGAAGACAGACAGCAGAGTATACTGGCCCTGTAGGGGCCTAATGCCAGGGTCTGCCAGTCCAGGGGATTTAAATCACGCTAAAGCACCAAGGAACTGAACCCCAGCCAGTCTGGCACTGTTCTGTTTGGCCCTCCTCAGCCTCTGCATTACCTCACACTGGGCTTTTACTAGGCAGTTATGACCACTGTGACTGATGGTCGCTGCCCGCTCTTGTTTTTCATTCCCTCCAGATATTGACGAGTGTAACAGCGGAGACAACCTGTGCCAACGCAACGCCAACTGTATCAACATCCCAGGGAGCTACCGCTGCGAGTGCTCACCAGGCTTCAAGCTGTCCCCAAGTGGGGCCTGCGTGGGTGAGTCCCAACTCTGTGTCTGGGGGCTGCGAGGATTTACCATCTCAGAACAAAAGGGGGGGGGGGGGGGGGGGGGGGGGGTGGAGAGATGAGATTATGTTGATTGTTTATAAGTGAAATGTACTACGGTGAGTTTCCCTGTTGAGAGATAATTGTTTTGAGAGCTAGATGGTTTATTAGTCAATGGGAAAACACACTGAGAAGATCAATATTAATGTATTTAATCTCCCCTACTACCAAACCCCGTTCAAAGGCACTTAAATATTTTGTCTTGCCCACTCACCCTCTGAATGTCACACATACACAATCCATGTCTCAATTGTCTCAAGGCTTAAAAATCCTTCTTTAACCTGCCTCCTCCCCTTCATCTACACTGATTGAAGTGGATTTAACAAGTGACATCAATAAGGGATCATAGCTTTCACCTGGATTCACCTGGTCAGTCTATGTCATGGAAATACTTTGTATACTCAGTGTATATTTTTGATCTCAATGGAACTTCCTGGTTAGATTATTTAAAATAAATAAAATAAAAAGGTGTGTATCTTCTCTCCCTGTGTGTGTGTAGACCGCAACGAGTGCCAGGAGATCCCTAACGTGTGTAGCCACGGAGAGTGTATCGACACCCAGGGCAGCTACCGCTGTCTCTGCCACAACGGCTTCAAGGCCACCGCCGACCAGACAATGTGCATGGGTGAGTAAAGAGTCCCAGTACACTCAATAGACTTACCATAGCAGACACAGTAGACACTCTGTCGTTCGTTTTCAATCATCTCACCTCGGTCTCACCCCCTGGTCTCGCTCCGTCTCAGATATTGATGAGTGTGACAGACAGCCGTGTGGGAACGGAACCTGTAAGAACACGGTGGGCTCCTACAACTGTCTCTGCTTCCCTGGATTCGAGCTCACGCACAACAATGACTGCATGGGTACGTATGACATCCCGAGGTATCTCATCATGGAAAATAACACTGTGGCGACAGTTAAGGAGTAGTTCAGTCGAAATGTTAAAAGGGATTCTTTCGAGTAGCATATTTTGAATAATTAGATGAAATCTTATGAACTCTCTCCACTTCCCTGTCCCCCTCCAGACATTGATGAGTGCAGTGCGTTGGTGGGTCAGGTGTGTAGAAACGGCCAGTGTATCAACAGCCTGGGATCCTTCCAGTGTCTCTGTCAGGATGGCTACGAACTCACCCCCGACGGAAAAAACTGTGTCGGTAAGCAACGTCAACACCCTAGCAACTCTAAACCTGGGTCAAGTACATTTGTCGTATACTTTCGAAAATATGATTCATGCTTGATTTAGTTTGCCTGGTACACTGGAGCCAATGGAATGGTCCCCAAAGTGCAAACCCCAAGCTAAATCAAGTATTTGGAAGTATTTGATGTATGTCTTGGGGTGTATAGTGTGTTTTCATTGAGGCGTACTGTATAATCACACAATGTTCTTCCTCAGATATCAATGAGTGTGTGAGTCTTCCTGGTACCTGCTCTCCTGGAACCTGTCAGAACCTGGACGGGTCGTTCCGCTGTATCTGCCCACCTGGATACGAGGTCCAGAACGACCAGTGTATAGGTAGGAGCCCTACACACACACAGACACAAACACACACTCCGTCGCGCATTTAACTATTTGGAGGTGAAAGAGACCATTAACTTTGACGCAAGTTCACACACACTGCATAGCTACCACAGAGAACATGACTTCATTACTTCTGCACATTCTGATCCCACCTGCTCACACAGATAGAGCCAGCACACGCCCCCACCTACACATCAGGGTGTCAACGACCTGCAGTGACCCTGCCTTCTGGCCCAACACACACCCACACCACACGCTGTGTAACAGCCTTATAGCCTTGTTGCAGCAGCACCATCTGGCCTTAGAGTGTGTGTATGTATGTATACACACACGTAGTCATCCATACACACACATACACCATCTGGCCTTAGAGTGTGTGTATGTATGTATACACACACGTAGTCATCCATACACACACATACACCATCTGGCCTTAGAGTGTGTGTATGTATGTATACACACACGTAGCCATCCATACGCACACATACACCATCTGGCCTTAGAGTTTTCTGTGATTTTGCACTCATTCCCTCTCCCGCCTCTCATCCCTATTGCCCTGTCGGTCGCTCACTTTCTCTTCCAGATATCAACGAATGTGAGGTGGAGCCCAATATCTGCCAGTTTGGCACGTGCACCAACACCCCAGGAAGCTTCCAGTGTATCTGCCAGAATGGCTTCGTCCTGTCGGACAATGGGCGCCGCTGTTTGGGTGAGAGAGAGAGAGAGAACTGTACATTACAGTAGTCATTAAATGGCCAAGTAACAGATGTGTTAGAACTCACAGCACCTCTGTCCTTTCCAGCAGACCCACTAGTGGGAGTCTATTGTCTGCTATCCACCTGACTGTGTTTTTTCTCCAACCCCCTCTGTATGACAGATACCAGAGAGAGCTTCTGTTTCACCCGCTTCGAGTCAGGCAAGTGTTCTGTGCCCAAGGCCTTCAACACCACCAAGGCCAAGTGCTGCTGCAGCAAGATGCCAGGCGAGGGCTGGGGAGACCCCTGCGAGCTGTGCCCACGCGAGAGCGAGGGTGAGTCACGCGCACGACGCGCACGTTCCACACACACACACACACCTCACTTCCAGTACTTTTCCATTCAGTGTTTGTTATGATAACGTATTCCTCAACACAAGCCAGTTGATGAGAACTAAGCCTAGTGGATCCTGTCCTGTCAGTGTGTGTACATTTAACGTCTCCTTGTGTCTCCAGCGTCCTTTAAAAGCCTGTGTCCCTACGGCCATGGATCCCTGCCCGGACTTGGGGACGCCCGTGAGGGTGAGTGACAAGTGACACGACTGGGCCAACCCCAGACATACCAACCCCTCAACTGAATCAGCTCTCTGATGACCAGATGTCAAAAATGTTTGGACAATAAACTGTCCTCATCTGTCTTTCTGTAGACATGAACGAGTGTCTGGACAATAAACTGACCTCATCTGTCTTTCTGTAGACATGAACGAGTGTCTGGACAATAAACTGGCCTCATCTGTCTTTCTGTAGACATGAACGAGTGTCTGGACAATAAACTGTCCTCATCTGTCTTTCTGTAGACATGAACGAGTGTCTGGACAATAAACTGTCCTCATCTGTCTTTCTGTAGACATGAACGAGTGTCTGGACAATAAACTGTCCTCATCTGTCTTTCTGTAGACATGAACGAGTGTCTGGACAATAAACTGGCCTCATCTGTCTTTCTGTAGACATGAACGAGTGTCTGGACAATAAACTGGCCTCATCTGTCTTTCTGTAGACATGAACGAGTGTCTGGACAATAAACTGTCCTCATCTGTCTTTCTGTAGACATGAACGAGTGTCTGGACAATAAACTGGCCTCATCTGTCTTTCTGTAGACATGAACGAGTGTCTGGACAATAAACTGTCCTCATCTGTCTTTCTGTAGACATGAACGAGTGTCTGGACAATAAACTGACCTCATCTGTCTTTCTGTAGACATGAACGAGTGTCTGGACAATAAACTGGCCTCATCTGTCTTTCTGTAGACATGAACGAGTGTCTGGACAATAAACTGGCCTCATCTGTCTTTCTGTAGACATGAACGAGTGTCTGGACAATAAACTGGCCTCATCTGTCTTTCTGTAGACATGAACGAGTGTCTGGACAATAAACTGGCCTCATCTGTCTTTCTGTAGACATGAACGAGTGTCTGGACAATAAACTGGCCTCATCTGTCTTTCTGTAGACATGAACGAGTGTCTGGACAATAAACTGACCTCATCTGTCTTTCTGTAGACATGAACGAGTGTCTGGACAATAAACTGGCCTCATCTGTCTTTCTGTAGACATGAACGAGTGTCTGGACAATAAACTGGCCTCATCTGTCTTTCTGTAGACATGAACGAGTGTCTGGACAACCCAGGCGTCTGTGTGAACGGTGTCTGTATCAACACGGACGGATCGTTCCGCTGCGAGTGTCCCTTTGGCTACAACCTGGACTACACCGGGGTCAACTGTGTTGGTGAGCTGACCCCTATTGGTGTTGATAATGATGATGATGATGATTAGATATACTTTCCTTCAAGATTACATTCATGTAAGAAGTCAACATACCTGTGGACAAATTCATTTACATAATCACCCCCCCCCCCCCCCCCCCCCCCCCCCCCCCCCCCAGACACTGATGAGTGCTCTATAGGAAACCCCTGTGGTAACGGGACCTGTACTAATGTGGTGGGAGGCTTTGAGTGCTCCTGTGATGAAGGCTTCGAACCTGGCTCCATGATGACCTGTGAAGGTATGTAACATCATACAAACACACACCCATGACCTTTCATCCTGGAAAATTACAGATGCTTACGATGATATACCGTCCGATTGTACATTTATTCTTGTATGATAGAATGCTCATGTACTCATCTCTCTCTCTCTCTCATTCTTGCTCTCTCCCTCCATCTCTCTCTCCAGATATCAACGAGTGTTCTCTTAACCCCCTGCTGTGTGCCTTCCGTTGTGTAAACACCTTTGGTTCCTACGAGTGCATGTGTCCCTCGGGCTACGTGCTGCGAGACGACCACCGCATGTGCAGAGGTGAGGGGACGCGGCATAACCTACCTCCACACAGGAGTCTCTGTCTCTCTCTGTGTCTCTCTCTCTTTCTCTGTCTCTCCCTCCACAGGAGCCTGTCTCTCTCTCTGTCTCTCTCTCTGTCTCTCTCTCTGTCTCCCTCTCTGTCTCCCTCTCTCTGTCTCCCTCTGTCCCTCTCTGTCTCTCTCTCTGTCCCTCTCTGTCTCCCTCTCTGTCTCCCTCTCTCTGTCTCCCTCCACATGAGCCTTTTCTCTCTCTCTCTCTCAGGACTCTCTCCCTTTTATCAGCAGTCATATGAAAACCCTCAGTAAGACTAACCCATGTGGGGTAGCTATTATACAGCTGTGTTAAAGTGAAGTTAGTCTATCATCGTAAATTCACCCGGCTGGTTTTATATGGTCGTGCTTTAGAGATGCCAGTTTTACAGTGAACTTGATTCATGGCTGGATTATGAACATACAGTACGTTACGGTATAATCATTCATCTGTTTTAGTAATTTGTTTTTTCCCGCTTCTTATTGGTCAAATGGATCAGTAGCCTAGACATCTTTGTCTATTTTTCTTTAAACATTTCCTCTCCTCGTCTCTCGCTCTAACTTGCTTTCTCTCTCTCCCTCCCCCTCTCTCTCCCTCCCTCCCTCTCTCTCCCTCCCCTCTCTCTCTCTCTCCAGACCAGGATGAGTGTTCAGAGGGGCTGGATGACTGTGAGTCCAAGGGCATGTCCTGTAAGAACCTGATTGGCACTTTCATGTGTATCTGCCCCCCTGGCATGCAGCACAGACCTGACGGAGATGGCTGCATGGGTGAGTCTCACACACACACACACACACACACACACACACACACACACACACACACTGCAGGAGAGAAACCACTTCTTGAAAGTGATTCCATTTTATGTCACACTGTTCTAAACTCTCATCTTTTCCCATCTTCTCCTTCGTCCTCTCCTCCTCATCCTCTCATCCTCCTCCCCCTGGCAGACCTGAATGAGTGTCGCGCGAAGCCTGGCATCTGTAAGAACGGGCGCTGTGAGAACACAGTGGGCAGCTACCGCTGTGTATGCAACGAGGGCTTCCAGCCCAGCTCCACTGGAACGGACTGTATCGGTGAGAATATCACCACAGAGGATTCTGCAGAAGGGTGCACAATCCATCCATGCAATGTCAATGCAGCCACATCAAAACCAAAGCATGAAAGACTGTATCACCCCTTCCACACACATACTTGATATGCGGCTCCTGTAAATTGCAGACTCATCTCTCCCTCTCTCCCCCTGTCCTTCTCTCCCCTCCCTCCACCCCTACAGATAACCGACAGGGCTTCTGTTTCACCGAGGTGCTCCAGACTATGTGTCAGCGGGGCTCCACCAACAGGAACAGTGTCACCAAATCTGAGTGCTGCTGCAATCTTGGGCGCGGCTGGGGACCCCAGTGTGAGCTCTGCCCACTGCCTGGCACCGTGCAGTACAAGAGGATGTGCCCACTGGGACCCGGGTACACCACCGACGGCAGAGGTTAGCTAGAGGAGAGGACGTGAGAAAGGGGTTGAGGGAGGGGGAGAGGAGATGGTAACGGAACGTGGAAGGAGAAAGGGATGAGAGAGGGTTAAGGGGGGTAAGAGGGGTGTGTATGTGTGTGTGTGTGTGTATCTAACATTCCCGCCCGCTGTTGTTGCAGACATCAATGAGTGCACGGTGATGCCAGACCTGTGTAAGAACGGCCAGTGCATCAACACCATCGGATCGTTCCGCTGCCACTGCAACGTGGGTTATACCACCGACTTCACCGGCACCTCCTGCATTGGTATGACCCGTCCCTCTCTCTTTCTTACCGGGCCTTGGACCAAACCATCCTGGCTGCGGGGTAGAAATTGCTCTCATTCTGACCTTATTACTCACCACTGTCTGTCGTGTTTTAGATATGGATGAGTGTTCCGCGTCTCCCAAGCCCTGTAACTTCCTGTGTAAGAACACAGAGGGCAGCTACCTGTGCTCCTGCCCCAGAGGATACACCATGCAGCCTGACGGAAAGACCTGCAAAGGTGGGTGGACCCTGCTCCTGGCCACTCGCACAGCCTTCAAGACCAGTCCGATAAATACTGAAACACGAGTTCCCATTTCCCCATGATCCTTCTATCTGAATAGTCTAACATGTTAACTGGTACTTTCATACAATTACATCCAGTATATATGTTTTCTTCACAGTTTATTAACAAATCCACATTTCTACTCCAGATCTGGATGAGTGTTCCACCAAGCAGCACAACTGTCAGTTCCTGTGTGTCAACACCATCGGAGGTTTCACCTGCAAGTGTCCTGCAGGCTTCACCCAGCACCAGACCGCCTGCATCGGTGAGGGGCCATGAACAAGATACACACTTTGTTTAGGGCAATTCTACGTCCGAGAAAAGTCCAAGAACTCTGAAGACTTAAAACTGGTAGTTGAATGGTTTTGAACGAAATCTCATGAATGTGTATCTTCATCTCTCGTAGACAACAATGAGTGTAATGGGCAGAACAGTGTGTGTGGCTCCAGGGCTTCCTGTGTCAACACTCCCGGGAGCTTCAACTGTGACTGTGGGAAAGGCTTCTCTCTGGACACCACTGGCCTGGAGTGTGAAGGTGAGGACCCGACGCACACACACATCGCTCCCCGTCATAAGCACACACACATAACACTCCACCCACTTTTGCTAGTTTCCCCCCCCCCCCCCAAAAAAAATACTTTTCTAATGTGACTTCTCTTTCAGATGTGGATGAGTGTGGCAGTAACCATCGCTGTCAGCACGGCTGTCAGAACATGATGGGAGGCTTCCGCTGTGGCTGTCCTCAGGGCTATGTACAACACTACCAGTGGAACCAGTGTGTGGGTGAGTGGGACAGACACACACCAGTCACTTACTTAAACCCATTTTGATTCAAGCGGTGCGTACGGCCACAAGATATGTCACTGCCCAGTATTGAGACATAGGCTCTGTGCTCTATGTGTGTCATATCCTCAATGAAGATTCCGGACCTAACTTACCAAGTATCCGCGTCAATGAGAAAGACAAATGAAAGGTAGAACAAAATCTGATACCGTGGGCAGTCTGTGCACAATATGCTTAGGTTGGTATTTTCCTCATTTTTGACTCTCTCTCTCTCCCTCCCCTTTCTGTAGATGAGAATGAGTGTTCGGGTGCGTCTGTGTGTGGCTCGGCCTCCTGCTACAACACCCTGGGCAGCTTTAAGTGTTTGTGTCCGTCCGGCTTTGACTTTGAACAGGGAGGGGGCGGCTGCCAGGATGTCAATGAGTGTTCCATGGGCAGTAACCCCTGCAGCTTCGGCTGCTCCAACACAGACGGAGGATACCTGTGTGGATGTCCTGGAGGGTACTACAGGGCTGGACAGGGGTGAGTGGTTTCCCAAATGGTGTCAGGTATACCCACTGATGGGTTGTTGCTGATTTCCTACGGGTTACTCAAAGCTGTGTCTTGGTTACTACTTAAGTTACTACTTATTGGGTAGTGAATACATACAAGATATGTATTTATTTTTATTTCAAAAATGTATTTGAAACCACTGGGAACCACACCCTCATACCACACAGCACTGTACCAACGGTCTAACGCTTATTATCTCCACAAGAAAGACTATCTCCCTGTGTTATAATTAAGCAATAAGGCCCGAGGGGGTGTGGTATATGGCCAATATACCACGGCTAAGGGCTGTTCTAACGCACGACGCAACACGGACTGTCTGGATACAGCCCTCAGCCGTGGTATATTGGCCATATACCACACACCCCCGAGGTGCCTTATTGCTATTATAAACTGGTTGCCAACGTAGTTGGAACAGTAAAAAAATAATTTTTGGTCATACCCGTAGTATACGGTCTGATATTCCATGGCGTTCAGCCAATCAGCATTCAGGGCTCGAACCACACGGTTTATACATGTGGATAAATGTGAGTAATATGCCCTGACGTCTGTATCTCTCTGTTGACTCCCCAGTCATTGTATAACGGGCCAGGGCTTCCAGGACCAGTATAGTTCAGAGGGAGATGATGAGGACAGTCTGTCTCCAGAGGCCTGCTACGAATGTAAGATCAACGGAGACGTCGGCAAGAAGGGCCGACACAGACGTCACGCTGCTGGGGACAACGACCTCAAGGTGCTGTCTCTACACTCTTTTCTGCTCTTTTGTGGTCTCCCACTCGTTCTTACATCTACAGGTTCTAAACGTCTACCTGTTGTGTGTTGTATGTGGTTGTTATGTCGCTATGTGCTGACCCTCTCCTCCCTCGTCTCTCCAGGAGGTGAGCATGGCCAGCGTGGACACCCAGGAGTCCATCCCCATGAACCTGAGCCTGGCCTCGCTGCACAACAAGGAGCCCCTGCTGGAGCTGCTGCCGGCCCTGGAGCCCCTGGAGCACCATGTGCGCTACGTCATCACCCACGGCAACCAGGGCGAGCACTTTCGCCTGCTGGAGCGCCGCGACGGGAAGAGCGTGCTGAGGTTGGGCAGGAAGTCGCCTCCCCCTGGCTCCTACCGCCTGGAGATCGCCAGCCTGCCCCTGTTCGGGCCGCGGCGCCTCCGACAGCTGGAGGAGGAACATGACAGCGACTACCTGCTGGGAGAGATAGGAGACGCCCTACGCATCAAGCTGCACATCCACCTGCACTGAGCTGCAAGCACTCCAACCCTCCCTAGGCTCCCTACTTTCTTCCCTTTCAGCCCCTGGACTGACTTTATAATGACCCCTCTGACCCTTGACCTTAACCCCAGGACCATCCCCAACCAATCGGGGTAGGGGGCTTTGAAAGACTGAGTCAACCAGCCCAACCACCACTTTTTAATTGTCAAGGTTCTTTTCTTTTCTTTTTTTACCCCCCCGACCCACCCCTCCTATTCCACTTGGAGAAGGAGTGGAGGAGATTACAGAAAGGTATGCAGTGTTTGGACCACAAACCCCTGCCATTTTAGATTTTACACACAAAATGGCTGACGAGAATCCATGAAGCACTTGGATAAGTGGAAATGGAAGGAGATGCACAAAAAAGCTGAAAATGTTTGAAATGGTAAAGAAAGTGTTATAAAGTAGAAGGAAGAAGTATTTTACTGTTGAGTTGAGTTCGTGTAGGACAATCTTCTTATGGTGAAGTGGAAATGTAAGAACCACTGATTTGCTAGGAGACAAATAGGGGTGTGTGTTGGTGAATGGTGGTCCAAGCAGTCCCTCGCCTGTCTGTAATCTCTGTGAAATCACAACACTGGGGTTAGAGGTCATGCTTCACACTACTCAGTATTCTAACATGTCAGTTAATGTATTGTAGTGTTAAAAAAATGTTCACAAGAAGGACTGCAACATTTACGCAACATGTCAGGTTTAACACTAATGTAATGGAGAGTTGGTCATCATGCATAGTATCAATTCTAGGAGTAAAACACCAGCTTTATACTGTTTATAATCATGCTTTTATGTAAAGCAGTGGTAAGCAGGGACTCTCTGGTGTGATGCCGTGTGCTACTGGCCCGTGTTCTGTTACCTCAATTCTTCTCACTCATCTCCTCCACTCACCATACATTAGCGCTGTTGTAATGCCTCCTCTGGCCAGGAGAGGGCCACACTGTCCCTCAGCATGAACCATGTCCAGAGACAGAGGTAGAAGTTCGCCCCTAATCACTGTTCCAGGTTCAGATCTTGTTTTATCTCTTAAATGGTTACGGTTAGGATTGGGGTAGGATAATCTGATCCTAGCTCTGTGGTTAGGGGCGATGTCTACCTCGAGCCTTAGGTCCTCTCTCCAATAGGCTGCCAGGACATTGTACTGCAGTTTTATTATCATGCACTGAAACTGCTCATTGAATTTAATCAGGGAGATTTGCTTCGAAACGCAGCAAACAGGTCCTGAGGGATTCAGCTTTTCTGAGAGTTGACATTCTGACTGGCAGTGAGAACTCTTGGACGGCTGAACCATCTGCTGCCCATAGAGAAACATAGCTGGGGATGAAAGATACTGTAACAACCTCAATGGTACATGACAACGCTACTGCAAACAGACGGTTAACGTTTGAGATTTGTACAGAACACATAAATGCACACACATATACAACACACACAGGTGAACTCTGAACCTTACTGAAAACAAGCATCCATCAGGGCATACTTTGTTTTTTTCTTTCAATGAGAAAAAGGTGCTAAATACTTCCCTCTTACGCTGTACAAAAAAAAGATTGCGGTCTTGAATCTTGATTGCGGAAAAAAAGTGACATTTTTACTAGGTTTTTTTTGTTTTGTGTTTGTCTGTCTTTTGTAATGTCTTAATGCTGAGAACCAATATTATCGAACTTGCTTCTTGAAAATGTAATTGTATATTTTTAAGTGAAATGTAGATGTTTTTGTTGTTGTTTTTAAAAAGCGTCAAGGCTGCCCAAACCAAATACTTATTGTAAACCCAAGGTTGAAGTCCTTAAAGTGCTGGTGACTTTGTTCTGCTCAGATAAAAAAAGAAAAAGATCAAATCGAATCCTAAAGTGGCATCCATTTTGTGATCATGCAGTAGATTAGAACATGGCCTTAATTAAGTACCGCTGTTTACCTATCATTGTCCTACTCAGCTCATACTGTAGTCTCTGAGCTCATAATGCCGTCGGTTAGTGGGTGCCGAGTTCCAGCAGCCTAGTCCTCGATAAGTTTGTGCAACGGACCATAGGTGTTGGCAAGACGACACTAAACAGATCTTGGACCAGGCTAAACTGAGTGTCAGTGACCAAAACACACAGCTACAGTAACATTCTCACTCTACAGTATGTCTCAGTATTGTGAAGTTGACACTGTAACAAGCCTATAGGATCAATGCAAACTCAACGTGGCCATCTATCTCACACTAGCAGTGAGTGTCTCTGTCTAGTAACCTATCTCTGGTGCCCAACTGATTTTGCTCTCTGAACATGCAAGGTTACTGCACTGTTCCCACAGCCTGGGCTATATTTATGCATAAAACATTTAACATGGGAACTTTGTATCATTTTGTATCTGGTTTGTTATTTTATTTGCCACTATGTTAAGGAAAGAATGTGCGTGTGCATACTGTATCTCAGCTTCAGCGGCAACCTTGAACTTCACTGTTATCAATGCCCGATCGGTCGATGCTGATTTGAATTTGAGGGAGTAAAGAACTCAAACGTTAGTTCTTCAGAGGTGTTTAGGGGGGGGGGGGGGGGGTGTAGAGAATGTAGACTCAACACCTATAGATCTCTCAGAAACCAGCTGACGGTTTCAATAAGAATCATTAAACCATTACTCTATCTAGGGCAAAACTGAACATCCCTCACAAACTAGTCTTTTCCAATTTTCAAAACTCTTATTTTATGCTAGGACAAAATCCATCCACCCAAGATTTATCATCTATTGGGTACACATTTGCAATCTATCAAATTTGTATGATTCTCATTATTTTGTAAACTTTTGTCAGTGACATAAATGGCAATAAAAGTATTGTGGGTTATATTTTTAAAGGATTGTCTTGGAGTTTCATTTTCCTGCCCTGTAAATGTCCCATTAGTGCTTCGTTAAAGTGATTAAAAGTGGAGTAATGTGGTAAAATGCTTTATTGATTTTACAGGAAGAGTAATACACTCCCACACTGGAAACACAAATTGAAGAAAACCACATTTTATTTCACAAAATTAAACCCTGCGTAGCAAAAACAAAGCAGTTATGAAAAATATCTACTTACAAATCTTAAACGCAAGCAAAGCTGCCTGCTCTGGATTTAACAACGTTGAAGCTCATTTACTGCATTTTTATAGAATTTTTAAACTAAAATGCTATTTGGAGAACAGCAAAAACAAGCCAAAATGACCCCAGACATTATCACATTGATTGCTGTAGCTTCATTCACATACAGTATACAATTAGCCGCTACACATTAACTCAGCTCTGGGTTTTAAATGTAGAGGGATCTGTTAGGAGAACAAATATTTTATTAAAAAGGTAAACAAATAAGATTGTTGTTCTTACAGTTTTACAGCTAATTTCCTGCAATTCTACACATTTTGCCATGGGGTGGGGAGAAATGTTTGCAGTTTTAAAGATAATTCCCTGCAATTCTACACATTTCGCCATGTTAATATGATATCTGGGTGAGAGTGACTAACAAAATCAAATGGCTCCCCCTGGAGGTCAGGGTCCCTAAGCACGGTAATTCGGCCATGATAAGATAACTAGCAAGACTAATTTAGCAATCTAAAAATTTTTAACTGACATGGGCTAATTGAGTGACATATAACGAGTAAAACTGCTAATGCACAACCAAGTTTAGAAATTGCACCTTGTGTATTCTACTATTCTAACTCTCAACAGTAAGTTGAGACCCCGAATGAGTTAAAAATAAATAAAATTCAAATTCAATTTTTTTTTAGCTATGGCCCTGAGTGAGAAATGCCTCTTGCATGTGTGTAGATCTTTGTTTTGGTCGCACTGTGTGAAGCGCATTGACTAGTTCCGGCAAAGATGTTGGGAAATGCGAGATGTGCAGTAGCTAAGATGGCGAGAAACCTCATGCGGTGCAAAAAGTGGATGTAATATTTTTCTGAATTTTCTGTTTTTCGGAGTACCACCTGCAACTGAACACAGACATTTATAAAAGACGTGTTTCTTCCAAATCGAGACCAAAGAAAGTATCGCCAAGTAGAGGCGAGTTGAAAAATTGCTGCCCATGCTTTGTATATGGAAACATATCACGTTTCATATTATAGATATGGCTTTGTTTCAGTTATACCAACACAAAACACACTAATAATGTTCCTTTGAAGACAAATCACCAGTCTGGTTTCTTAAAAGGGCGGATGCATCTAAACACAGTTGTAATATCTCAACCCAGTCGGGAAATCTGAGGGAAAAATACAAATTGATCATTTGTCAGAGGCCAATCAATATTAAAAAAAGGTAATGACTGTCAAATATACTGTAACAAATCATAAACTGGGAGGTACAGAAACAGGTGTGATGTAAATATTGAAAGCTACTATGATATAGCCTATACGTTTCATCTGGACAGATCTTGTTTGCAATCCCATTGTGTTTGTAATGGCTTTGTCAGCACTCCCCTGCATTTTAGCCAATCTACAGGGACTAGAAGAGGAGGAGGAAGTATTTTGAGGGGAATGCAGCAGTGCAGTACAACCCCTTTCTACCTCTGGCTCTGAGTTGCAAGTCTGGGTCTCAAATGGTCTAGTCTTAGTAACAGTCTGGGTCTCAAGCAATCTGGTGGTCTGGTTTTAGTGTGGGCCTTGACGGCAGCATATAGTCCAAACGGCCCCTCTTTCCTCGGGTCTCTGCAGCAGCATGTAGTCAAAGGTCTTGGTCTGGGTGTTGAGGAATCCTGTCTTGACAACTGTGGTCTTTGTTTCTACAGCAGGGCCAGTCAAACTGCCCCCTTTAGACACTACCGGGGTCGTTTTCATTAGGGCACACCGTAGCGAAACGTTGTGCAACGGAAAACGAAAACAACATTTTCTTATTGGACAAGTTCGGGTAGTCCCTCCCTGTTTCAGTCCCCTTTCTTCCGTTTGGTGCCTAATGAACACGACCCAGGTCTAGACCAGGGCGTAGTCAAACTGCCCCCTCTCTACGCCCTCCTTGTGTTCGGTCCAGGAGGAGGATGGCATGCGGCTGTAGGGGTCCAGCAGGATGCGGAAGCAGCGCACCAGCAGGAAGACCAGGAAGAGCATGAGGAGCCCCACGAAGGCAAAGGCCGTCCTCTGCTCTGCGTCGCCCCCCACCAGAGCAGGGCTGCTGGGGGGCCCAGGGAGGGAGGGCCCAGGGGACAGCAGCAGCTCATAGTCCAGGGTGGGGACATCGCTCATCCTCCAAGCAGCCCGTCGGCAGAACTTACACACAGACTGGATGGTGGGGGGACCGGGCAAGAGGTGGGCCACAGTTGGGGGTACAACCAGACAGACGGTTGGACAGACTGATGTGTTCTAGTCAGCCTTTGTTTATCCTTTGAGATGTTAGCCTCTTTGAGATGAAGTGTCTACTTCAAGAGAGATTTGGTCTTGATCCCTTCTGACAGGGTGATAGACAAACAGTATGATCAGACCTAGGATCTCTTCCCCTCACAGTGAACCAACCGTAGGCAGTAGAAGACGACAACAGCACGTGTTCATCATAACCCTCTCGTATCCACTCACACAGACAGCCGCCTGGACAAATAGGACATGACACTAGCACCTGCCAGAGTGAATAAACATAGCAGTACAACAGGGAAGTGTAGTAGTACTCTCCAGTTCTCTCAATGGGGGCTAATAGTGTGCAGATGGGACCCTCGTACCCAGGTGTTGTCTGTAGTGGATGGTGATTGAATGAGCTGACAGCAGCATGTGCCTCGTGATCAACAGGGCCAATAATATTTGTGAAAACAGTGTGTCATTTGGAGGGTTGCCTGTGTCTCTCTCTGTGTGTGTGTGTGTGTGTGTGTGTGTGTGTGTGTGTGTGTGTGTGTGTGTGTGTGTGTGTGTGTGTGTGTGTGTGTGTGTGTGTGTGTGTGTGTGTGTGTGTGTGTGTGTGTGTGTGTGTGTGTGTGTGTGTGTGTGTTTGTAAAAAATAAGAGAGGCTAGAATGCTAATGAAATTACAGGGCGGTCAGTGGATCAATGGCGCTGAATGTGAAAGCAACACGCAGCACGTCGTGCTAGCGTTAGATGTTAAATAAGCCTTTTTCTCCAGGGTAGAGACAGTGAGTGGGTTTGACAAGTGGAGCCTCTGTCTATAGCCCTGTGGGTGTCTAACAAGGTAACACTTTCACCAAGCAGTCTTCCGATAGAGTGTGTACTTTTAGGATTGAAAACTCCTTTCAAATATAGGGAACAAGAGATTTTGTTAAGTTCTGTGTCTGTCTGTGAATGGATTTGCACAGTCACTGGTAGGGTATGACTGTGTGGAAGAAGAGGACCTCTGAAAGAAGGCTTGGTTCCTTCTGGTGTACCAAGCTAAGCCTTACTCCGGTTCTGTAACCGAACAGTAACTGCTTCTCCTCCGCGTGACTTCACAACTTCCTCCCCTCACACAACCTGAAAGCACATGAAAACACAACAGTCATCATTCCCATTATTACCACTGACTAACATTAACATAATGTTGTATCCATTATTTATGATTGTTATGGGGCTAAAAATGATATGGTTAATGCTTGACCAAGAACTTCATTAGACCATATCCACGACAGAGAACTTTAAAACCCTGCAAACTCCACTAAATACTCCCATTGTTAGACTAGGGTCAATAAGTAACAATTACATTCTGACATTTCCCAGCTGCTGTAGCGAGTGTTACACTGCTTGATTACACTCATTTAGGGGAGGATTACAGTGGTATTAGAAGAGCATTAACCGTAATGAATACACTCTTGTAAACGTTGATATCACAAATGTCACATTCGTACATCAGCACACTGTTTCAGCAGTTTTTGTTCAATGAAAAAATAACAAGTCATGTGGAATCAAATGGTTTCTCATGAATTATATAAATCACATCTCCAGGACAGCCGAATCGGGTTTCAAATCAGAGGTACAGTACACCAGGCCATTACCAGACCATTCCCACAAAACCCTGCCACATTCAGTGGGAAGAGAGGTAATTTGGCACACAGAGGACAGAGAGGTTGGACAGAGCCAGGTTGGAGTACAGTTTTTGGCATCTTTTACCTCTCCCCTAGCAAGTCGTCCTTGACAAGGTGCTTCACACATAACGCTGACACACTACTGTATCTCGAAAAAAGTATGTTGTACATTCTCACCTCTGCTAATACTAGTCTACATTGTAGACTCGCTCTCTCACTTCCTCCCTCTCCTCTCGACCTCTGAGCCGGAGATGGTGTGCTATTCAATCAGTGTTATTCAATCACCAGCTCCCCAGTGGTCTCCACTCCTGACACACAGCTCCCTACTGACTCTGGATGGCTGCCTCCCCAGCTGTAAGGACTGGCTACATGCATGTTACACACTGAGCATGATGGTCTTTCATTAAAGCACTAAAACTGAGAACAGGAGTGAGGGTACTTTAATATAAATTGAGAAGGGGCAAAATTTGATTTGATTGTGTGCGTAGCGGTTCATTTGGGAGGTGGGGGGTCAACAGTTCATGGACGTGCACATACATCTAAAATATACTTTTTCCCTCCAGAAATGAGCCCAATATAACATATTGGTCAATATTATCAATCTGATTCAGCATAGTGGCTATAAATAAATAGGCTGAGGGTTGCCCATCTACATTTACCCTATTGGGCTCATCATTAGCTAGATCACTTAGCCTAAAGTTTAGAGTTATCTTGTTACTCATTATAGTAACATTGATGACTTGAATGTCCACAAAAAACGTTCCACTGGCACTCACTCAATCATGTACTGTGAATATAATCAGAGAGGGAGAGGCTAAGCAAGAGGGCTTACTCTGCCCAAAATCTGTGCACGAAAAATAAGACCAAAGTGAGGCATTTGTATGGAGGTCAATGAGTGTGGAATTTGGTCAACAACAAAAATGAATCGCTAATTTGCTACGTGAGACTTATTTGTTTGAATAAAAGTTTCATAACGGTTTGGTTGCTAGAATGCACTGGTGTTTTCCCGCGACTGCATTAAGAATGTTAGGCTACAATGACTGGGCTCGCATTTCTCTCCCCCTGTGCAGCACTCGCAATTTGAAAGTGCCACGAGAGGAATATAATTTTGTCGCATAGACTGCGACAGGCTAAACAATTGAATAAATCAACTATTCCACTATGGGGTTGGTCTGATTTTGCTGTTGGTTCCTCGTGTTGTTGGTTGTGGAAAATGTAAATGTGGACACCAATTTTTTTTTGTGATAATTAAAATAACAAAAAATATCGGGTCTCGGGAACGGCGGGACCCGTGTATGTGTGCGTGTGTGAGCTGGAAACCTTGCAAGGTGACGTCTCCCTCTGATTGTGGGAGATAGTGGAAGGTTACAGTGCTGCCCAGCAGTAGTGGTTCCCTCTCCACTGACCAGTGCCTGCCCAGCATGGCACAGAGACCAGAGACAGATGGCAGTGCACCACATGACACACACAACTATTACAACACAACACAGTACAGGCATGCAGATCAGCCTGACTAGCTGTGAGACTGTCCATCTGCTACTTCAGAGCCACACATGTCCCTCGGCATGGGGGTTCATCACACCTGCACATAAGCCAAACACACACAATTGAGGCATCTCAATTATTTCCTCTGACACAAGTCCAGAATAGAAAAAGGAAGTAGAGAAGTAGAAAGGGAAAGTATTAAAGTAAGTAAAAAAGGCATAACAGACTGCTGGCTGAGAATGTCCCCCCTTGGGGAATGACAACGGGACAGGAAGTACATCTCCCTGCAGTGCCTGTGGCTCCTTGCTTCGTGCCTGTGGGTCTGTGTGTGTGACAGAGACAGAGTACTTATGAAACTGGCTGCTGTTCAATAGGCTCGAAATCACCCTGAGATAAACATTTAACTAATCACCTGTCACATGTTCCAGTGAGCAGACTCACCTCCACACAAACAGTGGCTATGGATTCAATCATCCAATCATAGGAAACTTTAACTGGAGTTGCACTGTTCTTTAAAAGGTCATTCCCTAACCCTCTTTCTTTTTAGACTACAGTATGAAAACAAACTATTGATTTTACTTGGAATTGAAAGTTTGCAAGGTTACATTTTAAATTTGGCAAGTGTACAAAGAGACCTAGCACTCTCCAAATGTAGGTTTTTGATATCTAGTAGCTTTGTAAAATCCCAAACTCGATAGAACTGACCTTGATCGTGTGTTAGAAAGAGGATATCACAAAGCTCTAACCACCCTCTTTGTCACTGAGGCGTCAAGGGAAATAATTGCTGTCAGTCAAAGTGTGTGTGTGGAGTCTTCTGTCACCCATGATGGAACATCTCATCCAGGACAACACTCCTTGGTATCAGATGGATGCAGCTACTGCAACACTGGACTGGCCTGAGGCTGCAGGGGAAACTCGCTGCTCTATACTGTGCTGACCACGCTGTCTCCCATTCCATGTACCAGAATGCTGCCGTTGGCCAGGACATTCCCACCTTTACTGTTAAGGCGAGGCTGCAAGTTTTACCAACAAAATATAATCTAGCACTCTGGCACCCTGCAAACCATGCCCCATTTTGTATTCTACATGAGTCAAATGTAATGGAGTCCATTGCCCATGTTGTGAATGGCTGCTGTTCATAAACTGATTTGTACATTGCTAGACATGACCGCCTTGTCGACCTGATAGCCAGCGAGGTGAAACAAGTAGTCTCACCAACAGCACACATGCATAAACACTCATGTAAGGGGAAGCTGGTTTGATGTTGATGATAATGTGTTTTCCTGTGGGCCAAATACGCCAGATATTGTTGTTGTGGGGGAAGGCCATGGGGAGGAGCTCCTTCTGGAAGTGGGCTGCTCATTGGACGGCTACATGGTGCAGGCCTTTGCCTAGAAGCTGCTTAAATACCAGCTCCTCGTGGGGCTTGGACAGTCTCGGGTGTAGGTGCAAGCTGGTGGCTCTAATATTTGGCAGTCTCGGCCACATACACAGACTTGCAGTGCGTGGCCTCCAGATTCTGGGCCTGAAAAAAAACTAGGCCAAAGCAATTGGCTAGGTATTGCTCTGTTTCAGCTGTCGTGGGCAGCCTAGCTGTTTGGAGGAGGTGCTTTCTGTATCCTTGAGTGCCATGCATACATGTTTGGATCAGTGGAAAACTGATTGGATTTGAAAAATGTATCATTGTGTACTTTTTACCCCTTTTTCTCCCCAACTGGTAGTTACAGTCTTGTTCCATTGCTGCAACTCCTGTATGGACTCGGGAGAGGCGAAGGTCGAGAGCCATGCGTCCTCCGAAACACGACCCTGCCAAGTCACACTGCTTGCTTAACCCGGAAGCCAGCCGTACCAATGTGTGAGGAAACACCGTCCAGCTGGCGACCGAAGTCAGCTTGCAGGCGCCCGGCCCACCACAAGAAGTCGCTAGAGCGCGATGGGACATGGAAATCCCGGCCGACCAAACCCTCCCCTAACCCGGGCGACGGGCCAATTGTGCGCTGCCTCTTGTGGCCCCCCCAGTCACGGCCGGCTGTGGCACAGCCTGGGATCGAACCTGGGGCTGTAGTGACACCTAAAGCACAGTGCTTTAGACCGCTGCGCCACTCGGGAGGCTCCTTTCAACCAACTTTTAACCTAAATCCAATGGCATGGTGTTTTTTTGTTGATTAAACGTTGAATTCCCGTTAGTTGACAACTCAACCAAATGTAAATCAAAAATAGAAGTTGAACTGACGTCTGTGTCCAGTGGGCTGAGTGAGTACAGTCACTCAGTGAGTGCAGTGTCAGTCAGTCAGTGGGAAGGAAGTCGGAAGGAAGCAGAGAGATTGCTCCGCTTATTTTCTTCCTCGTTAGTCCTCCCTCCAACCATCACCCTCCATCAGGCTCACCCGCCCGCTCCATTACTCCATGAGGACACTTCCTCTCAGCCCTGCTGCTGGAACGAGTCCTCTGAGAGGTGCAGAGGGGACACAGGCCTCATCACTCTTCATAGAACACCCACACACACACACGCACCCCCCAGGTGCGCCTGCACACAGCCATTGGTCACACCAATGGTGACAGAGCTCATCAGAGTAAATGAAGAAATAGATAAATGACATTCATTTACCTTACCGGGCCCCGCTCTGCCCTTTCCATGCTCTCTAAGTGTGCACACAGGCACACAGGCACACACACAACCTTCAGTAACGTGACAGGGCAATATCTTTTCATTAAGTCCAACACCATTACTGTATTATCAAACCCGTCTAACTGCAACCCCTAAATACATTCTTCACTTGGCTCAGCAGGAAGAGGGAAACAATAAAAGGCTTGATTTGTCATTATTTATGGCTAGTCTGAGTCCTTTCTGTAATAGTAATTAAAGTTGACGAGAGGGGGAGGGGGGTACAGAAAGCGAGAGAGCAAAGTAAAGAGAAAGATCAAAAAATAAAGAGAAGAGAAACAAAGGGAAAGATAAAAGAGACAGGGTTACACAGAGAGTGAGAGAGAAAGAGTGAGTGACAGAGAGATAAAAAAAAAAATAGAGATGCAGCCCCCTCCTGTAAAGATCCTAACGTCCTCCAGTCTCACAGGACTACAGGGAATTAAATAAACACTTTCAAATTCGGTGTTTATAAAGATTAAAGTGGAATTGAGAAAAGGGCAGAGGAGTCAGTCAACAAACCTCAGGGTGTTTGCATGAAAAACATATGCTAATGCTTTACAGAAGAGGCAAGACTGTATGGTCCATGGGAGATCCTATTGATGCCATCCATCATGGCAATTATTGATGTGCTTCTTTGATTTGAGCCATGTCTAGATATACTAGTGTTTGTCCTTTTCCATTCATCACAGCATGAAGGGGACTCTAACTCCGTGTCAAAAAAGCGGTATAGCACCAGGTCACCTTGGGCTCCCAACAAACCAACCAAATTCCAACCGCATCCAAGCCTCTCAGCGCCAGTAACCACCAGTCTATATATAAACACTACACCCTCACCCACCTCTGTTCAAGGGGACTTTAGGAGACAACACAAGACAAAAATTGGCAAAGTGGCATTTCCATTTACACTTAGCATTCCTTTCAGGCCAGGCCCTGGTCTCTCACGGAGGCTGTACTTAATGATGCAGGCCGCCATTCAAAACACTACTGTAATTGAGATCAAGTTAAGCAGTTAAACATACAGCTGTTCCATCTTGAAGTGCCTGTTAAGCTCTGCCATCACCTTCTAGTCAGCCTGCCACTTTAATGAGAAGAGTACCAAACTCTTTTTTTGCAGTGTGTATGTTAAGGAGGTGGTGGTGCCGGGACATAAACTAAAAAAACATTGTATCAACTAAAAACTAAAGCGAGATGAATTGTATATTCATACATTCTCCAGGCATGTCAGCTTACATATATAAAAATGTACTTTTCTCCCATTCGCCACTCGTAAGTTTGAAGTATAGGCCATTCAGGTCTGATGAAACTGTGTCCTTTGGAGATTACAAATTGTCCATGGCTTCCCTGAAACACATTTATCACCATGATGCATGACAGGCAGAGGGAGGACAAATCTGTTCTAGACAGGAGCACAATGGCTCAGCGTTTCCTTTTACAAAGCCCACTCTTATCCCACAGACGCATCATGCAGAATATTTGAAGCACTGACGTGATCAGTCAATTCAAATTCCTATTAGTGTTTGAATCAGTTATGAGACAAATGTATTAGAACGTGAACATATCCCCTGCTGGGCTGGTGTTGTGCTAGACACAGGGTCATCTGGTAAGAGAGGAAAGCAGCACACTTCAACCTAGCCGGGGAGAGGATCCTCCTCTAGATTAGAACAGCTGCTTCCACTCCAGGATGTTTGTGTAATTTTCCTGATTGTCTGAGCCGGCAGTGTGTGTGTCGCACCGCAGGGAGGCTGTGGCCTTCTATAAAGAGCCCATGCTGCTGATGAGTAATATCACAGTCTTCAGTGTTCCTCAATGCTGGCAGAGAAAACAGCCTCCTCTCAAGAGGGTGGGATGTAGGCATTACCCATTTAGAAATCTCTCATTGGCACAAACACATAGCCTACAGTACACACACACACACTTTAGGGGGGTCCTTTCTCTCACTTCATTCTCAGTTTATTTTTATCTACATTTCCCTGTGAAACAGCAGAACAGGACTGTCTCAAAGAACGACAACACCAAGAAAAGACCACCACTGCAACCCTGCGTCGCTATGAGACTGTCAAGGTTAAGGGCAGCCTTAGAACGGCCACTCCCCCTACCAGTCACAGAGAATATCACTCAGTCTGGTCAAACCCACCTGAAAACACATCTTTAATTTACAGCCCAAATCACACCATGAAATATTCAGCGAGACGAGGGCCATCCGAAGTGGCAGTGAGTGAGGCTGCGTCCGACAGGGCTCGCTCTGGCGGGGCCCCAAGCCACTCACCCCAGACCCCCCACCGTCAGCGGAACTGCCAGACGCGTGTAAGGAACTGAGACACCACTGAGAAAGAGGTGGATGGAGGCAGGGAGAGATAGGAAGAGCGGAATGCTAATCCCTGTGATTCATGTCTGTATTCATGGAGAAACGCGCACGATAGTCAGCCAGGCAGACGAACATCAATCAGAGGGATCTGGGAGGGAGCGGGTGGCAGGAATATGGAGATGTCAGCAGTCCCAAAGTCAGAGGACAGCACTTTCCTCCGTTCTGAGTATTCTGACTGTCCCCACAGCGGACCATCGGGGCCCGTGCCAGATCACGGAACATCAACGCATTATATTAAACGGTCCGAAAAGCACCAAGGCAAAGAGTCAGCAAAGTCAAAACTTTACTAAAAATGTCCAAAGGTCAGAAAGGTTGGAGAAACTTTAAGAAAGGATATAATACAATACATTTCAGTCTGTGAAGACATGCTGACAGATTGCGACCGGATAGTCCACGCCCTCTTTTCTTATCTCTGGCCACAATGATAGGTCTGTCTTAAATTAAATGAAAGGGCAGTTGAGAACTAAAAACACGGATTCTCCAGTCAAGCTGATAGCTGGGCTCCGCATATACAGGACATGCTGACTGTCCAGATCCCATTCACAATAGAAGGTATAAATTGAGCCCTGAAGAATGGATTAAGCAATAAAGAGAGGTCCCCACAAAGAAATGGGTGCAAGACGTTGGTAAAGTCAGAGTCAGTAAAACTGATCTCCGGGCTAGGGGAAATCCTCAAGCCTCAGAATAATATCTATCAAAGAAAAGCAGACCAAACAAATGTAAAGAAAGGGAGAGCTTAACAGAAGAACCCTTAACAGTCAGCAGATTCTAGTCCAAGTAGGCAGTTGGCCACCACACAAAGACAGGTTTAATACTGGAGGTCTGGCTCGGTGTGGGAGGCTAAAGGGCTATCTTTAATAGTGCTCCACACTCTCAGATGAAGATCATAAAACCCGGCCCAGTGTCAATTATCAAATGACTCCAGAATATAGGGACGATGAATATTTGAAGAGAGATTCAGAGAAGGCCCTTAGGTCTCTCACAAACACCACAGATTTCCTAAGCTCAAATTGCTCTGACTCCAGGTGTCGAGGAGGCAATAGATGGCCGTTCTGTATGCACAGCGGGGACATTGCTCTTCCCTGTGTGTGTGTGTGTGTGTGTGTGTGTGTGTGTGTGTGTGTGTGTGTGTGTGTGTGTGTGTGTGTGTGTGTGTGTGTGTGTGTGTGTGGCCGCTGGCCCTGCTGTAACATCGACTGGGCTGTAGTGGAGCGGGTCAAAGGTTTGAAGTTCCTTGGTGTCCACATCACCCACGAACTATCATGGTCCAAACATACCAAGACAGTCGTGAAGAGGGCACAACAAAACCTTTTCCCCCCTCAAGAGACTGAAAAGATTTGGCATGGATCCTCAGATCCTCAAAAGTTTCTACAGCTGCACCATCGAGAGCATCCTGACCGGTTGCATCACCGCCTGGTATGGCAACTGCTTGGCATCTGGCCGTAAGGCGCTACAGAGGGAAGTGCGTACGGCCCAGTACATCACTGACGCCAAGCTTCCTGCCATCCAGGACCTATATAATAGGCGGTGTCAGAGGAAAGCCCATAAAATTGTCAGACTCCAGTCACCCAAGTTATAGACTGTTCCCTGCTACCGTACGGCAAGCGGTACCGGAGCGCCAAGTCTAGGACCAAAAAGGCTCCTCAACAGCTTCTACCCCCAAGCCATAAGACTGCTGAACAATTAATAAAATCGCCACTGGATTATTTACATTGAATTTACATTGAATTACATTTCTAGACTATTTTAGAGTTTACAAAATAATGAAAAACTATTGACCAAATCTATTCATTTTAAAATGTTGATTACGTCTCCTTGCCATTATCATTCACCTGATAAGACAAAACATGTAAAAAATGTAAAAAGTATTTAAGTATGATGGGTTGCCAGTTTTCCCGGGAGGGAAAGGTAAGGAAAGGGTAAGGAAAGGTTGAAGACCACTGATTTAGTCTGATTGGCAGTTTTAAATTTTGGCGTTGACTGCGGCTAACAACACACACAATAGTTATTAAGGAGGTCGATTATCTTTAATGCGCCATTGGGGGTTAGAATAGAAATATCAAAAACCAATATGCTTAATCAATTCAGAAAACTTTTTAAAAAATGTCCTGCTAATGTAGCCCTTGATTTTTTGACTTCTTTACACTAATTGTATGGGTTGGGAGCAAGGCCCCAGGGTTCCAGTCAAGAAGCACACTTTCGGTATTGCAGTTTATCTGTCGTCGAGCCAGCCCAAAAAGACAATTCCCATAGACGCCTCCGTAGAGAAGTCCAATTAGAAAATTCCTAAAAAGACAATTTCATTATCACCCTTGTGCCAAAAAATATCCATAGAATTATTCAAGTAATTGTCTTAAAGGCAATTTATTTTCCATCACTCACAGCCAAAGATATTAACTCGCATTGCTCCAGAGCGCTACTGCACAGGCATTATTATCGTCTCTGTAAAGCAGATGGCAACCACCACGAAACGGCGTACGATTACGTTGGATGCTGTCTACAATTAATTTACTACTAAAGATAATCAGAGTGTGCTGAACCAGAAGGGAATTGGGACATATTTTCCTTTGATGTTTGTGAACAGATCATCTTGACCGGTTTTGTACCCCCGTTAAGGCACCAGTGCGAATCTTCTACAAACTACTTCGTCATCTACTGCTTTTACAATGATCATCGTCCTCTATAGAGGGACATTTGACTGGGACATCGCGGTTGGAATTGAACTGAGACAATTGAGTGCACTTACACCATTTGTATGTCTCAAATCGGTTTACACGTTGTCAAGGAAGGCAGTCACATGTGTTGCAAAGCAAAGGATCACTGGTTCGAGCCCAGTATGGCGCAGTCGGATAGTGGAGGAAGCTAAGCTGTTAGCATCACACTGACACCTGTTACACTTCCAGTATTCTTCCTTCAGTAAATATTAAAATGTTTTTCCTTGCTTATTCGATGACATTGCTTAGATACCAGTCTCCTTTCAAACCAAAATAGACCGTATGCACATCATACATAGTAACTCTAAAGTAGTTCCTACAGTGTGTTACACTAACACACACACACACTGTCATACAATTTCATGGCACTTTGGTATTTTGGTCCACCTCATATGGGAAGCTGCAGGTTATTCCATGGTTGCCAACACTGTTCACCTTGATTTATTTGAAAACTTTATTTTCTGTTAGTGCACTCACTGTTCCCGATCAGTCAAGTTTCATTATATTCTTGTTAGATGATGTATAACAGAAATATGGCCTCTCTGAGAGTAGCATGGCTGGACATTGTAATTCAGATGAAGTGTGTTCACTGTAGATTCTGATGGGATTATACCCTGTGTTTAAAATCCAAAATAGATCCCTCTAACTACTATTATCTCATCAGGCTCATGACATGAGTGATATTAAATAATGTTTGATCACCTTGACACAAAACAATGATATATCGTTTTGTTATGGTCCAAGAAAGCATACAAATGCCTTTTCACATAATGAAAAAAACTAAATAATCTTAAAAGCAATGTATAAACAATTGCACATTAGTATCATAAATCATAACTGACAGTAACATTGTTTTTGCTGAATAATATTGTGCCAAAACAGTATTCCCAATATTCTGCTTCAGTCAGAGCATTCACAGAAACGTTTTATTGCTGCACTTTGCCAAAGGTACTATAATTAGCTAATTCCCAGCTAGCACATAGCGTTCTGAGAACCATATGTTTCTTAGAGATTGGTGAGAATGTGGTCGTTCTATAGTTATTTTGCATACAACATTCCCACAGCTTTCTGGGAATGGTGCAGGATAGTTGCTTGACTTTGGAACATTCTCTGCACATTTAAGGAACTTCCCCCCAAAATATATATATATGTTCTTGGTATTTCATTACTTTAACAGAAAGTTTCCTAAAAGTTCAAACATGGTTACATATCATTTCAATTTTGATGATGTTCTAGGAACGTTCTCCAACTGGTTTGACATTGGGAATGTTCTCAAATAGTTCAGAGAATGTTAAGAAACAACATTTGAGGGAATTTCAGTACTTCAACATAACGTTTCCTACAGGTTTCCTCATGGTTCAATTTAAAGATGCATTATGCAGAAATCACTCTAATTCTAATAGTTCGCCTAATTTACGTTTATATGACAAAACAAGCAAGTACAGTGTAGAGAATCATTGTACCATCTAAACTGCTGTGAAATATCTTTCCCATAACCAAAAACATTGTATTTTCAGCCATTTGAAGCTGGTGTACAAAACCTAAAGTAAAAGAGGCAAAAACAAAACTGAAGAACGGAACGCATAGAAATAGCTCACATAGAACAGATTTACCGCTTCTTAGAGACTTGCTTTTAATGAGAATGACAGATCTATAACTCACATTTCTGTGAATTTAGTTAAGTCACCCAAAAAGTTACATATTGCAGCTTTAAAGTCATGTTCTCAAATTCTTCCAAAAACATTAAGAAACAACGTTACCTGATCTTAATGAGTGCTTGTTTCCTTTGAAATGGGGTCTGTTTGAATAGACTAAAATGAACAGCTTTGTATGCGTAAACAAACATGGCATGCTAAGTGTTACATGCCTCGGACTGAGACGTGGTCAGCAGTTAATGGACCTGAATTAACAGGGTGGAATGATGAGACTGAGAAAAGTTAGTGTTCAGTATCAGTTCTCTTTTGTTCATTTTTTTTTTCTTTTTCTAAATCAATCATCAAGTATACATTACAACTGCATTGTAGTATTAAAGTATTTTCACATTCCACATTGGGTATCAAAATAAAGGTCTCAAATTTAAAAAGCCATCTCCATACATATACAAATTCACATTTTACCTTTCACTAATAGTCAAATGAATAGTGAATATAACATGAGGCTATTCAATCAGTATAGCATTCAGCATACACCAACAAAAGCTATTTGGAATGTCAAACCATAAAGTTGTACCAGAAAAGGCTACATCACATTATATAGAGCTCACTGTACTAGCAGTGTCAATTCCCATAACGCTACAAATCACTGGAGCCCTGTGCTAAACAATGCTAGAAACATTACATTCTAAACTATCAATATTCGAGCTCACAATAGCTGAAACCAAATAGCGTAGAGCTAACTAGTGCTTAGCAAAGCTACATTTGTTTAGAATAAAGTTAGAACTGTTAAATGCTATTTTGAATGCTAATACAAAAACATTCTATCGCCACATTACATATGTACAAATATTACCAGGAGTAAACAGAGCCTTTGTTCATAGAAAATAAAACAAATACGAGCTAAAAACATCGTTGAAAAAGTCACAAATTTCAGACACCATCTTATTGCCTTTGTAAACCATTAGCAACCATTGCTTAACGGGGAAAATACAAACCAGTTAACTCAAAACTCCCTTCAAACATCTCCAAAATCATGGACTATGTAGTTAACCATGATATCTCAATATTTCAGGACTCTTATTGTACTTTCACACATTACATTCCTTAATGATAAGACAGAGAAAAGTTCGTGTTCAGTATCAGGCATTTTCCAAGACTGAAGAAACGTCCAAGACGTCACGATCCCACTAACGCTCCCCATTGACATCACAGCTCCCCCTAGTGGTGGTAACCATATACATTACCTTCAACGCAAATACCTGGGAGACCTAGAAAATTAAACAAGGGATGGCGCCATAAAATAAATAAATAAATAAAACGTCAAAAATGTGTGCGTCAATTGGCCTAGCGTCGTCCAGGTTAGGGAGGGTTTGGCCGGCAGGGATATCCTTGTCTCATCGCGCACTAGCGACTCCTGTGGCGGGCCGGGCGCAGTGCGCGCTGACCAGGTCGCTAGGTGTACGGTGTTTCCTCCGACACATTGGTGCGGCTGGCTTCCGGGTTGGATGCGCGCTGTGTTAAGAAGCAGTGCGGCTTGGTTGGGTTGTGTTTCGGAGGACGCATGGCTCTCGACCTTCGCCTCTCCCGAGTCTGTGCGGGAGTTGTAGCGATGAGACAAGACAGTAACTACTAACAATTGGATACCACGAAATTGGGGAGAAAAAAGGGGGTAAAAAAATGTGCGTAACACACTCCCTGACAAACAGACAATGTCTCCTGACATTTAACCCTTATTTACATGTCATTGGTATGTATAAGTGCTTCACTTTAGATTCTTTCCTATTAATACAGTAAGGCACTAGTGTGGGGTAGGGTAGTGTTTGGTAAGGCTGTGGAATGTCGTATGTTGGAATTCCCCAGACTGTCATAGGTGGAACCCCATAAACCTCTACAGTGTTGATTGTAGTGTGTGGCTGGAAGGATGGCTGACCTAGCGTGTGCTAAGAAGCATCTGTGCAGGCCTTCTCTCACGTGTGGACCTCCTAGCCTGTCCAACCTGTGTCAACTAGTGGGGGGTTTACTATGAGTCTTTCCTCTTGTACAGGTGTTCTTCGTACAGGTATTCTTCGTCCATATCCATCTCGGTCTCTGGCCGTGCTGGTTCAGCGGGTAAGTATTCTTCTTCTTGTTCTACTCCTTCTGACTCTTCTGGTCTTTGGATTTCTCTTTCAGGTGCAATAACTCTGGTAGGTACAGCGTCTTGTGTGGGTCCTACACGTGCTGGGTTCCTCGGAGTATCACAGATAAGTCTCACATTGTCTGTTCTTTGCTCTTTTCTTACAAGTATTATCAGCCAGGTATGTGCTCCTGTGCTTTCGTCATCTGAGTCTTGTATCATTGTTTTGGGGCAGCTCTTCCTTATCTCTTTTGGTGGGTGTGTATGTGCAGGCTGTAGCTGTAAGTCTGCAGGTAAGTCATTGACTAGGTGCAGGAGATTGCGGTGGAAGATACAGGTCTTGTTCCCACCCATCTTTGGACAGAGTTTGTACACTGGATTGTAACTCAATTGCTCTTTCACTACGTATATTGTCTTTTCCCAGTATGACCTTAACTTTCCAGGACCACCTCTCTCACTTAGGTTTCGTACAAGGACTGTCGCCGGTTTGCGTTCTCAGCATCTGAAGTAGGGTCCTATTGAATATTTCAGCCGGTTTGCCCTGAGGGTGAAAGGGAGATGTCCTTGAGTGACCCACTCCAGTCATTTGCTGCAGTGTTTTGAAGAACTTGTTTTCAAACTCTCAACCTTGATCGTGGTGCAACTTGGGAGTGGTGTCCGAACCTTGGGATCAAGTCATTGAATATCTTTTCAGCTACTGTTCTTCCGGATTTGTTCTTGGTCGGATACGCTTGTGCGAATCTTGTGAAATGGTTGATGACTACCAGGATGTAATCAAAGCCACCTTTGCTGGCCTCCAGATGCATGTAGTCGATAGAGACTAGCTCTAGTGGTGAACTTGTGGTTGATATTGCCAGTTGGTGCTCCTACATATGTGGCTGGCTTCTTTTGCCTGATACAGCGCCAATATCTCTCTTCCAACATGAACCATGTCATCATTAACATGTTGTTTCAAGACCATTTGCTTGTACAGGACTGGTAAGACTAGCTCATGTCTTTGACTGGTTCTCCGGTACAGGAGACCATTGTCAATGCGTAGTTTTCCCCATTCATGCATCAGTTTCTTTTAGCAGCAAGCCCCTTCTCAGAGGCATCAGTGTGGCGCGTGAAGGCAAGTCAAAGTTGAGGCAGGCTAAGACAGGCGGACTGGCTAAAGTGTCAATCAGTCTCCCAAGGGTGCTTTAGTCCATTCCACTGGAGAACTTTGACTTCATCCACTTCAAGCTGGGCACTGTGGGTGTGTTGTCTTGTGATGGGAGGTTTGGCCCAACCTACCCTGTCTCTCACTTTCATTGCTTGTTATTTTGATTACATGCCTCAGTAGTGCTTTATCTGATAGAATAATCAGAGAGGAGGGGTCTTAATTCTGCCACGACCCCATTTTCACATAAGGCGGCCTCACCTAGTTTGGGAACGGCTGCTCTAGTGTCATGAGACTAACCAGGAACGGCACCTGTATTGACAGATTTGGATCACCGTTGCCCAGGCGGTCCATCCTTACCTCAACGTGCTGCTCTTTCTCCTAAGTGAGACCGAAACAAATGTTTCAGCTCAGTAACAATCCTTTCATTCTTATTTATTAGCATGCATTTAAAGTTCTGGTTTGATGATGCGGAAGATGCCTGTGATGATTTCAGCTTCACTGTGTTTTTATTTTAACCCCTCTTATTTGTTTACATATGCTGTTGTAACTAATGTCAGAAGTGTTGTCACCTATTTGACCCCCCCACATCTTGCGCTGCAGATATGGTAGGTCTCTGATGGCGACCATGCCATCAGCTGTGAGGTGTGCTACATGGTCTGTGCTCAGGATTTTAGACAAGCTGCTAAGTTCCTTTACAGTAGGTGGTTTGTCTGGTGTGGGTGTGGCAAGTGTTACTTTACACTGAAGGAGTTTTCTGCCTAGCTTCTTATAACTGGTCAAAATCCACTGATACTCTTGTATTTCAGTATCAGCAGTAGCTACATTAGCGGATAAATCTGGTCACTGGACTACCTTCACATCCTTGGATAACCTCATCAATAGGATCCTTTATAAACAGTAATTGAGCCATACCCCTATCCTGTAGCTCAAGCAGGGTCTTGCAACACATGAATTCACACACTGTCAAAACAACCTTCCTCATTAGACTTGTTTAAGTTAGCTGAGTCTAGCTCTGGTACCATATCAAGACTTTCAACTGGAAAACTTAAATCAGATGCCAGTGTAAGCAACCTTTTCTTAATGGCCCAGACCCTTTTTGTTATTGGACATGATGCACGCTTCCAAACACTTAAGGTACATAGTGCTGCACTCCTCTCAGTCAGGATCCCCTTTCATGCTGGTCACCTGCCGCTGCTAAGTCGCCCACTTGTAGCCCTCTCGCTCTGGTCAAGCGTCATGCTGTCCCTGGTTCATAAATCTCTGGATCAGATACCTCCAGCAGGTGGCGCCAATCCCGGACGAGCCTCAAAATCTATTACACGCCTCGGACAGACGCGGTCAGCAGATAGACTTGAATCAACAGGGTGGAAAGATGAGGTTAGTAGTTTTCAGTAGCAGGCATTCTCCAAGATTTTTTAAATGTTGTTTTTTTTATCTTTCTTTTCGATTTGTCAAGTACACATCACAACTGCATTGTAGTATTAAGTCTTTTCACATTCCATATTGGGTTTCAAAATAAATGTCTCAAATTCAAAAAGTTACGTCCATACATCTCCACAATCACATTTTACCTTTCACTAATAGTCAAATGAATCGGGCAGTAACCTGATGCTAATAAATCAGTATAGTATTTAGCTATTTCATGTAAAACAATCCAATTGTACCATAAAAGGCTACATTACATTATATAGAGAGCACAGTACTAGCAGTGTCAAATCCCATAAAGCTACAAATGACTGGAGGCCTGTGCTAAACAATGCTAGAAACATTACATTCTAAATCATCAACACGTGAGCTAACAATAGCTGAAACCCAATAGCCTAGAGCTAGCTAGTGCTTAGCAAATCTAAATTCAGTTAGCGAACTGTTAAATGCTATTTTCTTATCAATATAAACACTTTCAACACATTCTATCGGCACAATGCATATGTACATATATTACCTGAAGTAAACTATGACTTTGTTCATAGAAAATAAATCAAATAGCAAGATTATTTGCAAAAGTACAGTTTGGATGCCATCTTGTTCCCTTTGCTTACATGTAAACCATTACCAACCTAGCGTACCTCCATTACTTATAATGGGGAAAATACAAAAAAAAGAATTCACTTGGTTAAAACTCCTTTCAATTACCTTCAAACATCAAACTCATGGACTATGTAGTTAAGCATGCCATCTTAATATTTTGTGAGTCATATTGTACTTCTGCACATTACATACCTGAATTAACAGGGCAGAATGATGAGACGGAAAAAAGTTAGCAGTGTTCACTATCAGGCATTCTCCAAGATAAAAGAAACATCCAAGACCTCACGATCCCACTAACGCTCCCCATTGACGTCACAGCTCCCCCTAGCGGTGGTAACCATATACATTACCTTCAACGCAAATACCTGGGAGACCGAGAAAATTAAACAAGGGATGGCTCCATAAAATAACTAAATAAAAACAAAAATATGACCATACATATGTGTGTCACACTAGCTTCATCCTGGTGGCACAGAGGACAGAAGATAATAGGTTTGAATCTCACTGATGCCATGTCACAATACAAGGAAATTCATTTCCATGTGTCTTATCTGTGCTTGGAGTTTAAAAAAAAGTTAACCAAAAATAAGCTAGCAGTATTATTAAAAGTCTCATTGAAACAATACGTACATTCCCTTTTCAGAGTGTTAATAAGACCTCACAGGAAAACTTTCAAGGAACCAGAGTAAAACATTCTCAGAACCTCCCTGCAACCTAAAAATACATGTTCCCAGAAAAGGCCACATTTTCAAATCTGTTCTCAGAGGTTTTTACCATTCAGGAAACATATGGCTTTGTTCCCACAACCAATGTGAAACCAAAAACATACATTCCCACAACTTCCAAGGAACCAAATGTACTAGCTGGGTTATGTCTTGGCATTTGTTGAATTGATATATTCTGTAGTCAACTATATAATATTGAGAAAGGCATTGAGGCAACTCAGCAGAACATATTTTATGTGTGCATTAGTTTGGTAGAGCTAAACAGCTGACTATATGGCTGTGAAGTCTACACTACTGTAAAAGTTTAAACCCCTCTTTAAAAGCCATTTAAAAAATACTGATCAAATATTTTTTTTTATCTGTAAAATGTTTTGTATTATTTTACAATACAGGGACACTCATTGACAGTGGCCTCAATTGGGTATGGCAGTCGCCATAACCTAGCTCAACACCAACAATTTAAAATAGGCTACTAAAATGATTCAAATCCCGTTTAAAGGCAAATGCAGTTTAGAGGTATAAAATACTGCCTTTAGGATCATGCGGACTCCTGGGAGCAGGAGGTTAGGCTCGTTCTATGGATGCAGCCGCATGGAACAGCGCACTTCTTTTCTCAAAACAGTGCAGAGGTAAAGTTGGCTGTAATACAGATGTAGGATTAGTTTGCTACAGCAGGACAATAATCATGCAGAAACAGGAAATGTGAATTATGTGGATTATAATTAAACAATTTCGTTAGGGCAAATCAAGTCTGATATTACAAACTTTACAAGCCTTTCTAAAACTCAATTACATTACAAGTTTGCATTTCCTGCTTCGCAGGAATATTCTCCAAAACAAAATTAAGATCCTACATCTGTAGATGGCTTTGGCTAGGTAACTGCTGTTTGGTTTAACAATGACATAAAACTAAACTCGAGTTTTAATCATGGTGCTGTGCTAGTGCGTAGCAGCTAATTCTTGTATGACATGTTAGTAGAATGGTAAATCCCCTATTTGACTGAGGTGAACGAAGCTACAGCAACAAGGTGATAATGGCTGGAGTCAATTTAGCTTGTTTTTGCTGTTCTCCAAATTGCATTTTAGTTTTTAAATTGTGAAAAAATGCAATAAATGAGCTTCAATATGACACAAAACCAGACCATAGGTTTAGCTGAAATGCCGCCCCTGCTTATTGACATGCAATGTCTTTAAAACCCCCTATGCCTTACATAGATTTTCCACATTACTACAGTATTTCCAAAGTCACTTCGAAAACGCAGATTGACATAACTACTTTTACATGCGCCTCAAAACCTATGACAGATAGCCTATTAAAAACAATGTCACGTCTAATGTTTTTCAAAACTGTAGGCTAATAGTGTTCACAAACCTGAGTTCTTGAGAGGTGACAAGTCTTTATCCGTTACAGGAGTCCGGTTTGGTCAAACTTCGTGCTCTGTGATGTTCGCTCGTCCCAAAAGCATGTGTGCTCTTGCGCTTTGCTGCCTGGGGACGACTATTTGATATGAGGGCTGTTATTGCGCGAGACTCTTAAAGCACCCCACCCACTTCCCTTTCTGGAGACAGTCATCCAATCAGGAAAAAATACAACATCTCATAACACAGTAACACAAATGATAGTGGCCTACTGTAATATCGACTGTATTTGTGTCAAACCTTTTGTACTGAACTGTAGCCTACTTTATGTCCATGTACTGTTACAATTTTGATACAATAGGCCTACACTGAAAATAGGCGAATTGTAATGTTGCACTTTCATTATATTATTTAAATCTGATTATTAATGTATACAAGTGTGAGGACAATGCATGTTTTTCATTCCATGGGGCACACAAATGCCAGCATCTGCGTTCTATTGACACCTCATAAGGCTTCAAGATACTGTGGTGAAATTCAGGCACTTAACCCTTACCCCTTTTAGGGTCTAAAAATATGAATCCAGCCCTCTATTTTTAGGGCTCCCCATCAGTCATTGTGTAATTGCAACACTGCATGCATCATTCTGCCCCATAAAACTGATGGGACTCCATACCTCGGATCTGTCCACTGTCTACTCACCTTTGACCCTGTTCATCTGCCCTCTGCCACAGGGCAGCCCAAAGCGAATTCTGAAATGAACCCCTAGTACTCCAGACTATTAATTGTATTTTTGTCTAGCCCTTGTCCCCAAATGTTCCTTATACATCTCTAAATCTGATAATACTGAATGAGTAGCCTGCTAGTGTGCTGAGTTGAGTTTCTACTATGTTTGTTGGGCTCTGACTGGACCATAAGATGAGCGAGAGTATCAGTTACAGTGAAGTCAATACTCATCTACAGTCTCTGCTGTGTCTCTGCCAGATCTCACCTCACCAACATCACTGTTCCTCTTTCACCTGCAAACATGCCTCCTCCAGCCTGACCATCCATCCTTCCCCCTCTCTGCTTCTCCATCCATCCATCCTCCCTCCATCCCCAGTCCCAGGACCTTTCTCCCAGGCTTCGGTCCATGGGAAGGTGGCAGCTGGCCCAACTGTGCCATCTGCTGCCATCCTCTGGTCACTGCCAGGCTTCAGCAGTGCAAGCCAAAGCGCTTAGCCAATGCCCCCTCTGATGGATCAGATGAGCGAGGTGAGGGCAGAGCCACAGAGTCGTTACAGACGGGTCCTGTATTCCGCACGCCCACAATTAGATTTACTACAGCACTGCTCCTGCTTGCAACCTTCCACCATTTGGCTGGCAAAGGGACCCAATCTGAATGGGGGTTTTTTGGTTTTCGTTTCCATGATCAACTTTGTTCCCTGAATTACAAACACAGTCAGTATAACTTCAATGGATGCCAAATAATTTCAGAACAATGTCAAGTATTCCCTGTTGGTTCATTTCTGAGGAGAGCTATGTTAGCCAACACGCTATTCTGTTCAAACCTTTGACAACCTAACTGGATACACACAAATTACCAGGTTGTTAATTCTGATCAAACCAATTTTCTTTTGGAGCCAAAAGTGGCTTCCCTACTGTGCTAAAATTGTCCCTGACAAACACACCTCATTAAGCTTTAGAGCCGGCCAAAGACTTTGCGCCATTTGCTGAAGATGTGGTGCTTGGTTGTTTTTCCTCACAAGCAACATCACTTTTTTCTTTGTTTAAATGTAGAATGAAACATTGAAAAACCAAGATCAATTAAAGCCCAGTACTTATGAAAATTAGTGTGTTTTCACGTATTCTGTGTTTCAGGGCAAATTTTCACTTATAAGCCACATATAAACTACATAATGGGGACATGCAGAGTCCAGGTATTTCAAGTAACAGACAGCAGTAGAAATGACTTTTTCTAAGTATCCTGTAAAAGCAAGGCGGTTTGCCCTGACAGCTCATACAATTTATCCCTGTTCATATAGACTGGTTTAGGTGTTGTATTATGTACACATTAACAGTACGTGACAGAAGAGACGTACATTTAAAGGCTTTTTTGTTGAGCTTGATAACTCTCCACTTTCCCAAATCCAACATCCCATACAGCCTAATCACTTGGCTCTATGTGGATTACCACAACAATAAGCACCAACTGAACGGACGCCGTCTTCAAAGTGTTAAAACCACGTGTCAATGTCAGCATTGGACAGAGAGGTTTGCGGGGAGAAATTGTCAAACTTCTAGCAACATCATAAATCTAAAGAGATTGACATTACTCTGAACAATAGTGCATACCCTAGACCCCCACCCAGTACTAGTAATGATGCTAATGTACAGAACTAAACTCAGCAAAAAAAGAAACGTCCTCTCACTGTCAACTGCGTTTATTTTCAGCAAACTTAACATGTGTAAATATTTGTATGAACGTAACAAGATTCAACAACTGAGACATAAACTGAACAAGTTCCACAGACATGTGACTGACAGAAATGGAATAATGTGTCCCTGAGCAAAGGGGAGTCAAAATCAACAGGAACAGTCAGTATCTGGTGTGGCCACCAGCTGCATTAAGTACTGCAGTGCATCTCCTCATGGACTGCACCAGATTTGCCAGTTCTTGCTGTGAGATGTTACCCCACTCTTCCACCAAGGCACCTGTAAGTTTCCAGACATTTCGGGGGGAATGGCCCTAGCCTTCACCCTCCGATCCAACAGGTCCCAGACGTGCTCAATGGGATTGAGATCCGGGCTCTTCACTGGCCATGGCAGAACACTGACATTCCTGTCTTGCAGGAAATCACGCACAGAACGAGCAGTATGGCTTGTGGCATTGTCATGCTGGAGGGTCATGTCAGGATGAGCCTGCAGGAAGGGTACAACATGAGGGAGGAGGATGTCTTCCCTGTAATGCACAGCATTGAGATTGCCTGCAATGACAACAAGCTCAGTCCGATGATGCTGTGACACACCACCCCAGACCATGAAGGACCCTCCACCTCCAAATCGATCCCGCTCCAGAGTACAGGCCTCGGTGTAACACTCATTCCTTCAATGATAAACGCGAACCCGACCATCCCCCCTTGTGAGACAAAGCTGCGACTCGTCAGTGAAGAGCACTTTTTGACAGTCCTGTCTGGTCCAGCGACGGTGGGTTTGTGCCCATAGGCGACGTTGTTGCCGGTGATGTCTGGTGAGGACCTGCTTACAACAGGCCTACAAGCCCTCAGTCCAGCCTCTCTCAGCCGATTGTGGACAGTCTGAGCACTGATGGAGTGATTGTGCGTTCCTGGTGAAACTCAGGCAGTTGTTGTTGACATCCTGTACCTGTCCCGCAGGTGTGATGTTCGGATGTACCGATCCTGTGCAGGTGGTCTGCCACTGCGAGGACGGTCAGCTGTCTGTCCTGTCTTCCTGTAGTGCTGTTTTAGGCGTCTCACAGTACGGACATTGCAATTTATTGCCCTGGCCACATCTGCAGTCCTCATGCCTCCTTGCAGCATTCCAAAGGCACGTTCACGCAGATGAGCAGGGACCCTGGGCATCTTTCTTTTGGTGTTTTTCAGAGTCAGGAGTAAGACCTCTTTAGTGTCCTAAGTTTTCATAACTGTGACCTTAATTGACTACCCTCTGTAAGCTGTTAGTGTCTTAACGACCGTTCCACAGGTGCATGTTCATTAATTGTTTATGGTTCATTGAACAAGCATGGGAAACAGTGTTTAAACCATTAACAATGAAGATCTGTGAAGTTATTTGGATTTTTACGAATTATCTTTGAAAGACAGGGTCCTGAAAAAGGGACGTTTCTTTTTTTGCTGAGTTAACTACAATGACAAATGTCCCCGTCTGACCATGCTCCCTTTGTGTGAAACTATTCAAAATGGTACAACCAGACTACTCCCCAGATACATGCAATTTCACCCTTGAAGTGGTAGATAATGTTTTGACTTCCCTACCAAACAAAAAGGCAAATGGATCAGATGGTGTCACTTACGAGAGTTTAAAGGCCACAGTCCTCCCATGCCCTCATGCATATCTTCAATGCCTGTGATTCATGGAAAAGTATCTGACTCATAGACAGGTGTTCTTACCCACAGAATACCCCAAAAATACAATGTTCCAGACGAACTATCTACATGGAGACATCTCCCTCTTGTCCTCGTCTATGAAGTGTTCATGAAATGCTTGCTCGCCCGCATACTACCATATGGCTTGTAGATACAGGCATTCTCTCTGTAACGAGTGCGCTTAAAGTCGGGAAGCAAGTTCAGGGAGTGAGTGTTTTAATAAATAAACGAAACAGTAATCACAGAACACAAACAACGCACCAACATGAAAACAGAATCAATAACACCTGAGGAATGAAACAAGGGGAGTGACAGATATAGGGAAGATAATCAACGAGGTGATGGAGTCCAGGTGAGTGTCATGAGGTGCTGGTGCGCGAAACGATGGTGACAGGTGTGTGGATAATCAGCAGCTTGATGACCTAGAGGCCGGAGAGGCTTGATATGATTGACCAGGCTTGATAGGATTGACATTTCCCCTCTGCCTGTGGTCATGAAGCTAGAAGCTGTGAGAGAGGTGGCCCTAGTAAAGATTCAACATCTGCTTCCAAATGTGCATATCCCACAGAAGGTTCTGGAGGAAATTAATAACAAAAGTGTTCAAGTGGTGAGAAAGTGGCTATGCTTCAACACACCACACGTGACGTTGTCTTCCTGAGCCAAAGAGAGGGGGGTTTAGGTGTCCTGAATATTGAGTGGATTTACACTGCTGCCAGACAGACTCACCTGTTGAACATGCTCAACAGTGACGATGTGACAGTTAGGGAGTTAGCCAGATCCTCCCTCCTTCTGGACCTATGGGGGAAGAAGGTTCCATTGGCCAGGGACACTGAGGACAACTTCCTAGGCTTCAGGAAGAAGGCCAATGGAAAATTTGACACTCGTACTGCGAGTGAGCTCCACTTGGAGCTCAGGTTGACACAGACTGATATGCAAACTGAGCCAGAGACTGCCTATGATGCAGTTGCGCCAGATCCCTGTGTTGTTGTGGAGGCTTCTGTCACCCATGATGGAACATCTCATCCAGGACAACACTCCTTGGTTTCAGATGGATGCAGCAACTGCAACACTGGACTGGCCTGAGGCTGCAGGGGAAACTCGCTGCTCTAGACTGTGCTGACCACGCTGTCTCCCATTCCATGTACCAGAATGCTGCCGTTGGCCAGGACATTCTCACCTCTTAAGATGAGGTTGCAAATTCTACCAACAAAATATAATCTAGCACTCTGGTACCCTGCAAACCATGCCCCATTTTGTATTCTACATGAGTCAAATGTAATGGAGTCCATTGCCATATTGTGAATGGCTGCTGTTCATAAACTGATTTGTACATTGCTAGACATGACCGCCTTGTCGACCTGATAGCCAGTGAGGTGAGACAAGTAGTCTCACCAACAGCACACATGCATAAATATTCTTGTGTAAGGGGAAGCTGGTTTGATGATGATGGGGATGTGTTTTCCCGTGGGCCATATATGCCAGATATTGTTGTTGAGGCCAGGGGGAGAGGCTCCTTCTGGAAGTGGGCTACTCATTGGACGGCTACATGGTGCAGGCCTTTGCCTAGAAGCTGCTTAAATACCAGCTCCTCGTGGTGCTTGGACAGTCTCGGGTGTAGGTGCAAGCTGGTGGCTCTGATATGTGGCAGTCTTTTTTTTGTAAATTTGATTGGTGGATTCAAATAAAGTATGAAGTGTGTGTGTGTGTGTGTGTGTGTGTATTACTTCTGTCCTCTGCTGGAACAAGCAGTGGTGCTGTGTGAGTGTGACCAGTGGTTTCCCACGTGGTCTCCTGGCTGTGTGCGACAGGTGATCAGTGACAAAGCTTTAATTGTTCCTTTGCTGACTTACATGTTGTAGGAAGCAGGAAGCATACATCACACTGTGTCTCACCACAGCACTACAGCCACTGACCAGTCCAAGCCCCTGTCCCACACAGCATGAACCATTAACTATTCTATTTATATGTAATTACCCAAACTGTCTGGCCAGCGCTCAGGCCTCATCCTTATGGGTATACTCTGCCTCTCTGGACATTACCAAGCACTGGAGAAACCTTGAAGTAGGACGTATACAAAGCCAGGGCAGTTTGTACAGCACAGCATGTAGGAGAATGATGACACCCATTCACTTCTAAAGAGCCAACAGGTACAGATCAATACAGTGAAGGCATTCATCAGGCCTGATATTCCAATGGGACAGCTCTTATGATGTCAGAATGAGTCCCCCAGTCCCCCAGCCTGAGAGTACGCAAGGTGTGTTTACCGATAGAATTAGGACAGAAATGGATTGTAGGCCACAGTGAGAAAACTTTAATATTCATAAGATGTTAATTATGCATGACTGTGTAATGGTAGTAAACAGTCTATATCTGTGTTTACAGAGGTTGTGTTGGTTGGCTGGTCGGAGACGTCTGAGGATGTCGGATTGATGCAGGCCTATTCCTTGGACAGTTGTGTAATGAGACTTGATCGTGAGGAAATCGTGACTTCAGTAACTCTCACACAATGTAAAACTCTCTCAGCTGCTTCTATCATCAATGTTCTGTTTCTCTCAATAACCTCCCTCAATAGCCTATAGCAGAGCAAACTATGCTTTTGCCCACAATTCCAGCCTGGGGGTAGAGTTCGAAGTGGCATGGATACAGCCAGCACAGTCTTCCTCTTTTCTCACTTGAAATTGCAGAATGAGCTGTCACTCATTTAGCAAATTAGCTACAAAATGTAAAGTATTTCTGTACATGACAAATAGGTCCATAACATGAAATATAGGTCCATAACATGAAATATAGGTCCATAACATGATATATAGGTCCATAACATGATAAGGTAGGTTCATAACATCACATATAGGTCCATAGCATGATAGGGTAGGTCCATAACATGACATATAGGCCCATAACATGATAGGGTAGGTCCATAACATGATAGGGTAGGTCCATAACATGATATATAGGTCCATAACATGATAGGGTAGGTCCATAACATGATATATAGGTCCATAACATGATAGAGTAGGTCCATAACATGACATATAGGTCCATAACAGGATAGGGTATGTCCGTAACATGACATATAGGTCCATAACTTGATAAGGTAGGTTCGTAACATGATAGGGTAGGTCCATAACATGATATATAGGTCGATAACATGAAATATAGGTCCATAACATGATATATAAGTCCATAACATGATAGGGTAGGTCCATAACATGATAGGGTAGGTACATATCATGATAGGGTAGGTCCATAACATGATAGGGTAGGTCCATAACATGATATATAGGTCCATAAGATGATATATAGGTCCATAACATGATAGGGTAGGTCCATAACATGATAGGGTAGGTCCATAACATGATATATAGGTCCATAAGATGATATATAGGTCCATAACATGATAGGGTAGGTCCATAACATGATAGGGTAGGTCCATATCATGATAGGGTAGGTCCATAACATGATAGGGTAGGTCCATAACATGATATATAGGTCCATAACACGATAGGGTAGGTCCACAACATGATAGGGTAGGTCCATAACATGATAGGGTAGGTCCATAACATGATAGGGTAGGTCCATAACATGATAGGGTAGGTCCATAACATGATATATAGGTCCATAACATGATAGGGTAGGTCCATAACATGACATATAGGTCCATAATATGATACGGTAGGTTCATAACATGATAGGGGAGGTCCATAACATGATAGAGTAGGTCCATAACATGATATATAGGTCCATAACATGACATATAGGTCCATAACATGATATATAGGTCCATAACATGATAGAGTAGGTCCATAACATGATAGGGTAGGTCCATAACATAATAGGGTAGGTCCATAACATGATATATAGGTTCATAACATGATATGGTAGGTCCATAACATGATATATAGGTTCATAACATGATATATAGGTCCATAACATGAAAGGGTAGGTCCATAACATGATAGGGTAGGTCCATAACATGATAGGGTAGGTCCATATCATGATACGGTAGGTCCATAACATGATAGGGTAGGTCCATAACATGAAATATAGGTCCATAACACGATAGGGTAGGTCCATAACACGATAGGGTAGGTCCACAACATGATAGGGTAGGTCCATAACATGATATATAGGTCCATAACATGATAGGGTAGGTCCATAACATGATAGGGTAGGTCCATAACATGATAGGGTAGGTCCATAACATGATAGGGTAGGTCCATAACATGATATATAGGTCCATAACATGATAGGGTAGGTCCATAACATGATAGGGTAGGTCCAAAACATGATATATAGGTCCATAACATGATATATAGGTCCATAACATGATAGGGTAGGTCCATAACATGATATATAGGTCCATAACATGATATGGTAGGTCCATAACATGATACATAGGTCCAAATCACGATAGGGTAGGTCCATAACATGATAGATAGGTTCATAACATGATATATAGGTCCATAACAGAATAGGGTAGGTCCACAACATGATAGGGTAGGTCCATAACATGATATATAGGTCCATAACATGATAGGGTAGGTCCATAACATGATAGGGTAGGTCCATAACATGATATATAGGTCCATAACATGATAGGGTAGGTCCATAACATGATAGGGTAGGTCCATAAGATGATATATAGGTCCATAACATGATAGGGTAGGTCTATAACATGATAGGGTCGGTCCATAGCATGATAGGGTAGGTCCATAACATGATATATAGGTCCATAACATGATAGGGTAGGTCCATAACATGATATATAGGTCCATAACATGATAGGGTAGGTCCATAACATGATAGGGTAGGTCCAAAAGATGATATATAGGCCCATAACATGATAGGGTAGGTCCATAACATGATTTATAGGTCCATAACATGATAGAGTAGGTCCATAACATGATATATAGGTCCATAACATGATAGGGTAGGTCCAACACATGATATATAGGTCCATAACATGATATATAGGTCCATAACATGATATATAGGTCCATACGATGATATATAGGTCCATAACATGATAGGGTAGGTCCATAACATGATAGGGTAGGTCCATAACATGATACAGGTCCATAACTTGATAGGGTAGGTCCATAACATGATAGGGTAGGTCCATAAGATGATATATAGGTCCATAACATGATATATAGGTCCATAACATGATAGGGTAGGTCCATAACATGATAGGGTAGGTCCATAACATGATATATAGGTCCATAACATGATATATAGGTCCATAACATGATAGGGCAGGTCCCAAACATGATATATAGGTCCATAACATGATATATAGGTCCATAACATGATAGGGTAGGTCCATAACATGATATATAGGTCCATAACATGATATATAGGTCCATAACATGATATGGTAGGTCCATAACATGATACATAGGTCCAAATCACGATAGGGTAGGTCCATAACATGATAGGGTAGGTCCATAACATGATAGGGTAGGTCCATAAGATGATATATAGGTCCATAACATGATAGGGTAGGTCTATAACATGATAGGGTCAGTCCATAGCATGATAGGGTCGGTCCATAACATGATATATAGGTCCATAACATGATAGGGTAGGTCCATAACATGATATATAGGTCCATAACATGATAGGGCAGGTCCAAAACATGATATATAGGTCCATAACATGATATATAGGTCCATAACATGATAGGGTAGGTCCATAACATGATATATAGGTCCATAACATGATATGGTAGGTCCATAACATGATACATAGGTCCAAATCACGATAGGGTAGGTCCATAACATGATAGATAGGTTCATAACATGATATATAGGTCCATAACAGAATAGGGTAGGTCCACAACATGATAGGGTAGGTCCATAACATGATATATAGGTCCATAACATGATAGGGTAGGTCCATAACATGATAGGGTAGGTCCATAACATGATATATAGGTCCATAACATGATAGGGTAGGTCCATAACATGATAGGGTAGGTCCATAAGATGATATATAGGTCCATAACATGATAGGGTAGGTCTATAACATGATAGGGTCGGTCCATAGCATGATAGGGTAGGTCCATAACATGATATATAGGTCCATAACATGATAGGGTAGGTCCATAACATGATATATAGGTCCATAACATGATAGGGTAGGTCCATAACATGATAGGGTAGGTCCAAAAGATGATATATAGGCCCATAACATGATAGGGTAGGTCCATAACATGATTTATAGGTCCATAACATGATAGAGTAGGTCCATAACATGATATATAGGTCCATAACATGATAGGGTAGGTCCAACACATGATATATAGGTCCATAACATGATATATAGGTCCATAACATGATATATAGGTCCATACGATGATATATAGGTCCATAACATGATAGGGTAGGTCCATAACATGATAGGGTAGGTCCATAACATGATACAGGTCCATAACTTGATAGGGTAGGTCCATAACATGATAGGGTAGGTCCATAAGATGATATATAGGTCCATAACATGATATATAGGTCCATAACATGATAGGGTAGGTCCATAACATGATAGGGTAGGTCCATAACATGATATATAGGTCCATAACATGATATATAGGTCCATAACATGATAGGGCAGGTCCAAAACATGATATATAGGTCCATAACATGATATATAGGTCCATAACATGATAGGGTAGGTCCATAACATGATATATAGGTCCATAACATGATATATAGGTCCATAACATGATATGGTAGGTCCATAACATGATACATAGGTCCAAATCACGATAGGGTAGGTCCATAACATGATAGGGTAGGTCCATAACATGATAGGGTAGGTCCATAAGATGATATATAGGTCCATAACATGATAGGGTAGGTCTATAACATGATAGGGTCGGTCCATAGCATGATAGGGTAGGTCCATAACATGATATATAGGTCCATAACATGATAGGGTAGGTCCATAACATGATATATAGGTCCATAACATGATAGGGTAGGTCCATAACATGATAGGGTAGGTCCATAACATGATAGGGTAGGTCCAAAAGATGATATATAGGCCCATAACATGATAGGGTAGGTCCATAACATGATTTATAGGTCCATAACATGATAGAGTAGGTCCATAACATGATAGGGTAGGTCCATAACATGATAGGGTAGGTCCAACACATGATAGGGTAGGTCCAACACATGATATATAGGTCCATAACATGATATATAGGTCCATAACATGATAGGGTAGGTCCATAACATGATAGGGTAGGTCCATAACATGATACAGGTCCATAACTTGATAGGGTAGGTCCATAACATGATAGGGTAGGTCCATAAGATGATACATAGGTCCATAACATGATTGGGTAGGTCCATAACATGATAGGGTAGGTCCATAACATGATATATAGGTCCATAACATGATAGGGTAGGTCCATAAGATGATATATAGGTCCATAACATGATAGGGTAGGTCTATAACATGATAGGGTCGGTCCATAGCATGATAGGGTAGGTCCATAACATGATATATAGGTCCATAACATGATAGGGTATGTCCATAACATGATATATAGGTCCATAACATGATAGGGTAGGTCCATAACATGATAGGGTAGGTCCATAACATGATAGGGTAGGTCCAAAAGATGATATATAGGCCCATAACATGATAGGGTAGGTCCATAACATGATTTATAGGTCCATAACATGATAGAGTAGGTCCATAACATGATATATAGGTCCATAACATGATAGGGTAGGTCCATACGATGATATATAGGTCCATAACATGATAGGGTAGGTCCATAACATGATACAGGTCCATAACTTGATAGGGTAGGTCCATAAGATGATAGGGTAGGTCCATAACATGATTGGGTAGGTCCATAACATGATTTATAGGTCCATAACATGATATATAGGTCCATAACATGATAGGGTAGGTCCATAACATGATATATAGGTCCATAACATTATATATAGGTCCATAACATGATATATAGGTCCATAACATGATATATAGGTCCATAACATGATAGAGTAGGTCCATAACATGATATATAGGTCCATAACATGATAGGGTAGGTCCATAACATGATGGAGTAGGTCCATAACATGATATATAGGTCCATAACATGATAGGGTAGGTCCAACACATGATATATAGGTCCAAAACATGATATATAGGTCCATAAGATGATATATAGGTCCATAACATGATAGGGTAGGTCCATAACATGATAGGGTAGGTCCATATCATGATACGGTAGGTCCATAACATGATAGGGTAGGTCCATAACATGAAATATAGGTCCATAACACGATAGGGTAGGTCCACAACATGATAGGGTAGGTCCATAACATGATATATAGGTCCATAACATGATAGGGTAGGTCCAAAAGATGATATATAGGCCCATAACATGATAGGGTAGGTCCATAACATGATTTATAGGTCCATAACATGATAGAGTAGGTCCATAACATGATATATAGGTCCATAACATGATAGGGTAGGTCCATACGATGATATATAGGTCCATAACATGATAGGGTAGGTCCATAACATGATACAGGTCCATAACTTGATAGGGTAGGTCCATAAGATGATAGGGTAGGTCCATAACATGATTGGGTAGGTCCATAACATGATTTATAGGTCCATAACATGATATATAGGTCCATAACATGATAGGGTAGGTCCATAACATGATATATAGGTCCATAACATGATATATAGGTCCATAACATGATATATAGGTCCATAACATGATATATAGGTCCATAACATGATAGAGTAGGTCCATAACATGATATATAGGTCCATAACATGATAGGGTAGGTCCATAACATGATGGAGTAGGTCCATAACATGATATATAGGTCCATAACATGATAGGGTAGGTCCAACACATGATATATAGGTCCAAAACATGATATATAGGTCCATAAGATGATATATAGGTCCATAACATGATAGGGTAGGTCCATAACATGATAGGGTAGGTCCATATCATGATACGGTAGGTCCATAACATGATAGGGTAGGTCCATAACATGAAATATAGGTCCATAACACGATAGGGTAGGTCCACAACATGATAGGGTAGGTCCATAACATGATATATAGGTCCATAACATGATAGGGTAGGTCCATAACATGATAGGGTAGGTCCATAACATGATAGGGTAGGTCCATATCATGATAGGGTAGGTCCAATACATGATATATAGGTCCATAACACGATAGGGTAGGTCCACAACATGATAGGGTAGGTCCATAACATGATATATAGGTCCATAACATGATAGGGTAGGTCCATTACATGATATATAGGTCCATAACATGATATATAGGTCCATAATATGACATATAGGTCCATAACATGATAAGGTAGGTCCATAACATGATATATAGGTCCATAACATGATATATAGGTCCATAACATGATAGGGTAGGTCCATAACATGATATATAGGTCCATCACATGATATATAGGTCCATAACATTATAGGGTAGGTACATAACATGATACATAGGTCCAAAACATGATAGGGTAGGTCCATAACATGATAGATAGGTTCATAACATGATATATAGGTCCATAACAGAATAGGGTAGGTCAATAAGATGATATATATGTCCATAACATGATATATAGGTCCATAACATGATAGGGTAGGTCCATAACATGATAGGGTAGGTCCATAACATGATATATAGGTCCATCACATGATATATAGGTCCATAACATTATAGGGTAGGTACATAACATGATACATATGTCCAAAACATGATAGGGTAGGTCCATAACATGATATATAGGTCCATAACATGATATATAGGTCCATAACATGATAGGGCAGGTCCGAAACATGATATATAGGTCCATAACATGATATATAGGTCCATAACATGATAGGGTAGGTCCATAACATGATATATAGGTCCATAACATGATATATAGGTCCATAACATGATATGGTAGGTCCATAACATGATACATAGGTCCAAATCACGATAGGGTAGGTCCATAACATGATAGATAGGTTCATAACATGATATATAGGTCCATAACAGAATAGGGTAGGTCCACAACATGATAGGGTAGGTCCATAACATGATATATAGGTCCATAACATGATAGGGTAGGTCCATAACATGATAGGGTAGGTCCATAACATGATATATAGGTCCATAACATGATAGGGTAGGTCCATAACATGATAGGGTAGGTCCATAAGATGATATATAGGTCACATAACATGATTGGTAGGTCTATAAACATGATAGGGTCGGTCCATAGCATGATAGGGTAGGTCCATAACATGATATATATATATAACATGGTAATAAAATATAGGTCCATAACATGATAGGGTAGGTCCATAACATGATA